>NC_133878.1:2632897-2724216 GCF_044706935.1 Curcuma longa | reverse complement strand
CGAAGGTATCGAAGTAAACCTAAATGCAATTCGATGCGCCGTAAGAGAATGAAATATACTCTAGTTATACTCTAAGGCAATTCCTAACATGCAATAACCAAGGCTTAAACTAGGTTAACCTAATTTAACAAATTGACACATAATGTGGCACGGAACAGTAACAAGAGAAACTCAATTTAAGCAAGTAATTAAAGCACAAATGCAATCTAATGGAAATAGCTTAAATCCGAAGGAAAACTTCAACAATCTTACCAACAGAACTTAACAAACTCAAACAACTAACAAAGATAGCCTAGAATGCAGTGAAGCTAAAATGTTCAGAAACAGCAAAGGAAGAAAATGAAAATCAGAACTCATCCCTCCTTTCAAATTTCAAATGCAATCTTCACAATTTGGTTGTCAATCAAGCTGGTAAACCCCTCAATGAGGCGTCACTGATCCCTCTGGAGCTTTCTTCGGTCTCCGGAGTGTTTCGCTCGCTGCCAGCACCACCAACTGCCCGGAAAAACCCTCTCCGGCCAAGTCTGACACTGCGCGATGCGTTTTCAGCTGGCAATTACTGGATTCCCTGGTTTCTCTTGCTCCGATCGAGTTGCTCGTGGCTCCGGTGTGCTACACGCTCCTCAGAGAACCCCTCAGAGGACTCGCGGCGTCGGATGGCGCTGTGGATGGCCGGAACTCGAAACAGGGTGTTGGCCGGTGAAGAAACCCTCTCCGCCGCGCCGGAACCAGCTGCCGGAAGATACCCAAAGAACCGGATTCGAGCTCCTCAGAGACCAAGGAATGCAACGGAGTTTGATTGGGAGGACGAGGGCACGCCTACACCTACGTCGCGCAGCAGAGGCTTCCGCGGGGACGACGATGAACAGTAGCGGCGGCACTGTTCATCGGGTAAGTTCGGGTATTTAATCGGCTGATTAATCAGAGAATCTGAACCATTGATTTTGAATCCAACGGCCAGACTTGATCTGAGCTAAGATTGTTTCCTCTGTTCTTGGTTGCATGGGGTGAGGAGAAGATTGTTTATTCTGTTATTGGTTGCATGGTTTCATGGGGTGAGGAGAAGATTGTTTCTTTTGTTCTTGGTTGCATGGGGTGAGGAGAAAATTGTATTCTCTGGTTTGATCGCATGGGAGAAGGGGGGAGATATTTTGTTTTGTTTTTCCTTTTCCCGAAAGTGGTTTATGAAATCACTGTCGGAGAATTGTTCCATGATCGATCGGAAAGTTTTTTCGATCGTTTTGTCTATTATCGCCGGTCAAAGGTTGACCACCGATAAACTACATCGGGAATACAATTCTCGATGATAGTTAGAAAGCCCCAGAAATGATAGCGACAAACGTTGTTGCGTGATTTTCGTAAAGGGCTTCTCTCGATTCGATCGTCATCAGTCATCGTCTAGTACTGAAGACGATGATGCGATTCATAGCTTCCGAAGCTGTCCAGACGAGGCTTGGCGTGGATCACCAGTAGAGGCGAGACTCCGACAAGGACCGCTCGATTGATTCAACACCGTCCAAACATCATCCGCGAGGTACACGTAGAATAATCTTTTATTTTGTAAATTTTATTTATACATGTAGAATAATTATTATTCAGAAAATTTTAAATTCCTGTCATGCCTTTTACTTATTATTTCTTGTTTTTGTCATGCGTGTGTTGTGATAATAATTAGTTTTAATTATCTATATATTTCCGCTGCGCACGTTTTTGAAACGTGTAAACATGCGCATTGCACCGAGACGATCCCAACAGTGGTATCAGAGCGAGGTTGTGCAAGGCCTAAGAGTAAAAATTGTTTTACGTGTAGTAGTTAGTCGTAAATCTAATTTAGAAAATTTTGAGATTTTAATTTAGAAATTTCTAATTATAAAATTTTCTTAAAATGGTTAGGAAATTTCGTATTAGGAAATTTATTTCCTAATTAATTAGATTTTCTTAATTAAAATTTTATTTCCTAAAATAGAAAAATTTTATTATTTAATTTAGAATTTCTAATTATAGAAATTTTCTAATTTATTAAGAAATTTCATATTAAGAAATTTATTTCCTAATTAATTAGATTTTCTTAATTAATAATTTTATTTCCTAAAAAAAATATTTAGATTTAATTTAGAATTTTTCTAATTGTAGAATTTTTCTAATTTGTTAGGAAATTTAGATTAGGAAATATGTTTCCTAATTAATTAGATTTTCTTAATTAAAGATTATATTTTTTAAAAAATAAAATATGTGATTAAATGTGAAAATTTATTTCCTAATCTAATTAAAGAATTTTGATTTGTGAAATCAGATTCTTTACCATATTTTATTAAATTAGATTTACAATAGCTATGACTGGAAATAATCATAATTAGTTGCATTAATTATGTCATGCCATATAATTTGTCATGATTAGTTGCATTAATTATGTCATGGCATTTATTGTCATGTCATGTAGATAATTAATTGTTTGTATGAAAGTGGATAAGACCTGAAATCCCTTACAAATAATTAAAGCTAACACCTTCCGATAATATGATTAGAACCGGAGTTTAATTTCTTGTTTGGGTTGTTGGACTCTCTTCAAGCCCGACCTGAAATTAAACATGTTAGAACCATCGAGATATGATCTCACTGATTATCAGGCTGGCTTTAACTTGAAACGTTGATTTGTTGGACTCTCTCCAAGGTCAATGCGGATAGAGGTGAAGTCGGGTGTTATACATATGATGTATACGTGTTAATGTGTTAACAACCCGATGTTTATGCGACCATTCAATTAGTTGATAGCATAATGTGATAGTTATGCATACGTGATACATAATCAGTACATGCTACCTATCATTATAGCTAAAAATAGCTTGTTGGACTCTCTCTAAGGTTATTTTTATCTATTAATGGATATCAACCCATTTGGAGAATACCTACCATCTACCGAATTCAAAGTAAGGGCTTTTGAATTAGCCTCCCAGCAGTGTGGACGGCGACGGTCGCGCGGTGGAAGAGGAATAGGGGCGATCGGCGCGAGGAGGGAAGCCTCTGCTTAGGGTTCCTCACGCACCATGGTCGGCCTCCCTCCACTTCTCCGGCAGGGCGAGCAGGGAACATCGACGGGCAATTCTTCAAGAGGGACGCCCGCGAGGTGGGAGAACAAGGGAGGCGCCGTCGCAGTTGCAGGGCTGAAGTGGGGCAGCGCCGTTTCCCCTTACGGCGTTGTGGCGTTTGTAGGAGGGAAGAAGAAGCAAAGAAGAAGAAAGGATCGAGCGGCGTCGCACCCACCTTTTGGAGAAGATGAACAGTAAACCCACACCCTCAATCGCGATTCACTCTTAAGGGAGGGTACAGTGTCGTCTAGGTTTGGGAAAACCGAACTGGCTTTTAGGGTTTAGGGATAAACCGGCCAATTTAAGATTAAACCCAAAACATAGTTGAAAAACCCTAAATCGAGTTACTGTAGCGAATCAGGTTCGCTTGGTTCACTAACCAAATGAACTTCGATTTAATCCAAACTAGTTTTGTTCATTTGGTCTTTCCAAGATGAAACTTCTCATTGCTTCCGTTCTGCCAAAATCTCTTCCATCATGAACCAAACCAAGTTAGTTCAATTCGGTTCAAAACCTAATCATTTGGTTCACTAACCAAACGACCTCCGATTTGAATGAAATCAGTTTCGTTCGTTTTGTCTTCGTAAGATGAATTTCATCATTTTATCCATTATCTGGTCCAACCAGATTTTATTTCTCTCATTCTGAGAATCCAATTCTCAAACTCGTTTTAAGTCCTTCGGAGAACTTGTAGTGCGTGTGACCCTATAGGTTCCCGGTTATGTTGGTCATCCATAATTAACCATTAATTACGGAACGATCATGAGTGATATCTAGTAGTATATCATGATCCATAATTGACCAAAAAATCAACGATTGATTCTAGAACAATTCTAAACCCTTCAGCAGCTACACTGAATTGTGCCTCGTTCTTTTAACCGTCTTTTACCCGCTTAGTTTAGGACATGATCTATGTGTCGGTCTCCACTAGGTTGACTACGTCACACCTAGCCCAAGCTACATTTTTGTCCTGTGGATTTAAGTTACTTGTACATGTGTCCAAGAGTACCGTGCTCTTAACATGTAACACTTTGGCCAAAGACTTTTAGTAACAATCCTGACAAGCGGTCGTAAGGTATACGTCTCCTTTTTCAAGGAGCGGTGAATCCTCTGTGGGCTATTCAAACACCTTTGGGTACTTCATCTTATACCCAATCATCTTGGGTACACACCTCCTCAGAGATGCTTGCTTAAGATGTCAAAATATAAGCCTCCGTGACCAAGGTGACTTGAATACCGCAAGTCAAAGGAAACTCGCACTTAAGCTGCACTGAGATCTTCATTGACATATATATATCGAACCATATGAAGTCTCAAAGTAGGTCACTCCAATGAACTGGTTACCTTTAACCAGCATCCACGTTTAACTCTCAACATCTAATGTCGACAGCAGTGAGATCGGCTGCTTGGCTAACCAAGGAGTTCAAACGTGCTAGTTTCGACAGAATCGATGACGTCCGCGCTCATCAATTCTTCGACTAGGGATAACTCTAATACATTCATAATTACAAGTGTAGAGATGCTCACTAGTTGTGATCCAATCACAAATTCTCTCATGCTATAAATCGTATTGCGCACATTCAGTATTTGAATTTAAAATCCAATTAAACACATATGGAATGTGCACTCAAATAATGAATTGTTATTTATCCAATAAATAGTATAACCGTAAGGTGATTGCCTTAGGATACCCTCAAATTAATAGGTCACTCCAATAAACTAGTTACCTTTAAACATCATCCACATTTAACTCTCAACATCTAATGTCTCCAGGCTTAGAATTGTTTGTATATTTGCATGCTTGTCTTGCAGGAACAAGGAGCTAGAAGCAAGATAAAGAAAGCATAAGTGTAGCAAACAAAGTAAAGCCAAAACAATCAGTCCAGGGGATCCAGTCAACTAGAAATGAAATCCAGTCGACTGAAGGTCCAATCGACTGGAACTGGAACCCAGTCGACTGGAGAGTGGATAATCACAGCATAGAGAAAGTGGATCGAAGACTCAAGGCTGGAGTCGACTCAGATTAAGCAGAGTCGACTCAGGCGGGGGATAACGAGCATGGAAGAAGTTTTATCTGCCACATCAGCTAGAGTCGACTCGGGTAACACTGGAGTCGACTCAGGAGCAGTATAAAAGGAGGTTAACGTGCAGAAGCAATTCATTCAAGCCAAAAAGTTCCCATATTCAATTAGTGGTGCTTCTGAACGCAAAAGGGGCCAGACGCTTGCAACCGGGGAAAATCCAAGAGAAGTGCACGGCGCTCAGGAGTTCCGGATCGGCTAAGTGTTTGGTTTATTTGTTCTTTATTTATTCTATTGTTATTGTTTATGTTTGGATTGTAAGACGAGTTTCTCCGCCTCTGAACACGGTTGGGAAAGGAGACCACTAGTGGACAGGCGCCTCCCGTACTTAGGCTTTGGACGTACTAACCCTGGGGGTTAGGAACTAAGTAAATCCGTGAGTCCCCTGTGCTTTGTTTTCTAATTCTGCTGCTTAGTATTTTAATAGAAAAATGAACGATTTTGAAAAGCGACGACACACTATTCACCCCCCCCCCCCTCTAGCGTGTTTTCGATCCTACAGATAAGTCACCAGAATTATAAGCTTGATTAAGCTTATTCTGGTTACTCCTCCTTCTGCTTTCCGCAGTTTTCCAAAATTGATAGATCCAAACCCAATTCTCCTCGATGATGCATAGTGGCTTCCCCCCCCCCCCCCCCCCCCCTCTTGTTTTTGCATGATTAAGGACATGGCGGATGTGATCGCCATATTTTTTTCTTAAAAATTCATCTAATTTCCATTTCATCAATGACCACAAGTGAACGCCCACTGAAAGTAGAAACAAATAATTTATTATATATTCAACGGTAATATCATATATATAAAAATAAAATGGATAGTTTACCTTAAATTCATTCTACCACAACTCTTTGGTGGAATTAGGAGTGCTTGTATAACTCATCGAATCCTCTCACTAAAGGTTATTCACGATTCGATTAATACCATGAATAACCCATACAGAATCAGTAAAACTATAATACAATATGAAATAAATGATGTTAAATAATTATAAAGATATAATTGACAATAGTAATTAATTTAAAATACTTATGAATCACCGAGAGGGGCTATCAACTCTCGTGTATCAGTGATATCTGCAGAGGACTATCGAGTCGAAGGACCTTCCATGGCTCATGGGGAATGGAAAGGTCCTGGAGAGGAGGTTGCACCTGAAGGAGAGGGGGCCGCACCTGAAGGAGTGGGGGTTGCACTTGAAGGAGTGGGGGCTGTAGGTGCATGACTGGTGCTGCGTCGACCGCGTCGTCACTGTAAAAAAACATATTAGGATAAATCAAACAAAAATTATTTGCATAATGAGGAATATTAAAAAACTTACCATGATGCCAAATCTACAAAAAAAAATATCAAATTAATACACCACCAAGTCACTTGTAATGATCTATAAGGAAAAAAAGTGCAGTTAAAATATTGTAATACTATATATATATATATATATATATATATATAATGCAATTAATATTGCATGATCTGGACGCCGAAGGCATGAAGCTGAACGAGTCCTTCGCTGTAGCCGCGGTAATCGAAGAAATCCTCCGTCATGGATGGATTTCAAAAATTACCTGAAGCACAAGCAGAAGGAGATGGGGCTGGAAGACCTGATCCTGAGGCTGCGAATAGAGGAGGATAATCGAAAGTTATCCGACTCTAGAGGAACAAAGCGGACTGTCGACGACATATCCAACCTGATTGAGCCGAACGCCAAGAAGCCGAAGCAGTTCAAGAAGAAGGCTCAACCCAAGAAGTTCAAGGGCTCCTGCTACAACTGTGGAAAGTCAGGACACATGTCCAAGGACTGCAGACGCCCGAAGAAGCCAACCAAGGGGCCAAAGGATGCTGCGAACCACGTCGCAACCTCTCTTGAAGACCTGGACCTCACTGCGGTCGTGTTTGAATCCAATAATGTGGAGGATAATCCGAAGCAGTGGTGGATCGATACTGGAGCAACAATAATACGCTGAAACGTCTCGTCAAACTAAATTTATTACCGAACGTCAATGTTGACGAAACACATAAATGTGAAGTGTGTGTGGAAGCTAAAATGACGAAACTACCTTTTCATTCGGTGGAAAGGTCAACGACTCCTCTAGAGTTAATACATAGTGATCTATGTGACTTGAAATTCGTGCAAACTAGAGGAGGTAAAAAGTATTTCATTACTTTTATCGATGACTGCACGAGGTTCTGTTATGTCTTTCTTTTAAGAAGTAAAGACGAAGCCTTAGAGGCGTTCAGAACCTATAAAACAGAAGTTGAAAATCAACTTGACAAACGAATTAAAATAATTCGTAGCGATAGAGGTGGAGAATATGGTGCACCGTTTAATGAATTTTGTTCAGAATCTGGCATTATTCATCAAACAACGGCGCCTTACTCACCTCAATCGAATGGTGTTGCCGAACGTAAAAATCGGACACTAAAGGAGATGATGAATGCCTTGTTGATAAATTCAGGCTTACCTCAGAACTTGTGGGGGGAAGCAATATTATCGGCAAATCACATTCTCAATAAAATCCCTCACAAGAAAAGTGATAAAACTCCATACGAACTATGGAAAGGCCGCGAGCCATCGTACAAATACCTGAAAGTGTGGGGGTGCTTGGCAAAGGTCGAAGTACCTAAACCAAAGCAAGTAAAGATCGGACCTAAAACGTTCGATGCGGTATTTGTCGGATATGCCCATAATAGTAGTGCATATCGTTTCCTAGTTCACAAATCAGACATTCCTGATATTCATGTGGGAACAACCATAGAATCTCGGAATGCGATATTCTTTGAGAACGTATTCCCAAATAAGAAGGGAAACGTTGAAAGTGATAACAACGGAAGTTCAAACGGAAATGACGTTACCGAACTTAGTTGTTATAAAAGAACTATTGACGATCAAAGCGAAGAGCCACGTCGTAGCAAACGGGCTAGAGTTGAGAAATCGTTCGGGCCAGATTTCATGACTTTTATGTCAGAGATGGACCCAAGAACATTAAGTGAAGCTCTCTCTAGTCCCGATGCTCCAATGTGGAAAGAAGCTGTCAATAGTGAAATCGAGTCCATCATGAATAATCATACTTGGGAATTAGTAGACCTTCCTTCTGGTAATAAACCATTAGGTTGTAAGTGGATACTAAAACGCAAGTATAAAGCTGATGGATCGATTGACAAGTATAAGGCCAGACTTGTAGCCAAGGGGTACAAGCAAGAGGAAGGCCTTGATTACTTCGATACCTACTCACCGGTGACAAGGATTACGTCCATACGAGTGCTAATAGCCATTGCAGCACTGTATGACCTTGAAATACATCAAATGGATGTTAAGACTGCATTCTTAAATGGTGAGTTGGAAGAAGAAATTTATATGGAGCAACCCGAGGGGTTTGTGGCTCCAGGAAATGAGAAGAAGGTGTGTCGACTTGTTAAGTCATTGTACGGACTTAAGCAAGCGCCTAAACAATGGCACGAAAAATTTGACAAAGTAATGCTGTCAAACGAATTCAGAATAAATGAATGTGACAAATGCATTTATGTCAAAAACACACCTGAAGGATATGTAATCGTGTGTCTATACGTAGACGACATGCTAATAATGGGTAGTAATCATGATGTAATCATGACTACAAAGAAAATGTTGACCAAGAATTTCGATATGAAAGATATGGGTCAAGCAGATGTTATATTGGGAATTAAAATTCTCAGGACATCTGATGGGATAGTTTTGACACAATCCCATTATGTAGAGTCAGTATTGAAAAGGTTCAATGCGTATGATCTCTCTACAGTGAAAACACCTATGGATCTAAGTCAACACTTAGCGAAAAACCATGGTGAACCCATATCGCAGTTGGAATATTCTCGGATAATAGGCAGTTTGATGTATCTCACAAACTGCACACGTCCGGATATTGCCTGTGCGGTCAACAAGCTAAGTCGTTTTACGAGTAATCCAAACGACACCCATTGGAAAGCATTAATGCGAGTTCTTAGGTATTTGAAATATACTATGAACTATGGATTACATTATGGAAAATATCCCGCTGTGTTAGAGGGATATTGTGATGCTAATTGGATATCAGATACAAAAGACTCCAAATCCACTAGTGGATATGTATTCACGATCGGTGGGGGAGCAGTATCTTGGAAATCCACTAAGCAGACGTGCATTGCTCGGTCAACTATGGAATCCGAGTTTATAGCACTAGACAAAGCAGCTGAGGAAGCTGAATGGCTGCGGAATTTCTTGGAAGATATTCCGAGCTGGACGAAACCTGTGCCTGCCGTACTGATCCACTGTGATAGTCAATCGGCGATTGGAAGAGCACAGAGTAGTATGTATAATGGTAAGTCACGACATATACGTCGTCGACACAATACCATTAGGCAGTTGATCTCGAACGGAGTGATTGCAATCGACTATGTCAAATCCAAAGATAATTTGGCAGATCCCCTAACGAAGGGGCTAAGTCGAGATCAAGTATACTGCTCATCAAGAGGAATGGGATTAAAAATCTACAACTGAAAACGACTGTAGCGGTAACCCAACCTTGTTGACTGGAGATCC
Organism: Curcuma longa; assembly: GCF_044706935.1. Classification (NCBI taxonomy): domain Eukaryota; kingdom Viridiplantae; phylum Streptophyta; class Magnoliopsida; order Zingiberales; family Zingiberaceae; genus Curcuma; species Curcuma longa. The sequence continues at coordinate 2,714,499 of NC_133878.1, read as the reverse complement.
CAAGATCTTGGTTCAATGGGATAACGAAGTTACAGAAGTTGTGTTACAGCACATGAGATATTTTATCTCTATCCCAATCCTAGGATGAATTTGTGCTGTCCTACCACATGTAGTGAGGTTAAGCTTATGCTTTTAATGACTTCTATACCTTATAAGGTGGAGTATGGTAGGATACTCTTGATAGAAGTGTCACCTATGTGAGTGTGAAGACAGGCCGCTTCAATGAAACACTCATGAATCCAAGATGGTGTCCATGGCCGAAACGGAACCAACCATGAGAACCTAAAGTAGGTGAGATAGGTCTCTGTGTGGGTGTTATTGTCTTAGTATACACCAACAGCTGAGCAGTTCAAGACATCACGTTCACTGCGCAGCCTAGTATACTCGATAGCATTCCACTACGGAAGGTTCAAAGCCACAAGCTACCTCTCCTGATGCAGTGACTTATCGATTGGACTCTTGTAAAGTGTCAGCATGCATACATACATTGCATTAATTTCCATTCATGTGGGGGATTGTTGGATATGATTTTGCAAGGCAAAATTAAAGTGCCATCGATCGTTGAAAGTCTGATATGACTTCAAAATCGAAATCTACGTTTCGCGTAGATAAATCTAGACTATTAATTTGCTCAAAACCGATTATGGGTGAATGAGAAATTAATTGGCTAAAGTGGTGTCCAAAATAATATTAAGGAAAAGATGGGATTTTAGTCCCACATTGCTAACCGGCGATAGCTAATGTTTCCTTATATGTGTTGCTGTGTTAATGAAGTTAACACAAGAAGCACAGGTACTCTCTATCCATGGGCGAGCTGGTGCTCGCACCTGTGAGCCCGCCACCCGCCACGTGCGCACGTGCGCACGTGCGCAATGGGCGCTTTGTAGGCGCACTTTGCACTTCGCACGTACGCGTCGTCGCGAGGAGCATTGAGGAGCTTAATTTATTGCTCCGGGTGACATTGCAGTGCCTGCGTGGCACTCGGGTGACGTGTCGGGCGCGCATGTGACGTGGCATTGCCTGTGTGGCATCCGCGTGGGCAAGTAGAGGTGACTGTGTTGTTGATTGGGCAGGCAGATGGCAACCGTCGATCAAAGAGGTGTGATGGATCGCTTGTGATGCGATCTGGAGCGTTGGATCGCGAAGAGTCACGATCAGACCGCTTGGGAAGAGACTTGATCTGAAGCGTCGGAGTGAATGGATCCAGATCCGATGGCTGATGGTAATAAGCGAGATCTGAGGGTTGTGTCCCTCAGATCTGATGGATGAGATTCGAGTGGGCTGTGTGAAGGGTTACAACCCTTCAAATTGGACGATCCAGATCGATCCAGCCCAAAGAACACATCCTCTCTTCAAACCTCTTTGATTAGTATAAATAGAACCCTCCAGATGGTGGAAAACTCATCCAATTCATCGATTCTCTCCTCTCTCTTGAGCATTCATCTCATCTTGTGAGTTCAAGAGTCCAAGAAGTCTACGAGAAGGTTCGCTGGTCTCGGAATTTGGAGTGCTACTATTCCGAGGCGATCGTCGTTGTATCTTGGGAACGAGTTGCTGCTATCCGTTAGCACCAGTAGCGGAGCAATATCGTTTACGGAGATAGTGTCTAACACTAGCCTCGACGATACATATCAGTTTGCGTACTCCCGGAGCTACCGGATTCAACAAGCTTAATTTTTGATTCCTTGCAAATGACAGCCTACGCACCAACGGTCAGTTCTCGTATCAACCGTGCAATATCTATCCACTATGTACGCTTGTAGATGATTTAGGGGTCCCCGGGACCATGGTGTCATGGTAGGACATCTAGGTTGTCACCCAGGCACCCACAGTTCGATCCCTAACTACAGTGTATTTGTAGAAATTTTCCTCCAAATGAGGATCGCAATCAAAGGATGCTGGGCATCTGGGTTGGCCGCTGCGTGCGCTTCCCGATTTATCCTGGTGGCCGGTAGGAAACTTCCGTGGGACCGAGTCGGTCACCCCCAGGGATTGAGTCAATGCGACTAACTGGGATTATCATTTTTTTAAAAATGATTTAGGGATCTTACACAAAAAATCAAAATAAACACGATGAAAAAATCGATCCTTCTAGATATCCATGCAAATATAGTATACACGTTTATTATCTAGTTGTCACCTTTGTTGCGTGAATGTAATAATCCTGGAAGCAACTTTGATTCGGCAGAACTTAACATGATCAGAATGATCGTGTCTTTTCGGTGTCCACACGAATATGCCCTTCGTTCATCCCATGAATTCAGCCTTCAAAGAAGAATCACTTCGTTGTGCTAGCAACTTGGATGGTTTGGTCAAGAGGAGAAGAAGAGGAGACTAGAAAATGATCATCCACCAAATGTATAAAAAATAATTTTTTGTACTCATCTAATAAATACAAAAGGTTATCTAATGAATACAAAAAGTCATTCAATGAATACACAAATTTTTTACTTTTTACTCTCCTTTTCATCAATGCTCCATTAATTTCTATTAATAGGCATTAATCCTCTTTAGTGATTGAGTCTAATCCAATGAATCTAATTTGGAATAGACTCAATCCAATAATCTAATAGTTGGATTCATTTGAGTCTAACTCAATAAGTCTAATTCAGATTAGACTTAACCCTATAATCTTAGGATTCATCATATTTTAATCAAACTAAAATAAACTTATCTTCAAATTAATATGTTCTTTGTGTGTGACCTAATAAATTTTTATAACGTTGGCAATGTATCTAAAATAACATTTTAGATATATAAACAATGAGTGACATCTAGTAATGCATCATTGTTACCCAAGTGATGAGAATGTTGAGATCCGACCTAACATTTCTATGTGTATTATCTTATATAACTTGATCCTTCTACCCTCAATATCTAGATTGATCCATGAGACATAAATCGTGTCATCCCTTTATTAATCTTTGTGTTTCTTGATCTCCAAGTAGACTCATTTAACCAAATGAGCTCAATATCTCATATTGACTTATTTGAGCATGTTTATGCATTTTAGTAGTCCTATTTAATCAAGGGGTCGACAGATATCACTTCTATCATATGGAAGGGACAGATCTCATCTACATCACTCACATCTCTCCGCATAAATTATTACATACTAAGTGATCAACTTTATAGTTCACCTTATTACAGGTGACATTTGTCGATACTAAAGTACACAATTTCTTATATAGGGAACCGTAATGACTTTAGGTCTAAGAACTATTTATACTAGTAGTCACTATGAAAATGTTTATAACACTCATATAACAATTCATGAAACATCCTCATAGCGGGTCAATTCAATAGATATTTTCTAATATATACTCATGTATCAACTTGATATCTTATATCCATGACTTGTGAGATTAAGTCATCAGTTGATCTACATGCTAGTCTCAACACATTAATATTGCCCTTGTATATTAAAGTTTAACAAGGAATAGTTAAAAGTAATATTCTATATATATCTACAATCTCTCACTATCAATTCAACCAATTAATATGTTGTAGACTAAAACCTATTACCCTAAGATATTATTATACCTATTCATCTACACAGATCTGAAGTATATATAATAATCATAAACTTTATCTTTTATTAATGAAATATGATACGAGATTGTTAGTGTGATCTGTAAGATCGTTGAGAGCAGCTAGAGGGGGGTGAATAGCGCTTTCGAAGCATTTTTGAATTTCATAAAATGCTCGTAAAACCTTGCAATCTAGAGTAAGTGTAGAATGCAGTGGAAATAATAAACGATGCAAGGAAAGAGCACATCGATATTTACTTAGTTGACAGCCACAGGTTGCTACTCCAAGGCCCACGATCAAATGATCGTTTTCGATGGACAATCAATTATATAACTCCCCTCTTACGAAAGGGAGTTAACGATTACAAAATGTAGGATCGATAATAACGATACCGTCCTTATAAAATTAGGTACAAATTAGATTACTGAAAGAGTGAAGATGTCGACTTTTGGTGCAGCTCTTCGGTGTTACGATGACATTCCTGGGGGATGCTTCGCGTGCAAATGGTCGTCGCTTGAGTGTTGAATGATACTCTGAGGGGTCTCCCTCGAGGATCTTTTATTAGGCTTTCAGGGTTCCTGGAACATCTAATAATCCTTGAGAAAAAGTGCTAGTAAGAATATATCTATTGATGCAATCTACTTCTAGGGTTTCGATGTTTGACAATATATCTAGGTCTGATCTGTTTAACTAAGAATTAATCCAAATAACACTTAATATTTGGATGTGAGTGAATTTTGGTCAGGTCAAAATTCATCGGATAACTAACAAGAAAAGTCCTAATTGAAGGCTAGGCAAGAAGTCTTAGTTAGTGAGGCTGGACAAGAAGTCTTGATAGATTAAGGACACCAGGCAAGAAGTTTAGGCGGGTCAATGTACTGGACATCTAGCAGGACGATGGGTTAGCGAGGTCGAATATTGAAAGGAAAGTCCTGGGGTTAGAGGTTTGGATGCTAAGCAAGAAATCCAAGTAGGTCAAAGGTGATAGGATGTTTGGTAGGTGGAAAGTCTACTAAGTGACTAGTCCTAACTGTAGCTTAGGCAAGAGTAAATCCAAGCAGGTCAAGGGTGATCTAATGTTTGACAAAAAAAAATTCTGAGTAACCCTCAGGTAAGCCTAGTAGGTTAGACCTACAGGATAAGACTTAGGTAAGCTTAATAGGTTAGACAGACTATAGTTAGGCTTAGGTTGTTTGTTTGTTTGTTGTATGCTTATCTTGCAAAAACAAGGAGCTTAAAGCCAGACTAAGGAAGTATGATAGAAGCAAATAGAAGTAGTCAAACTAAACTTAGAGTCAACTCAGGTCAAACTATGTTAAAGCAGCTCTGAGCGCTCGGTTCATATTCCAGGTGCCCAGATAGTCCAAGCGCCTTATCTGGTCTAGGCGCTTGGATCAGGAGTAGCTCCAGGCGCCTAGATCTCATTCCAGGTGCTCAAACAGTCTAGGCCCCCTAGGCAGGTCCAAGCGTCTGGACCAGGATGAGAATTGACTTGGATAAAGATCGATGGTGTCAGATCAGATTGAATTGGTCCGAGGTGTCCGAAAAGGGATCAAAGTGTCCGGAAGAGTCTTTATAAGGCCTCAACGAATAGCATCAAAGATCAATCAACTTACAACTACTCTTAGATTTTGTGGTGCTCATGAATGTAACCGAAGCTCTGCTTGTGCGGCTGAGGAAGTTCTAAGAGGGATGCGTTGTGCTCAGGACTTCCAAATCGATTCAACTTGAGTGTTTGTGTTTATTTTGCTTTATTCTTTATGTTTCATATTTTCTCTTGTACTATGACTATAAGATAGGTTTCCACCTCCGAAAAGAGTTCCAGAAAAGAGTTACATAGAGGGGAACCTCCCATACTTAAGCCTTGGATGTACTAACCCTTGGGAGTTGAGAACCAAGTAAATATACATGTTAGTTTGTTTTGTGTTTTTAATTCCACTGTCAATTTTCTGTGATAGAATTGAACGATCAAAGAAATGAGATTCATCTCCTCTCTCTCATGCAATGGTCCTACAATTGGTATCAAAGCCGACCGACTCTCGATAAGATTAACCGCCACGGGAGCAAGAAGGGAAAGATGGAGGGGGAGCAAGGTAACAATTTAAAATACATATTATTTATTTCAAATGCAAGGAGAGAGGGCACTACAAAAATCACTGTTATACTCGTAATATTCGAACGACACCACTAATAGCAAAGGAGCAACTGATGTTAGGAGCTCGAAGAAACAAAGAGCACATTACGTGCTTCAAGTGACAAACATCTAAACACTATAAGAGTCAGTGCCCAGAGAAGAAGACAAAGAACCAATCAACAATAGGAATTAAGGGCTACGCTTTTGGCAACTTTGTTAAATTATAAAAATACCCCTAGGATTTTACATGATAGACTTGTTTTTGTTAATTAATTAGATAATTTAGAAAATTCAAAATTAAAAAATAATTTAATTAATATAAATATTAATTTGACAAATTCTAACTTAGATAATTTAAGAAATTTAAAATTAAAAAATAATTTAATTAATAAATATATTAATTTGATAAATTCTAACCTAGATAATTTAGAAAATTTAAAATTAAAAAAATAATTTAAATAATTCAAATCAATAGCCTATCAACTATAAAAATAAATCTAATATGAATAATTCAATTAAATTAAATAATAATTCAACTAAGTCAAATTTAAAAAATTCAACAATTAATAATATAAATTTAATAAATTCTAATAATAAAATTAATCTAGATATAATTTGAATAAATAAAAATTTAGATCAAATCGTTAAATTGAAAATTAAAAAGTTTAAATTTAATCAATTTAATTAATCTAAAAATAATTAATAATTCAACCAATCAAGTTAAATTTAAAATCCAACATGATAAATTCTAAATATAATAATTTAAATATAAAAAATTAAAATTAAATCCTAAAAAATAATACAATAAACTTTTAAATTTTAAAAATACTAATTTAAATTTAAATACTAAAATTTTGAATTTAAATAATAAAATTAGGTATAATCAAACACCTTTTAATTGTGAAATAATAAATTCTAAAAATTAAAAATTAAATCAAAAAATTTAAAATTAAATACAAAATTAAAGAAAATTAATAAATCAATTTTAATAAGTCAAATTTAAATTTAAAAAAATCTAAATTTAAATAATAAAATTAAGTATTATTAAATTTTATTTAATTATGAAACATAACTTAATCCAAATCTAAAATAAAATCACATCCTTTAAAAATTCAACAAAATTAATATGTCAAATAAAAATAATTCAAATAAATATAATTTAAATAAGTAAAGAAATTAAAATTATAAACTTAATTATATTAAAATATTTATTATTATGAAACTAATTGATAAAATATTACTCTTGTAAAAAAAAATTTAATAAAATTTAAAATATATCAAAATAGATTAACACATTCGCTGGTCCACATAAAATATATCAAATTAAAAATTTGATATATTATTATAAAATAATAAATTATTTGCTTTATTGACTCATGCATATTTATCATGGATATGCATATGCTTAATTAATTATTTATGCACATAAATATCATGTCATACATATTTATTTCTTGTTTAACTTAGAATGATTAGTTAAGGACATATATTTGCTTGACACTTGTCCAACATAGTATCAGGGTGGGGCGAGATGATAGTACATTAGAGAAGCTTGGTTTAGGTAGTTAAGTGGGGTAAGAATACCTTACTTGGTCTACTTAACTAAGTTGAACTAACTGAAACTACCTCGCCACATCTTAGACTAGTTAGACCAAGATTTTTTTTAAAAAAAGTAGGTTAAGTACATAATTTCTTAAAAAGACTTTGTCTAATAAAGTGGTCATTATTTTGATAACCAAGAAGGTCCCTGCCTCACTATGACCTAGAAGCCAATTTTTAAAATGTGCACTTAACTAACTGATAGTTAAACTTGAATCTAATACAAAGTCAAACATTTATTAGAATTTAAATTAAATTAATAAAGATAAAATTAATAAATCATCTCACAAAACTCATAAGACAACCCTTGTTTGTTATGCACTGAAACACTTAAAATGGATGAGATGATAAAGACCATTAAATTAAAAATTTTAAAATATTTTTAAAAACTATAAAACTAGTTTTTTAAACTATTTTTGAAAATTTAATATTTACTTAAAATTCATGTTTGTTGGGTGTACTTATGCTATAAAGTTTTTAAAAATCTATATATATTTAAAAATTAGTTAACTAACACTTAAACACATAACCTCTAGATCAACACTACTTTTAGAATCCTAAGACACATAGGCAAAAATTTCTTATAGTCAACAAGGATGTCATAAAGGAGTGTCTAGATAAAAGGAAGATCCTTCTTGAAAGATCTTATCTTGAAAAGACCTTTTAAAAATCAATATTAAAAAAAAGTCCTTTGAAAAATTACTTGGAAATCTTTTGAAATTGTTTATGAAAACTCATATTTTGAAAAAACTTTTGTAAATTTTAACGTGGATCAACCCCTAAGACACATAGGGAGTTTGTCTTGCGGTTAACAAAGAACCATAAAAAGGTGTCAAATTAAGAGGGAGGTCTAAATTAAAAGATCAAATAAAAAATTATATTTTAAAAAATATTTTGAAAACTATAAATTAATTATTTTTTTGGCTTAGATCAAATCCTATGACACATAGGGAGTTTGTCTTACGGTTAACAAGAAGCCCTAAGGAAGTGTCAGATTAAGGGGGAGGTCCAAATTAAAAAATCAAATCTATTTTAAAAATTAGTTTTTACAAATCTTTGAAAAACTCTTTGAAAATGTATTTTAAAATTATATTCAAAATAATTTTAAAAATTAATTTTTAATTTTGGTCAAACTCTAAGACACATAAGAAATTTGCTTTGTTGTTAACAAGGAGCCCTAAGAACATGTCAGATTAAGTGGAAAATACAGATTGAAAGGATAATAAATAGTTTTTTAAAAACATCTACTTTGAAAGTATCTGATTAAACACTTTTAAAAAAATTCTGAAAACCTTAGTTGAAAATTATTTTTTAAAGTTTTGCAATCTTCTATGGTCTTTCAAAAAAGGGCTAAACTAAGTTTTGACCATAGGGAACCCCATAAATTATTGGTGCAATATTTTTTTAATGATGGACAAAGGGAGAGAAGGAAAATTTAAGTTAAATAATCTAATCATATCCCAAGTGTTAAAATGCTTTTAACCTACAATTTAACTTAAGCAATTATCAAATATCAAAAAGGAAGATATTGTTGGTGTTAGTTGCCTCTAGGATTTCGATGTTTGACAATATACCTAGATTTGGTCAGTTTGACCAAGGGTTGATCCAAATAGAACCTAATATTTGGATGTGAGTAAAATCTAATTAGATCAAAGTTGATCAGATGACTAGCAAGGGAAGTCCTAGTTAGAGGCTAGGCAAGAAGTCTTGATTAATTAGTGAGACATGGTAAGAAGTATTGGTAGATCAAGGACACTAGGCGAGAAGTTTAGGTGGCTCAGTGGACTGAACATCTAGTAGGTCGATGGGTCAACAAGGATTGGATATCAAAACGAAAGTTCTGATGGTCAGAGGATTGAATGCCGAGTAAGAAGTTCAAGCAAGTCAGGATGACCAGATATTTGGCATGTGAGAAATTTACCAAGTGACTAGTCCTAACTGAAGGTTAGGCAAGAGTAAATCTAAGCAGGTCAAGAGTGATTGGATGTTTGCAAAAGAAAATTCTAAGAGAGTAATCCTCAAGTAAGCCTACTAGGTTAGACCTACTGGATAAGGTTTAGATAAGCCTAGTAGGTCAAACAGACTACAATTAAACTTAGGTTGCTTACTTGTTTATTGTATGGTTATCTTGCAGGAACAAGGAGCTGAAAGTCAGACTAAGGAAGCATGATAGAAGCAAATAAAAGTAATTAAACTAAGCATGGAGTCAACTCAGATTAAACTAAGTTGAAGTAACTCCGAACGCCCGGATCATATTCCAGGCACCTGGACAGTCCAAGCACCCTCGTCTATTCCAAGTGACTAGGAGCACCTTAGGGTGCCTGGATCTCATTCCAAGTTCCCGGATGGTTGATAACTGACTATTTTACTAGGTAAATTAGGATTAGATTGGACCGGTTTGATCGCATTTCATATCATAAATAGGGTGTTTTGAGATGATTCTTTATCTGAATGAAATTTTGGTGTTATCTTATTATTATTATTATTATTCATTTATTTATGACATTTATGGATATTAATTGGTGGTAATTTATTTCGCAGAAAATTCAATTTGGAGAAAAATCAATTCTGGCTCGATGTCCGGGTCAATTCGGATTTAATTCGGTTTAATCATATTCAAAATCAGTTTGGTTGAAGCTGCTGGTTCAATTTGAGTGCGGTTCAAGATCAAATTTAATCATTTAAAGTTGGTTCAGCTCAATCCAAAGCTCAATTCTAGCTCAATCAATTAAATTCAGCTCAGCCAAACCAAACCCAAGTTCATCCGGTCCGTTCAATTTCAGCCATTTGCTTCCCTCAAGCCCAAATCAATAATTGGGCCCAGTTCAATCAATTGGGTTCGGTTCAAAGCGCCGGTTCACGCGCACGGTTAAAAGGGATTAGGTCACGCCGCTTCTGAGGGAGCTCGGTCGCGATTGGGAAGCTACAGTGTTTCCCAATCGCGACCGTACTGTTCTTCCTCCCCGATCAGTCGTGATTTCGAGCTCGTCGCGCGCTCCACCGCATCCATCGTCCTCTCCGATCAACCACAGAGCTGTGGACGGCAGCCACAAAATTCGACGACCGCTGACACCACCGCAGGAGACTTCGCCGTAGAAGCGATTTGCTCTGGCGAAGTTCTTCTTCATCCCCATCGGTCGCCGTAGAAGTGGTTCAGCTCCAGCGATTGGTGGCCGATGACTATCCGCACAGCAGCGACGCGCCGTCGTGAGTGATTTGCTCCGGCGGAGCTCACTGTCCATCCGCATTCACTGGGATCCGGCACGGGACGTCGGGCCGAATTCCGACCATATCCTCCACCGAGAACACGAGGTAAGGTTTATGTTTATGTTCTAACTTTGGCGGCGATTTGTAGCAAAGGGAGAGCTGAGCATAGGCTGAATCCGTGATTCTCTCCGACTTGAGCTCGTCAGTGATTGGCCATCATCCGGCGGCGTTCTTCCGTTCACGTTGGTAGAAGTTGTTCATTGTGGCGTCAATGATGTTGTTCTGTGCCGATTGGAACCCTCCATCCATGTCCCCCGTTTTCCCTCATCTTCCCCTGTCCTCTGTTCTAAACTGAAAGGGAAGGAAGCTACTAACCCTAGTTTTCATTTGTTTCCTTATTCTGCTGTTAGCTTGATAACTGAAGCATCAAACCCCCATGTTTGATTTGGTGTTTTATGTGTTGGATTAATGTGTGAACTTGAATTTGCTGATCAGTTGAATTGTTGAGTTTGAATACTGATTTTGGATAAAATAAAGGGTTTGGTTTTGTTGTGATAACTAATTGAGAATGTTTCATCTGTAGGTTGCTAAAGAATTGGAATGGTGAGTGTGATTTGGAATTTGAATGCATGGTTGTTGTGATATATAGGCCTATGGATGTAATGTAGCAGTATGTGTTGTGTTGTAGGATTGTATGTTATAGGATATTGATATTGTATTTCAGTAGTGGATATGGCATGAGTGGAATCTTTGTTATGATGAACTTGTGTTGTATAATTGAATAATGCATGTGAATTGAGATGTGTAGATTGTAAATTGGTTGTAAATGTTTGTAACTTAGTAATAAAGTGAAATGGATTCAGTTAAATTTATGTTCAGGTTGTATGATGCACTTGTAATAATAAAATGAACCGTTGAACATGTTTGAGTCGTGTGAATGTATTGGTTGTATATTGTGATTTGTGTTGTGTTAAAATAATGTGGATTGTATGTTGTAGGGTATTGCTATGGTTGTTGCATAATGCATGAATGGAATTAAAGTTGTAGATTTGTACATATTGTAGGAATGACCCTTGTAAGTGTGTTGAAAGGTAGATTGTATGCTTGATGTATGTATGTTGTTGTATGATACATGCTTAATGTAGAATTTATCATGTATGTTTGTATATTATGTACAAATTGAACTCCATGTTTATATAGATTTGAATAGACTTGTGAATTAAGAATGATGAATTGTAAATATCTATGTGTCGTTGTAAGTTAATTGTTGTATGTTTTATGTTGTATATAAAATTATTGTATGGATGACATTATGTTTGTTGTATGATATTGTAGATCGAATAAATGAATTTCATATTGTATATTTAATCTGTGTAATAAATGACATTCGTATAATAATATGTGTAAAGAGGCTGCATGATTAGATTTAATTTGTAAATAATATAGAGTTAGAATTCTTTTATTAATTATAGATTAATTGGGTCTTCATTTGTTAATTTTAGGAATAAAGTCAATAATAAAACTCTGCACCAATTGTTTAGGATAGAACATCCTGTCATTGAGTCCAAGAGAGACGACCCGGACCTCTCTATACTGCTTTAGCGATAAATTGGGATTTGATAATAAATAAAATAAATAATTAATTTTCATGGGTGTAAGTGACACAAACAAATAAGGAAAATGTATATAAATAAATCACATACAAACACACCACATCAATGGTCCAAGTGCCTTGGGCTAGTCCATGTACCTAGACCAGGATTAAAATTAGCTTGGATAAAGACTGACAAAGCTGGATCAGATCGAATCAGCTCGGGGTGCTCGAAAAGTGATCCAAGCACCTGGAAGAGTCTTTATAAGGCCTCAATGAGCAACATCAAAGATCAATCAATTTACAACTACTTTCAGATTCTGTGGTGCTCGTGAATGCAACCGAAGCTCTGCTCGTGCGATTGGGGAAGCTCTATGAGGGGTGCGCTGCGCTCAAAACTTCCAGATTTGCTCGACTCGAGTGTTTATGTTTAATTTATTTTATTGTTTATGCTTCATATTTTATCTTGTATTACGACTGTAAGATGGGTTTCTTCGCCTCTGGAAAGAGTTCCGAAAAAGAAACTACTAGTGGGCGAGCTTCTCTTTACTTAGGCCTTGAATGTACTATCTTTGGAGAGTTAGGAATCAAGTAAATCAACGTGTCATTTTGTTTTATATTTTTAATTCTGCTGTCAATTTTATGTGATAGAATTGAACTATCGAACGAATGAGATTCACCTTCCTTTCTTGCACGCAATGATCCTATAGAATCTCTAAGGTGGCAATAGACACCTCCAACGCAGCACCGGCTCCGTTGCTTCAACGAGAAGAGGCTAAGGGAGGTCTTATGATATTGCTTACTACTGGCGAAGTGGTGAAGAATATTATGTTGAACTCCTCAAAAGAGTGAATATACCCAGGCTTCAATCGACTACACCATCATTGCACTAGCCTTATCAAGATTTTAGGAAGACCAAGCACTTCACCCCCTAAGTATACTGTTGTAAGAGAGAAACATTCTCGAACCGATATAGGTGATTCTCGAGATATAAGGATCTAGTATACTCCCTGATTTGCAGAAGTCGGAAATGACTCGGCAACTCTTCTACTTGGATCTCTTTAGAGAAAGGAGTGTCTAGCCAGGTCAATGCTTCCTTCTTCTCTCTCAAAATATTAGCTTGGACTCTTCTAGAATTTTCTTGAGGTGCTCATGGGCAGTCATCTCCCGGGATTGTTCCTCCTACTAGGCTGATGCTCCTCCAGGTTCCCCCATAGCTAGAGGATTTATGAAAAATTATCTTCGCATGAGCTCTTTCACAGTAGCTATCACTGGCCAACTCATATCTTCTATCGTTAAGGCGGAGCCCTTGAGTCAGAGGTTGCGGCCAACTCCTTTCTTCATAAGAATATCCTTACTCTCCATGACTTCTTCTAGCATCTCCCATCTTAACATCTCAGTTTGGAGTTCCCACAATGTCTCAGATTGGAGTTCCCACGGACAACATCAAAATGATCCAGTTGAGATCGGGTGATGGGGTTAATCCTTGAGGGATCTGGATAGGTCACTGCAAGTAGATTGGACAAAGGTTGGGTTGCCTCTGGTCAAGTGCTTCCTTATCGAGTAGGCAATTAACCAGGTCAGCTAGTGATCGGATCTTTTTGGATCGTGCGAACTAGGGGTTGTTCGTTGTCGATCTAGGGCAGAGAAAGATGACCATTAAAGATACATCTAGCCCGACGAAGATCCATGGAATGACAATTGCCCAAAATCGGAGTGTTCCCACGACTGACGGATGAGTAAGAAGATTGCAACAACCAAGTAAAGTTAGAAGGGAGGCCAAAACGAACCTTGGCAAAACCCCTTCAATACTCAAGTCAAGCATAGGGAAGAAGAAGAAGAGCCCTATAGAATGAAGTAGCTAACTAGTAAGAAATAGTATTGCATACCTGTGCCCGCCTATACGAGCATTCCTTTATACTAGATTGAGAGAGAGTGGGAGAGACCTTACCGCACGCTCCTCCCATGTCCGTCTACATTCTCAGAATGCATCCCAACCACTCTACTACTCACTCGTCCACCTAGCCAAGCCCCCTTTCAAGCTTAGTTCAGGTTGGACCGTAGTTATGTGACCCTGCCTTGAAGTCTAAAGACCTAATTTAAGCCCTTTGTCGGGTTGGATTGATATGACATTGAACCTCACACCTACCAGGTGCCCCTTGTTACTCCCCCTGCATCAAGGAGAATCGAGAAGAAAGATTTCAGAATAGGAAAACTTGGCAACATCGATACTCATGAAGAAGACATATGTAAAGTTTGGGCATTGTTAAGCAAATTGGAAGGTTGATTGGGATTTTTAGACATAGAAAAAAATTAAAAGGACATTCTTTATTTTTATTATCATGGAAAATATGTCTTATTTAAAAAAAATTAAAAGAATATTTTATCATATTTTTATTTCAAAAATAACCTTATTTTTATGTTATTATAATAACTTTAACTAAATATGCTTAAATATTGATCAAAATTACTCAAATATTTATGAAAATGGTTCTAATTTAGTTAAAATTAGTTCAACTTAATCAAAACTAGAGATATACTATTAGAATAATTTTGATTAAAATTACTATAATTAAAATAATTTTGATCAAAATTATTTTAATATTAGAATTGATTTGATGTAGATTAGTTGATCAAAATTGCTCAGAGCAACTCTGATTAAATCTAGCATCGTATCAAAGCTACATCAAGTAGGAGTAGCTTTGACCATAATTGTTATAAAAATCTTAAAATAAATATATTTTTAAAATAAAAATATGATAAAGTCCTCATTTTTTATAAATGGGATGTTTTAAAGTAAAAAAATTCTATTTGATCTAGAGAATATTTAAGGGGGAAAATCTAACAGCATAATTTAAGACTATGTTTAATTTTAACACGTATTTTTTAAAAATATATATATATGAGAATATTTTTTAATTAAAACATGGTGTATTGAAAATTGAAGTGAATGTAATTTTCCGAAAAAAAATTAAAACATTATAGCGATAATCAAACAAATGTATTTACTTACATTTATTTATCAAAATCAACTAAATAAACTAATTTTTGAGATTTCTTCTCTCTCTCTTACGTGGCTGCATCTCCTTCTCTTGACCACTAAGAAGCCGCTTCGCAAACCCAACGGCATCCTCTCCGCAGTTCCATTCCAAGTGCCCATTTTTTCCTTCGATCCTTCTCTTCTTGGAGATGGCAGAAGAAACCGCTCTCTTCCCCGTGGGTGATCCGGACTCGCCGCTGACTCCAAAGAGGCAGCAGCGGAGGAGCTTCCTCTCCCGGCTCCTGAGGGGCATCTTCGCTGCGGACAATGACATCCAGAAGAAGTTGGAGCACATCTCCAAGGAGGAGGCATCGATCCACTCCCGTCTGAAGAGAAGGGCGCAGTCATCTCGGAAGATCGCCAGGAACGTCATTTTTCTCTCCGTCATTATCGAGGTGGGTTTTTTTTGTTGATCTTCGCTTTGCGATTCCTTCAGAAAAAGAATTCGATTGAGATTCGAAAATGGCGATCCTTTTTCCATGTGGACGCATTGTTTTTCTAATAAGTCGATTAACCAAGTGGAAGATTTAGTATGTTAAAATGCGTGGAATTGAAAGGTTGATTTAATAAATTCGTAACGTCCACAAAATAAGACACCGATAAATTTAACTAGCAATGATTAATGGAAAAGAGTTGCAAACTTGCAATTTTATCGGAATTTTGCACGAGGAATCGACATGACAATAGTATTGCATTTTTAGAGAGAATATGAGAATTTGATTATATGTGATATATTTTATGCATCAAATTTTTAGTATAATTTTCTAGTTGATGTTTTTCAATCTTCGGTTTCAGAATCCGGAATATTATAAAGCCTACAGTGTGTTTTTCCTTTAATTTACCATGTAAAACTAAATTTTCTCACCAATCTTACTCCAATTTGCTTGAACTTCTAAACCATTTTTGTGGACAATAGTGTTCGCAACATTATTCTTGGCGTAATCGAGGCGTCCCTTTAATTGTTCTTATTTAGCAGGAGTCCTGTTTCTTATCCATGTTAGCATGTGGCTGTCCAGATTAACAGTAGAAACAACTTTTCCAAACCAGCATCTACGAGGGTGCCAGCTAGCTCAGCTGGCAAGGCCCGGCCGTCAAGGATATGTTGCCAAGGTCTTGGGTTCTGTCTTGGTCAAAAAAGTGGAGGCTTGAGGGGCTTCAACTGTAGAATTTCTAAAAAAAAACAGCATCTACGTTTCCACCATTGACTGATTTACAAGGAAGCTAAATGAAGTCATGATATGGTATTTCATGAGTTACAAAAGTCCAATTATATTCTTCTCAAATCTAAAGTTTTGAATGTTATCTTTTCTTGCTTTAGTTGGATTCATTTTAGCGAATTGTCCATGGTAGTTCCTAATATGTTGCTCGTTTAGCTTGTCTTGTTAAATCTATGTCTACAATTGTTGTTCTTGGCATGAACAATATTTTAACCTGCTAAAATTTTATTGCACCTTTCCACATCCCAGGTTGTAGCCGTGAGCTATGCTTTAGCTAGTACAAGATCAGAAGATTTGGATTGGAAGATGAGATCTGTTCGCGTGTTACCTATGTTTATATTACCTGGCTTGTCAACTGTTATGTACTCATCACTTTTGAGCCTCACACGATTGCGTAAATATCTAAAACTCTTCACCCAACATTAGACAATTTTCCAATATTATCTTTCAATTATTTCAACTGTTTGTATCATATATTCTACATAACAAAGTTTGTTAGCATTTAAAGTTGTTCACCTATCTTTTTTTTTTTTTTTTTTACATTTTCTGCAACTCATGCACATAGATAGCGTGTATCAATTTCACAAAGAGAGTACATTGATTCTTACTGGTTAGCATTAAAAAAGTATTGATGTGCTATTTTGAAATATATACATCTAACCAGCCACTTAGACCATAAGAAGAGATGGTAGTTAAATCTATTAGGTGATTTCATCTTGACAGCAAACCTCCTTCCCCCAACATGCCATACTTATGCATCTTCTAAACATTTGTATATTTTTATCTTCATATGATATAATTGGTTAGGTCTAACAAATTAACAAACTAGTCTTGATGCATATTAGAATAGATGCAACATTTACTTCCAAGTGACTCAAAGTATGGAATTGTTTATGCAATTTTATAAAGTTAGTTTAGCAGCAATGGTTGTTCATATACTCTATTATATGGTTGATTATCCTTTCTAAGAAAATGACTTGATTGCTTCTCTTAAAGGTATTCGCGCTACTAGGTGTTAGGTATTGTGAGTCTAGTACTACATTGATATTTTAGGTTTAGGAATTCTATTATTGAGTCATACTTACACATATAATTATCCCTTTATAACAATAAAAATAGATTTTCTCCTTTTTCTCCAAACTCATCATGGTATTAGAGCACCCTTTAGCATTAAAGTGTTCCAAAAGAGGTATTCCATTCCTTAGAAGGCCATCAGTCTCCCCTCATCCACCTTCTCTCTCTTCTTCTTCTTCTGTAATAATATGTGACTTCCTTTGCAGCTATGCCCACCTACTCAGCGTTGACATATATTTTTCTTGCATGACAAGCTAGCTTACAAACCTAACTATTGTTCCTATTCCTATGATGCCTCGACATATAGGTGTGGTGATGAGTTATCCTTGTGGGATTTTATGAGTTCCTTTGATGAAATCTTTCTTCACCTACTCTAGTGTGAGATTGCATATCTTTTCCCAATGAGTATGCCTCTTCACACCAGCAGCAACAATGAACTCTCAAGATGTGATTGTTGGCACTAAGATTAGAGAAGCATGACCTATGTCAAAGCCAACATGCAAGGGTGGGGGTTGGGATGCTTCTCTACAATTTAACATATCTTCTAATTCAAAAATTGAGCTAATATTTGAATAAGTTGACAAGCTAAACAAGTAAGAACTATAGATATACCTTACATAGTTGTATTTTAGTTTGAGAGGTGCATAACAAATCTTTATAATAATAATTAGTTATTGAAATTATTCTTGTAATATCGTATATGTATCTCTTATGCACACAGTAGAGCTCTAGCTTGTTAGATAAAAGGAGATAAAGGAACTAAATGAATAGATTAACATGTTTTAAAATTAAAAGAGATTAAATGGACACATACTCAAAAATTTGTTAACAAATTGGTTACAAGCAAAGTCATCAATTAGTAAATGAGAAATTTATAGTGCAAATTGTTCATTATTCATTTAGTTTAGTTGATGCTTTTGGTTCCTTAGAATAGTGCCATAATTATAGGTCTAGATGGCATGAGGAATGTGCCTTGAAGGTGGTGGATTGTGAGGGTGTTGTTTAGGAGGCTTGATTAAAATTCCATCTTCTTAATCAACTTGTATTGTTAGAGGCTCATTAAAAAATATTAAATATCAACTTCATCGATTACCCTACGTTCTATCTGCCCAGTTAATTAAACAAATATAGTATTATACTTCAACATGAAGCAATCTCTACCAACGTGTCTTTAAATTGTCAAGGAACTATTTAGGAGGTTCGGATGTTGGGCAAAGCATCACCAATTTTAGGAAATGTTTAATAATATAATGAACAAATAAGATAAGAATATGAAAAGAATTTCAGTGGTTAAATTACTAGTGTCACATGGATACTTTTTTTTAAAGGGAATGGTCTATTAGGAGACTCTTTTGGGCTATGTATGTGTGTTTCATTAAAAAAAATACTTCTCAATAAAGGAATTACTGTGAGGTTGAGACTATCATTGGTTGTTTATCTATCTCTAGGTCTCTAATTTTCTCTTGAGATTAGAGATGAGGTAAGTCACTCAGTGACTTTGTAAAATTTTATATTTGGACTCTATTCTTAATGCATAAATGACTATAAGAAGTGGGACTTCTACCATTGATTTCTCTTGGGTTTGTGAAGCATGATCAGATATAGTGAAATTTTAAAATTCGTCTAGGCCAATCAAGCCTATCCTATAAATTTGTTCAATAGGTCATGTTTCGGTTTAAGAACGAGGGTGGGTAAAATCCCATGAAAATTACTTCTGTTGGCTTTTATGACGAATCAACAACAATGTGGAGTCAGCTGAAGGAGTCAGCTAGAGGAGTCAATAGGAGGAGTCAGCTGGAGGAGTCAAGTACCCTTGAGAAGACTTAGCAAGAGGTTAGTAGCAAGAGGTTAGGGGGGTCAAGGCGCACCTTGACATTGCTCCTCCGACGCTCAAGTCAAGTAGTACGGAAAATATGAAAATGAGAATATCATAGATTGCATGAGATAGATGTTCATGCATAGCATAGCCCCCCTCCTATAGAGCCTTCCTCCCCTTATCTTATATAGGGAAAGAAGTCTAAAGGACATACCTCTTGGAGAGAAGACAAAAGGATGCATTTCCATTAAAGGTTGTTGTAATAATCGTTGTGCCCCTTTGCTTGCCATGCCCCCCTTCATATGTCGTCTCCCTTCGCATGCTGGGAGTTCGAGAAGTTGAGAGTCCAAAACCTATCGCATAGCTCCTGCATTGATCGAATCTGACCTTGTCCTACGTGGCTTCTATATTTACCTAATCAACCTACCATGTGGACCCCCTTGCCGACCTCCGCTTAGGTAACATATGGAGATGAAATCAAAATGAAAAAGATTTATTCAATGTACTGAATATCTTTCAATCAATAAAATTTCTACTTTGAGTTCTCTCCTATATTAAAGGAGACAAGAAGAGAGGCTTTGACTTGGGCAGATGATTACTCAAGTTTTTTGAAGTGCAAGGTGATGGTAACAAGATTGCAGGGAAGATGCTGAAGTAGGTTCTCTCACCACCAACAAAGGCTTAATCTTATGAAGATTTTATGGTTTGGGTGTTTGTGTTCGAGTGTTGCAAAAGTAGATGTAGGTAGCATCTCATTCTCTAGTTCTAGTGAACATGATTGTAGAAGACAAACAAACCTAGGTCCTATAGGTATGGGAGCTGTCGAGGTTGGTGCAGTAATAAGTGAGCTATGTGGGTGTCGTTTGCTGGTAGCTAAAGGAAGTAGGATAGGTGATAAAAAAAGTCATCTAAATTAAATCGTACAAGTAAAATGTTGACTAAATCCATTAGTTTCTAATATCATAGATTCAGTAGCAACTAGTCTTTGATTTTCTTTGAGTATAGGGAAGGGGTCACAGGAAGACTGAATTGATATTGGAGGATTTTGTATAAGTGGAATATTTGGTTGATAAAGGATAGATGTTTGTTGGCTTCAAACATGTGAAATGGATCTCCCTGTGTTTTTTTTTTTTTTTTTTTTTTTTTTTTTGCAAGAAATATTAACAACCACCTTAGTGGAAAAGTAAGAGAGTGTGGTGACAAGGATGAGATGGTGGAGGGATCTCCATTAAGATAGTGAAGTTTGGAGGAGGCATGGGAAGTAGATGATTTGATAGTAGTCCATTTGTGATAATGGGCATAGGAGTCATGTCCTAAGGATAGAGAAGATACATTGTAGAAGGGAAGTGGAAGGAGTTTAGGGGATAGATAGTCGGTGTTGGTAGGGGTGACTACATCATAGGGTCATTGGTGGTGGTGCACTTGTGGAAGATAGGTGGGCAATAAACAAAGAGCAAATGATCTAATTGAATACGCAAGGGAAAATTATGATGAAATGGGATAAATTCTCTATTTTCTAGTCATGACAATTACCAAATTAACACTACTGTAATTAGTTGTTTCTCTAAATAAAAGGATATGCCAAAATATACTTTTACAAAGTTTAATTTTAAAAAAAATAAATTCCCATTTTCCATTATTCAAAGCTTTTTTTGGTTTATGTAGCAAGATAGATATTGAAAGTATCTATGTTCTATTTTGACGAAGAGTGTAAAAGGTATTAGAGTAATTAGACGGTCTATATTTTAGATTTAATTTATATTGAATCTTATATATTTTTATATAATAGAATATTTCTTTTTTCCCAAACTTAACAACTCCACTAGCATTATATTACTTCTGCAGTTAGATTGGGCTGTGATTTTTATGGTAGTGTGGTTTAGCTTCATCTAACCTGTAATATTACACTAGTTTACCAGTCTTCAATTTGGTTCCTCATTTTCCTTAGCTTTTGTCTTTGATTTTTCTTCCTGTAACAAATTGGTGGAATATTTAACCATTCTCACCTGAAAATGGTGTGCTACTTCCAAACTTGTTATTTACCAATCTTCAGATATAATATCTTATTCAGTTTTACAATTGACTGTCTTTTCGTTTAATTTTTCATGCTCATCTGTTGCATAACAGAAAATGTTGCCAAACTGTGCAAACAAAAAGTTAGAATATTTTTATTTTAGCAATTGGAAATCATTGTTGCACTTTCTTTACAGTTGATAGGAAGGACCAGAAAAACTTAGAGAGGCTTCGTGCTGAGAGGCAAGAAACCATTGATGAGCTCAAAGAGAAAACAAATTATTACACTACACAACAACTTATTCAGGTCCCTGTCTTGTTTTTTACTCTTATATTGCTTCATGGAATTCTTATTGGTTATGTTCTCATTGAAACTAAAGCAGTATTATCTGTGATATAAATTTCCTATTTAACCAAACTTATGCCCTGTGCGATCCACCACTTCCGGACACATTACAAAGTTTGTTCAACGGATGATCAAAGTATCGCTTTGATTGACTTGTTACTGATTGACGAACTTCTAATTCAGAGGTATGATCTTGATCCTGCTGCAAAGGCAGCTGCAGCAACTGTTTTGGCATCTAAGCTTGGCGCCGATTCTGGCTTAAAACTCCAAGTAGGAGATGAAATTTCAGATCCATCAGGCAGGAGTCACGATGTTGAGCTACTACAATCTTC
The DNA here is from genome assembly GCF_044706935.1 of Curcuma longa. Classification (NCBI taxonomy): domain Eukaryota; kingdom Viridiplantae; phylum Streptophyta; class Magnoliopsida; order Zingiberales; family Zingiberaceae; genus Curcuma; species Curcuma longa. The sequence continues at coordinate 2,692,599 of NC_133878.1, read as the reverse complement.
TGGATTGCGTAACAGGAAACCATCACATGTAATAGCTCCCAATGCTGGGAGTAACACAACTTCTGAGTTAATTGATGAAGCCTTTAATGAATTTGCCACCAATCAAAGAATTAGCTCTCCGAAGCAAAGGGTTGTGGAACCCTTCAAAGGTTCAGTCTTCAGTGAAGGGAGTTGGCTTTCTCGATTAGCAGCCTTGCTCGTAGGAGAGGATCCAACTCAGTGCTACGCGCTGATTTGTGCCCACTGTCACATGCACAATGGTAAGTGATACGGTGCTTTGTATTCTCCTTGAATTTTGCTTTCTCCAACGTCAACAAAACTTACAGGTAGAATGTGTGCAGGTTTAGCCAAGAAAGAGGATTTTCCCTACATAACCTATTACTGTCCCCACTGCCATGGATTAAATGGACAAAGGCATCAGGAAGAACATGAAATGAGTTCTGGTTCTGGCAAGAGCACACCTATCTCTTTACTAGATAGCGATAATACCTATCAAAGTGAGAACAACAGCAATTTAACTACTAAGAATGTCACCGCGACGATAAAAGAGAATCCTAGAGAGGCTAGTGAGAACAAGTATGATGATGCGACTAGAATTTCAGGTTTGTTAAATGACAAAACTGGTGAAAGAGAGTTGGTTAATCCTGTTAGTTGAAAAGTTGTGTTTCTTTGAGAGGATAGCCTTTTTCTCTTTGTTAGAGTGGATATTGCTTCTCACGTGTGTATTAAAAGCACTTGGTAGATGGTTGTAAGTAATTACAGATTTGTTCGTGTCCATTTGATTCGGTTCTGAGGTGTATTCTATTTCTGAAAATAGATAGCCTTGGTATTTACTGTGTTTGTTTATTTTGGTTCCACTGTAAAAACAATAATAAAGATTTGTTCATCTTCTGAATATATCATCCATCATATATTTATTGTTTTGTTTCAAATATGTGCATATTTTATTAAATTTATTGAACTTGTGTATTTAATCGAAAGTCTGTCTGTTACAATCTTAATGCAATATTTTTGGTTTGTTGCAGTTCATTGGAGCCTTATAGGCTATTGAGCGTCTATCGAAATCCTAGGGGAACTACTTTGACTCCTCGACACATTGAGACTTCATATCTACCTCCTTAACATGCATTATATCATCCATAGTTGCATAGTTGCTCACTCTCTCTAGCAAGGGCGGAGCCACATTTGTGATCTGTAGTCTGGGGCCCAACAGTGCCACAAAAGAAAAAAAAACGTCAGATTTACAAGTAGGAGAAAGAAAATTTGAGGCGAAGAAGAAAATAGCCTGGGGTGTCGACATCGACGTATGCACTCATAGCCCTCAACTCGGGATTAGTCCGGATAAATCATCTGGGCTGGCTCCGCCATTGCTCTCTAGCATTTCAGCATACTACTTTGGATGAGAGAGTGGTATGAGAATTTGGAGAACTTAAAAAAATTTTTGAAGACAATCGTTAATATACAGGCACGCCAAAATATCCTCTTTAACAATTCTAAGGGTGGCTTCTAAGCCTCTTGTTTCAGGGTCATCAAACTATCCACACTTCAGGATAATTAACATTGCGAAGAAATAATCTTTAAAATAGAACATGTTCTAACAGTTCGTGCTCTTATTATCTTCAGCATCCACATCTAAAAGTTGGAAGATGATCGAGATATGATCTTAAATTTTTAAAATGAAAGGGGGTTTAACTTCTAAAGTCTTATTTCAACTATCGTTTGTTGTGTCTCATGTCTCCTTTTCGACTAAAGTCTTAGGCATCCAAGCCATCGTGCAAGATAAGTGAATTATGCATTAACTTCATATGTCTAAATATTTCCTTCATCCTACTGTTTTCCCTAAAGTAGAACCTAACAAAATTATAACTGATTTCATTAGTATCTAACTAGCTCCAATTCAATCGGACACGTCTACGTGGCCACATCCTGAACTAGCCAAGTCATCACATTGGGTCACACTTAGTCGATCTGTTGAATTGCTGAGCGCCTAAGTACCAAGGACCTGAGAGGGCTTGGGCGTCCATGTCTTTGAATGCTCAAGTGTCGAGTCACCAGATGCCAGAGTGTTTGAGTGCTTGAGAATTGAAGTCCTGGACGGGCTCAAGATTTAGGATCTCGTGCCCATCTGGGATTTGGGAGCCCGATCCCGATTGGGAATATGCCAAGTTTACTATTCTAAGCTCAATTGGGATTTGGGATCCCAAGTCCGATTAAGAATATTCCCAAGTTCGTGGTTTTGAGCTCGACTAGGATTTTGGATCCCGAGCTAAATTGGGAATATGCTTGATCTGTGGTTCGAAGTCCGATTAGAATTATGTGTGTCAAGTGGGCTCGGGAGGGATATGTCTGAGGATCAAAACTTGCAAATGCGATTTTAGAGTCCAATCGGCACTACGATGGTGTTAGGGTATTTTGATACGAAGGATTGTAATTGGATGGAGAAGATGAAAGGATAGGAGATGTGGGAATAGGCGTATTAATGTAGTAGTTGGTGGGTGACCAATATAGCCACCGTGACGAAGGGATTACGATGGTGGAGAGAGGCGCGACCATCAAGGAGTAATGGGGCCTGGTGTTAATACGAAAAGGAAGAGGGTCGGAGGCACTATATATATATTCCCCAATGCTGAACTTTGGAGGCAGGTCTACTCTTTGAATTCATCTTCTCTACATTATATCTTTTTTCTTTTGTGCTGACTTGAGCATCGAAAGGGTTTCGTCGGATCCACTTGACACCCTGTTAATTGTATTGATTTTGATAGGAACTCATCATCTAGAAAGGGAAAAGATCCATGATGCCCTAGTTCGTGGATATACAAATTTCCACCACAACATAATGACGTCATCTGTGGGAAGATTGAATTCAGATGTAGATGATGGTATGCACTCGCCAACACTCCTGCATGTCCAAAGAATCTTCCATGCCAAATAAGGGTAGCATGGAATAGGGCTGAGCAAAACATCAGTTAAATCGAATTAATCGATCGAACTAATCGACATAGGAAGTTTGGTTTGATTAATTCAAAATTTAATTTTTTTAAAAAAATATCGAGTTAATCCATTCGATTTCAGTTTCAAAATTCAAAAATTAGTTAAACTGATTAAACCAAAAAGAGGACATCAATTGACTGCTATATTTTGATCAATCGACTATGTTCTCCAACCAATATTGCAATATCCCTAAAAATCTAAAATTGCAAGTTTGCGACTGTGTAGCATGCCCCTCGAGTCTCGAGTTTCCCTACAACCCCACCTTGAGCGCCTCAGCCCTTGGCCCCTTCTCTTCCTCCTGTCGTCGTTGATCAACCTTCACTCGTCGCTCAGCAACTTCTAATGTCAGTTGTACAACAAGTGTATGGTGTTGTCAGGTAATAAAAATATGATCCAATGGAACTGTCTTGTTGAGTACCAAATTATTCGCGAAGGCAATTATTTAGACAATCGACAAATGTGTGTTTTGGAAAGAGAACCAAAAGTGATCGAATGAAAAGGATAAGAAAGTTGATTTAAAAGGCAATTCTAGGATTTCAATTTCACGAGACGAATGCACCTCTTTTATTCAGTGTATGATTATGAAGGAATTTATTCAAAAATAACAGATATGTCTATGGGGTGAAGAAAAGTATGAAGACACCGATGTGCCTATCCTAACCGCAACTCATAAAGTGGATTATGAGAGACCCTTTAAGCTTATGACAAATCGTGAAAGTCTCGAGAGAGTCAACCACTTTCATGGTAGTTGTACTAGTGGTCACTTTTAAGGAATACTCTTGTTACTAGAGCTCCACGAACCTATAGACCCCTTACTCTGTGATAGTAACTCTCAATTCAGTTCTAGAGGTTGGAGATTAGGTTTGCCAATAAGTACACTCCCTATTCTTTATTGATCAGGTCGTGTCTTTATATGCAATGGTTAGAGTTAGGATTTACCCCATGGTCTATCCCAATGAGGTTACTATCCAACTCAAACCCAACAACACAAATGGATGGAGAGAAAAAGAACTAGAACCAATCGATAATCATATGCATCATTTAATAAAAGAAGAACAATGTATAAAATTCCATCAAACAAATATTAAGTTACTCGTTGACCCTAGAATAGAGGAAACTACTCAGAAATACCGACCATTGGCATCATGGCTCTTTGTCTTCAAAGTGGCCTCCTCCTCGATCCCATGTCACAAGATCGGGGAAATCCCCTAGATCACTAGATTATCTAAATCACCACCCCTTTCTCCTATTATAATTTTAGAGCTTTGAAAGATTCTCCTAATAAGTAGGGAAGCCCTAACATATTTTCCTAAAAATCAGAGTGGTTAACAAAATTACTAAATCATCAAAGAGATGTGGTGTGCCACGACCATGTTAGCTAACACAGCTTGATCATGGTGGGCTCTGGATACATTTTTGTCATGATAGTAAAAAACACAGTCGCGTTCCATTATGGAAGCTCCAATTTGATGCTTTTCGGCTACCTCTTCTTCTCGGATGATCCACGGTCATGGCAAGCACCATGGGCTAGCCTTAGATCATGCTACAATAAGTATTCCTTTGGCTTTTCGTCTCCAAATGCCCCCTAAAGTCAAGATATTCACTTCCTATCAATATAAAGCACAAACTATAGTCATCTGAACTAAAATGATGAAATGAATATAAATACTAGAAGTTTATATAAATATGCTCATGTAACGATGTAAATGAAATGATACTAAAAATATATACATGAATCACACATATCACCTCCCTACTCGACACTGTCTAGTCTCGTGTCACATCAGCTCGTGGATTTCCACTGTCACCATTATACCCTCTAGCCCTTGTCAACACCATGACTCACGCGCCTGCTTGCCTTGGAGGTTCCCTACTCTACTCTCAAGCCCCCCATCATCTCCCACAACATCGACACATTCTCCCCTCACCATCGACAACAAAAGGTTAGGGTTTTAGGATTTACTAATGATTCATCATAAATGATTCATGATTCATTAATATTTAATCTAGTTTTATGTGTATATTTTGATGATAATTATGTTTATATATGTAGATGTCAATGCAAGGAAATATATCAAAGATGACTGTTGATTATAGTTGTTCGATACCACAATCTCGTCCTTTAGTGGGAACAAAAGCATCTATAGATTCTAAAGGAAATGTAATCATGTGAACAATAATAAAACCAAGAACTGAGGTATGGGATCATTTCATAAAGTTTACTAATGCTGATCAGGAGATTAAAGTCAAATGCAAATTTTGTGATAAATAATTTTTTTGTGATCTATACAAGAATTGAACAAGTTTGTGAGATCTCATATGATCTCATGTAAAAAACACCCTTATGTTATTGAAACAACTCAAGCACAACTAATTTTACAATTAGGTTCAAGAGAGGGTGAGATGTATCTAACTTCTTGGAAATTAACCAAGATGCATCTAGAAAAGCATTAGCTAGAATGATTATAATGGATAAACTACCTTTTAAATTTATAGATAGAGAAGGGTTTAAAGCATTTATGACCATGGTATATCCAAAGTTTTGAATTTCTCTTTGAAGATGAATGATTGAACATGATTGTGTTAAATTATATACAGTTGAAAGGAAAAAATTAAAAAGTTTATTGTATGATTCGACACAAACAGCTTCATTGACCACTGGACATTGATTCAAAAAATCAACTATATATATCTAACAACTTATTTTATTGATACAAATTGAAAGTTGCAAAAAAGGATTTTTAATTTTTATTCAATTACAAGTATAATGGAAAGAAGTTTGTTTAGCCATTGAAAATTACCTGATGGTTGGGGAATTAATAGATTTTTCACTATTATAGTTGATAATATAAGTTCAAGTGATATTGCCATCAATAGTTTTAGAAAAAAAAGATGGCTAATTAGGATTCCTGATCTATTTTTAAGGGAGAATATATTCATATGAGATGTGTAACTCATATAATCAATTTGATTATTGTTGATAGCTTAAAAGATATAAATCAATCTATGATGAGGGTCAGGAATGTGATTAAATATGTTAAGCAATCCCCCTCTAGATTAAGCAAGTTCAAAAAATGTGTAGAGAGTGATAAAATTGAAAGCAAGTACTCATTATATTTAGATGTACTGACCAGATGGAACTTAACTTTCTTGATATTGAATGTAGCTCAAAAATTTAAAAGAGTTTTGATAGATTTGATGAACAAGATCCATGATTACATTAGATCTTCAATATACAGATTGATATGCTGTTTTGAATGATAATGGAGAGGTGATACTTGGATAGATGGTAAACCTAAAAGAGAATTGAAGACTTTTGGTGAGAAGCCAACAAGTGCAAATTGAAATAATGTTAGACTTTTTGCATCTCTATTGTAAGTTTTTTATGAGCTAACATTAAAAGTTTCAGGATCTTTGTATGTCATTTCCAATACTATTTAACTTGAGATTAGTTCTATTCATACCATATTAAAGGAGTGGCAAGACAATAATGATCATGATGTGTATTAGATGGAGATTAGAATGAAAAATAAATTTGACAAGTATTAGGGAGATCCTAAGAAGATAAATAACTTGATTTATATTGTGGTGGTATTTGACCCAAGGCATAAATTGGATTTCATAGAATTTATGTTGATTGGATTATATGGATATGAGAAGGATGTAAGGGTAGGCAAGATAATAAAAGATACTTTATTTTCTTTGTACAAGAATTATAAGGAAAAAATAGAGCTTCAGTTCCTCAAGAGTTTCATCTATTCTAGAATCAGGTGACAATGACAATATACAAAAAATATGAGTTAGATGAATTTGAAAAGACAATCAATCCTTGTGAAGTATAAGAAACAAAAGGCACAGTTTTTAGTGATGACAGAATTAGATAAGTATTTTAATGAAATAGTTGAGGAGTACTATGATACTTTTGATATTTTGGGACTGTGAAAGTAAAATTGTCATAAATTTCCTATATTTGCTTAAATTTCTCATAATGTGTTAGTCATTCCAATATCAACAGTTGTTTCAGAATTCACTTTTAATATTGGTAGTCGAGTACTTGATTGTTTCAGGAGTTCATTGACTCCTAAGGTGGTAGAAATTCTTATTTGTATGCAAGATTGACTTCGATTAAGTTTCAAGCCAATCGACATTGAAGAAATTTTAGAGGATGTGAAAAATTTTAAAAATGGTAAGTTTTTTATTTTTAAGAAAAATATAATTAGATTTTTATTTATAATTATAAACTTATAAAGTACTAATTTATTTGACTTGCATATTATCAATCTTGAAAATGAATTTTAAAAAATATTTTAAGTTGAAAAATATTTTCTAAAAATAATTAATTGGAAAAAGAATTTTTAAAAGTGGTTTAACCTGAATTGTAAAAGACTTATCTATGGAATGTGTTAATAGGATAAATGACTGAAAGTGCAATTAAGTAAAATTAGGTTTTAAGAGCCCAAGCATGATCCTAAATTTCAAGTTCATTAACCATGCATGAGTTCTACATTACTAAATATAATATTTAAAAATAAATCATCTATTAAATTATCCTTATCCAAATGTATACCTTTTGTTACTAGCTGACTATCATAAGATAGTAGCAATATTCACTAAGTTAGTCAAATTAAGTGTAAGTTTTCAACTAGTTGTTTACTATAAAGGATCACTCAACTTGATTAATGTAAATTTATATTTTAGCCTAGATTTATAATGATGTACTGACATAAGCATCTAAAATCCAAGCTTGACCCTAAGCATCCCACACCATTCTAAGTAGCTTAGTAGACAAACAAGGTAACCCTAATGTGTTTGTGAGATGCTGGCTACCTAAATTTATTTGTTCATACTTACTAAGAGTATGACCTAGACTAGATCCATGAGTTTTGAAAAGCTAAGTTTTATAAAACTTATTTTGCTTAACATAATTTGTAAAACATAAGTTTTAAAAAATATAGATTGTAAAACATAAGTTTAAAAATTATTAATAGAAGAACCTAATTTTCAAAAAGAACATGAAACAACTATGCTACTGAGCACATACCTAATTGTCTTCTAAGTATGCTAAACTTAGCTTCAGTAATGATTTAGTAAAAATATCTGCTAGGTTTGATTTGGACACCACATAGTCTAGTACAATGTTGCCCTAGCTACATGGTCCCTTACAAAGTAGTATTTTACTTCTATGTGTTTAGTTCTTAAGTGATGTATTGGATTTTATGTTAAGTTGATTGAGCTGATGTTGTCAATTAGGACTTTAGTATTTTGTAATTCAATTGAGTAATCGTTTAGTGTATGCATCATCCATAGTAATTGAGCTACACATTCCCTCATAGATATCTATTTTGCTTTAGTTGTTGATAATGTAACACAATGTTGATTTCTATTGCACTAGCTGACTAGACTTTGACCCAACAATGGCAATTGTCACTTGTACTTTTTTTATTTAGTTTACAGTCAGCATAGTTTGAGTCGGAATATCCGACTAAGTCAAAATTATTGAGTTCTAGGGTACTACATCCCTACATTTAATGTCCCCTTAATGTTCCTAAATATCTTTTTTTATAAGTGTTAAGTGTGATTCTTTGCATTTGATTGGTATCTAGCACACATACCAACTATAAATAAAATATCAGATCAACTTGTAGTTAAGTATAGCAAACTACCTATTGCACTTCTATAGTATTTTAAGTTAGCTGATTTTCATTCTAGGTCATCATCAATTTTTACATTTATTGTCATAGGTGTATTTATCTCTTTAGCATTTTCCATTTTGAATTTTTTAATCAATCTTTAGCATATTTATTTTGAAAGACATAATTATTTATTTTATTTGTAAACCTACAAAGAAGTTTAATCACCTACTAATCTCATTTCAAATTTATTTACCATTAATGTAATAAATTCTTTTAAGAAATTTGTGTTAGTTGAGCCAAATTTTATGTCATCTACATAGATTTGGGCTATAAAAATATCTTTTTCTAGGGTTTTAACAAAGAGGGTTAAGTCAATTTGTCCTTAGTTAATTCATTTAGAAATTAAATAGGATGATAGTCTTTCATATCATACTCTAGGTGCTTGTTTCAGTACATAAAAGGCTCTCTTTAATTTAAAAATATGGTTTGGGTGATCTAGATCCTCAAACCTTGGTGGTTGACTTACGTAGATTTCTTCCTTAATTAACCCATTAAGGAATGCAGACTTGACATTCATTTGATACAACTTGAATCCTTTAGGTGTTGCATAGGTTAGCAGCATCATAATAGATTCAAATTTGGCTATTAGTGCATAAGTTTTGTCATATAGTCCAACTCTTCTACTTAGCTAAATCCCTTAGATTCTAGTTGGTCTTTATTTCTAATGATTTCACCTTTGTCTTCTAGTTTATTTCTAAATACCCACTTGGTGTCAATGATAGACTTGTCCTTTGGCATAAGTACTAGATCCCAAACTTAGTTTCTTTCAGACTCAGTTAGTTCCTCTTATATTACAATAATCCAATTAGGGTCAGATAGGACTTCTTCTATAGTTTTGGATTCAATTTCGATATTCAAGCTATTTGACTTAAGTTTCTATAAGACTATCGAGTTTGAACTCCTAGATTTGGGTCACCCAAAATTTGGTCCATGGGTGGTTAGATCTTAACCTAGGTTCTCTTGAGTTACGACTAACACTTGGTTCTTTTGGTTCATTTATGTTTGATTCAGGTCTAAGTTCATCATCTTCTATATTTTTATTATTTTGTTCATTATTTGAATAATTTGGTTAGGTTAATTAGAACTTTCTTTATCAAATATAATGTTAGTGGTTTCTTCAAATTGTAATGTGTTTTTGTTATAAACTCTATAGGCCCTACTTGTTGTAGAATAACCTAGAAAATTTTCATTAGTTGATTTGGATGTAAATTTTCCTAAGTAATCTTTTATATTTAATATATATATTTTACATCCAAAAACTCTCAAGTGTTTTAAGTTGGGATTTTATCATAATAAATTTCATAGGAGGTTTTGTTACAATGTTTATTAGTTAAAATCCTATTTTGAATGTAGCTGGTTGTGTTTATTGCTTCAATCCAAAATTGGTTAAGTAGGTTATACTCGTTTAATATGTTTTTAGTTGCTTCTTACAATGTCCTATTTTTTTCTTCCATTATACCATTTTATTGAAGGGTTCTAGGGCATGAGAATTCATAGTGATAACCATTATTTAGGCAAAATTCATTAAATTTATGATTTTCAAATTCCCCTCCATGATTACTTCTTATTCTTTTAATTTTTATATCTTTTTCATTTTCTATCAATTTACATATATTGTTAAAATTTTCAAATATTTCATCTTTATTTTTTAAGAATTGTATCCAAGTGAATTTGAATAATCATCAATTATTACTAAATAATATTAGTTTTCGCTTAATGATTTAACCCTATGAGAATTGATGCAGGTCTATGTGTAGGAGTTCAAGTGTTGAATTAGTTTGATTGAAATCAGTTGATTGGTGAATTGATTTGTTTTCCTTGTTAACAACTATTATAGATTGTGTTTTCTAAATTTATTAGTTTTGGTATACCTCTAACTAAGCCATTTGACTCATGTTTTAGATGAGTTTTAGGTGAATGTGACATAGTCTCTTGTGTCATAACTTAGTTTCCTCTTATTGTATCAGTAAACACTTAAATGAGGAGCTTGGTAGGTTAATTGTGTAGATATTATTTTTTTAAAGTCCTTTAAGGGGTTAGATAATCAAGATTTAAAAATGTAACAAAATAATCAAAGTCACACAATTGACTTATGATAAGTAGGTTAAACTCAAATTTATCAACTAGCAAGATTTTGTGATTTACAAAATTAGAACTTAATTTAATATTACCTATTCTAATTACCTTAAGTTTATCGTTATTTTCGAACGCTATCGATCCTAAGTTTTGAGTCTTAATTCAATAAATTTCAGTCAATCTTTGGTCATGTGTTTAGAGCATTCACTATCTACCATCCATTGGTCCAAATCTTTATATTCCTACACATAAGATATTTGATTTGGATCCAACTTATAATTGAAGTTTTACAAATGGTTGACTTATTTATACTGTTTATTTTTCATCTTACCCATTCTAAGTTATAAAGCATGTTGGTCCTATAGGTTTTATGAGATGTGTTTTCATTTTTATCTTTAATTAATTTAGTTTGAATTATAAGGATTATTTGACCTTGAGTTAGATTCAAGTTTAACCGTCGATTAATTAAGTGCACATTTTAAGTTTCAGCTTCTAGGCTGTGATAAGACACTGAGGCCTTCTTGGTTATCAGAGCAACAACCACTTTCTTAGACAAAAATATTCATGAAATTGAATACTTAGCTAATCTATTAGAAAATTCTAGTCTATGATGTGGTGAGGTAGCTTCAATCAGTTTCACTTAACTAAGCAGATCAAGTAAGGTACTCCTTACCCTATATCGTTTCTTAACATAGGGGATTCGATATTGGTTCAGTCCAACTTGGCTTAGAAATCCATGCTTGGACTTTAGGTCTATTATTTCGATTAACTAGTGATAGATATGATCTATGTCATTTCTTAGTCTTGTATCTGAGTCCGGATCGATTGTATATGACCCTTTGAGTTTCAAGTATCATATCGAGATACTTGGAGGCCGAAGTGAACCATTCTAATGAACTTTTAAGGTCCTCAACTTGAGTTTTCAAAATGGAATTTTCTTCCTCAAGTTGTTGGACTTGAGTTGAAGTTCCATTTTGAACATTTGCAGTTGAGGAACTTGGGCTAGTCTTCTCCTTAAGGGTTATTACCTCTTTTTGGAGTGACTTGACCCAGACTATGGACTTGGCTAACTTACGAGTCAACTAAGAAAGCATTGCATAAAATTTTCTACTAGAGATGAACTTACAGTAGAGTTTGAACCTTCTGAAATGGATACGGATCAATGGCTCGACTCAAACTCGGCTTTAGACTTGATTTCAAAATCAAGCTCAGATTCAGTCTCGGCCACTTGCTCTTGTGTCGGTAGCACTAGGAAGCTTGCTTGAGCTTGTTCTTCCTCATCCGATTGTTCTAACGAAGAGTCATTCGTTGTTGCCTTTAGTGCCTTCTTCCTTCGAGGCTTCTTGGACTCTTTAGTGTTTTGGCATTCAGACTTGAAATGCCCCTTTTGATTGCATCCATAGCAAATGTTGTCAGTTTTTTACTTTTATGGTTCAACTTAGTTTCAGTGATTTGGTTTTTGATTTGATCGCCTTTTTGATCTTGCACTTGGTGAACCCCTTCTTCTTTTTGAACATTTTCTGAACTAGATTGACTAGTTCAGAAGTCTCCATGTCTTCTGATGAATCCGACTCATCTTTGGATTCAAGTTCAACAAAATACTTAGACATTGGCTCCTTGGTTTTGATTTTACCTGTAAGTAATGTAATACCTTTCTTGGACACAATAGCATTAGATCATTCATATAATTTGAATTTAAAAAATAATTCATCTAATTTAATTTTTTTAAAATACCTCAAAACTTTGTAAGCATCTACATAGATGCCCACAAAGTGTTTCTCGAGAATGTTTTTAGGGTGTACATGATGATGTCCCGGTTCTCGACTTGCTGTCCAATGGCGTGGAGTTCATTAAGGAAATCTTGAATCTAGGCATGTAGATGACTCTCCAACTACTCTTCCTACATTTTAATATTATATAATTTATTTAAAAGTAAATCTCACTTGCATACCTTAGTGTCTGATGCCCCTTCATGTAGCTCGACTAGCTTGCCCCACAAGTCTTTTGCGCTAATGAAGGGTCTGATGCGGTTCAACTCTTCCTTGGTTAGTTGCATAGGGGGTTTGGGTTGCCTTCACATTAGTTTTGATTTTCTTTTTGGTGGCATTGTCCTATTTTTCACATCACAATGGTACCCCTTGCTTGTCGGTCGAGAGTGTGAACCCGATTTAGATATTATCCACATATCCACTTGAGTATTTAGGTGGAACTCCATTCGGCTTTTCCAATAGACGAAGTCGTTGCCAGAGAATAACGGTAGTTAGACAGTGTTGTAGCCTTCCTGGTGGGTCATTCAGCAAAACTTGCATGATAAAAAAACCAAAGAGAAATATTACGAGTTGGTCTTGATTAGTAGTGAAAGTGTACTAAAATAAAAAAAAATGAAAACTAAAGTGGGAAAAAGTTTCTCGAATGGTGGTTACACCAATTCAAAGCACCCTCACACTGATATCAATTGTAAGATCTAGTAGTGCGTTAGAGGGGGGTGAATAGCGTATGCCACTTTTTTATAGTTTTCAAAAAATTGTGTTTTGTTTATCGAAGATAGCAGTGGAAATACAAATGTGAAAGCACAACCAAGAACACTTTATTTTAATTTGGTTCACAGCCTCTACTACTACTCAAAGGCCCACGATCCTTAATCATTTCAATGGACAATCCACCATCTATCTATTTCTCAAAAGAGAAAGATATGCCTCTATACAAATAATTAGGAGCAGTAACACGTTTACCATCCTTAGAAAGTAAAGCACAAAAGATAAATAATAAGCAATAATACTGATACGATGGATCCTGAGATTTGCATGAGTGTCGGAGCAGAAGGTCATCATGTCATCATTGTTTTGGAGTGAGGCAAGAGTAGAGCACTTGTGAGATTGATAATGAAGCCTCGGCCAAGACCTTTTTTTATAGGACTTGATCGGTCTACCGACCCACTGATCAGTGTACCAATCACCTTGGGATTTAGATCCCGATCCGCTTAATCGGTATACTGATCTCCTAGATTGGTCTACTGATTCGGTCGTCCTCCATTCATCTACCACCACATCAACTTCTCGATAACAATTGTTTACAACGTCAGTAGGCCAATAGTTATCCTCTGTGCCATGTCAACAAACTCATCGCTATCTAGTGCCACATCAACACACTGGACTACTCGGCTTCAAATGAATTTTGCCAATACCTCTTTTCAATTGATTCCTCCACGATCTGTGGATCGAGACTTCTTGTTACACCACTGTTTATCAATCCAACATATCATTGAATACTACCAACTGGAGGCTGTTGTCTACTGTGAGCGGGCGGTCAACTTTGATCGTGTTGCTGAGTTCTATAATAACCTCCATACTGCTGACGGTATTCACTATAAATCCCGCGTAGCCAAGACCAACATTGATTTTGACAATCGGATCTTGGGTGAATATCTTGGTTGTAGACCTTCCCCGTCCACTTTCATTTGCTATCCTACTCTACCTGAGGTCCTTCCACCACCATTTGACCAGATTACCATTGACCTGATGCACCAGGAGCTCTTACATCGTCCTCGTCCAGATGGACCGGACAGTACTATTACTGCTTTTCGGGCTCTCCGGATGACAGCGGTTGACTACGTCTTGTTCAAGATAGTAGTCAACTGTCTATTGCCCATCACCTCTCGAGCCCTGGCCCTGGTCCGACCTCCTCAGTTGTTTCTGATGTACGCTCTGCTTCATCGCCTTGATATTGATATTGTCGCTCATATTACTGCTTCCATCCTCCACCACAGTTCTTCAGTCCATGGAAAAGTCCACATGCCCTTTGGTCATATCCTCACAGGTTGGTTCGAGTCTTTGGGCATCGATGTCTCTAGGGGTAAAATCGAGAAGCTGTCAAAGAAGTACTCTAGACTTGGACCTCGGGCTTTCTCGAAGTCCAAGATTGTTTTAGAGTACGGTGGGGTTAGATGGGCGGATGGGCGTGCTCCAGGTACCTTGCCGGCTGCAGCACCTGGGGCGATGGACATCGAGGAGGAGCCTGCTGCCGAGGGGGAGGCTGCTGCCGAGGAGGCCGAGGCTGCTGAGGAGGAGGAGGATCCTGATTATATGGCGGAGCCAGATTATCAGGCACAGATCACGGCGCTGGATGCCCGATTCACTGAGCTTGGGGTCCGCATGGACTCTGGATTCTTGAGGTTGGAGTCGAGGGTGGACGCTGGTTTCACCGAGATGCGAGGCCAGTTCACGTGAGATGCGAGGCCAGGTGACCGGTCTATACGACATGATGCAGGCTTGGATGCTCGGTCACCCACCTCCTCAGTCTTCCTCCAGCGCTCCACCAGATGCTGCTCCTTCCACTGCTGATCCTACTGGTGTTCTTTCTGATCCGGATGTTGTTCTCAGGGATGAGATGGTCGATCCCACGACTGGCGAGATGTCTTTTCATGTTAACGCACAGGGTGATTGACTTGTTGTTTTGTTGTTTTGCTGATAGACTTGCTCTACCATGACACTGATATTTTGACTTGCTGTATGAGACTCTATGTGTTATCATGTGTTTATTTATGTTATCTCATTCCTAGTTTATGCTACATTTTCTGCTTATTGTTTATCTTTCAGCATTTCATTTCTCTCTATGACTTCCTATGGTCGTACGTTCGGAAGGAGGGACAATTGAGTTTAGGGGGAGTTATACGTGCTGGTCTGTCTACATCCTTTTCGGTGTTTGACAAAGGGGGAGAGGATAGACTTAAGTTTAGAATAGACTGAATTGGAAGTTTAGGATTAACAAAGTTTAGGATTAACAAGGTGATTTGATGTAGGGGGAGGTCCTACAGATAAGCATTTGATGTAGGGGGAGGATCTGATCCCTTTACAGATGATTTGATGTAGGGGGAGGATCTGATCCCTTTACAGATGTGAACTTAATTCTTAATTAAAGAATTCTGATCTAAACTTAAATCGTGTTGTCAAACAACAAAAAGGGGGAGATTGTTGATGCAGTTTTGTCCTGATTGTTGTTTTGATGTTGACAACGATTTAAGTTGATATTCAAATTGATCGATTAGAGGATTAGATTGGAGAGGGCTCGGTAGCTCGTTCTCCGGATTAGGTCGGAGAGGGCTCGGTAGCTCGTTCTCTGGACTGGATAGAATTGGAGAGGGCTCGGTAGCTCGTTCTCCGGATTAGGTCAGAGAGGGCTCGGTAGCTCGTTCTCTGGACTGGATAGAATTGGAGAGGGCTCGGTAGCTCGTTCTCCGGATTAGGTCAGAGAGGGCTCGGTAGCTCGTTCTCTGGACCGGATAGGATTGGAGAGGGCTCGGTAGCTCGTTCTCCGGATTAGGTCAGAGAGGGCTCGGTAGCTCGTTCTCTGTACCGGACTATGGTCCGAGGAGGCCCATCCTCAGACCGGATCAACATCAGAGGAGGCTTGGTAGCCTGTTCGTGATTACGAGATCCAGCGCGATTGGCTTGGGTGAGACTCAAGTCGATCTGATCGAGTTCAGCCTGTTTCAATCGATCAGTGAATCGATTAAACCAAGGCTGAGTGTTTTAATCGATCATCTGATCGATTACAGACCTTCTTTAATCGATCAGTTGATCGATTACGATACATTCTGTGAGTTCTCAGAAATCCCACAGATTCAAACGTAATCGATTGGTTAATCGATCACAAGGTTCACTGGGAAATGGCATTGACGAGCGGTAATCGATCGATTGATCGATTACCGTGCCCTTAATCGATCGGCCGATCGATTAAGGGTATGTGTAATCGATCAGTCGATCGATTACACGCGTGGATGAGAAACGGACTACGTCTTTAATCGATGACTTGATCGATTATACTTTATTCTGTTCGTTACTGCTGTACTCCGATTACTTTGCTGCTTTGCTTCGCTAATCCTCTGATGAAGTTGCAGGTTGCAGGTGAAGTTTGAATTTGATAAGTAAAAGGAAAAGTCAAGGAGTTGCTTTAGCTTATGCAGGATTGTCGAGAGGTTGGCTTCGCTGTGTTTTCAGGCAAAGACAAGGTCTGAGCTGCAGAGGATGATCAGGTTGATCCTGCAGTGAACTCAGAGCCATTGATGCCCGTTGAAGAACTCTGCTTAAAAGCAAGAGAAGAAGAGGAAGAAGGGTTAACGCTTGATATTGAAAAACCCTAGCTGCTGTGCTCTGCTTGCTCTTGCTTCCTGTGCTTCTGCTTGGTGTTCATTGAAGCTCTTGCTGAAGCCTTGTGGTGGTGCAACGAGCTTTTGCTCTCGGGAAGTCTGAGTTTCTTTTTGATTGAGGCAGGCTTGTGAGGCTTGTGCTGTAAGTTCAATTGTGGTAGCCTCAGTTTCACTTCCTTCTAATCTCTGCACTTAAGTTATCATCTTTGAGATTGATTGTGGAGAGGTAACTCCACCGAGAAGGAGGAAATTGTTTTAGCCGGTTTCATCCGGGGTCTGATCTACCGAAGATCAAGGACTTCGTCCACCTTACGGACACGCCGAGGAGTAGGGGCAAGTTATCCCCGAACCTCGTATATTGTTGTGTTTTTCTTGTGTTTGTTTGCTATTGTTTCCGCTGTGCACTAACAAATTTGTAGGAGAAAACCTCTCGATTTCGAAAAGAAGGCTATTCACCCCCCCTCTAGCCACCTCCAAGTTCCAACACGAAGTCCCACGATGGTTTATAAGTGATAATAGGAGGCAGTTTCAAAGCCATAAGATTCGAGCTTGGTTTACAAAGCTAAAGATTGAGCAAATATTCACCTCTATTGCCTATCCGCGTGCTAATGGGCAAGTAGAAGTGATGAATAGAGACATTAACCAAGCATTAAAGATGAAGTTAGATTCTACTCAAGGTAATTAGGTGGATGAGTTACCCAAGGTATTATGAATCTATCGGACAACTCCCAAAATTCTGACTAGAGAAACTCCATATAGTTTGATTTATGTCTCCGAAGTAGTGTTACCCGCGAAGATAGGCATGGAAAGTGTTGGGTGCAAATATATGATACCATGGATAATGCTGACTAGCGAAAGATGGAGTTGGAATTGGCAAAAGTGAAGGAGGAAAAAGCTCATGTGTAGATGGAAGCGTATAAGCAATGCATTTCTCGGGCATTTAACCAAAGCATACGCCTTCACTCCTTTCAAGTAGGTGACCTTGTGTTATGTAAAGCTTGGCCCAGAAGAGATGTGTGGAAATTGGTGCCCAAGTGGGAGGGTCCTTACAAGGTAATGAATAAACTACGAAATAGTGTATATTATTAGTAGAATGCCGAAGGTCGGGTGCTCCCTCGTCCATAGAATATCCTACATCTTCGACCTTACTTTAACTGATCTTACGTTCAGGTCTTATGAGTATCTTGCTTGCCCAATAATGGAATTATTATCTCTTGATGACTTCCTCTGGCTTGTATTTTGCTAATGATCTCTTAGGGCAAACCTTTTTTTGAATTTTTAGGAAAAGTTGCGAGGAAGATGGATGGTCCTCGGTCGGATGACCCTCGAGTTCTTGACTAGGCACGATGGTATTTTTATTTCCTGTCCTCAACTAGATGGCACCCAAGTCTTTGACTCAGCGCGGTGGTATTCTTCTTGATCCTCGGCTGGATGACCTCCAGAGTCCTTAACTCGGCATGATGGTATTCTTATTCTCGATCCTCGGTTAGATGACCCCCGAGTCCTTGACTTGGCGTGGTGGTATTCTTATTCCTAATCCTCAGCCAAATGACCCCAAGATACTTGATTCAGCGCGAAGGTATTTTCTTGGTCCTTGGCCAGTTGAGCCCTTGGATCCCTATGCCTGATGAGATAGATATTCTTTTGGACTCCAATGGTATTTGAGAGTCACGGGATTGAGTTATTTTTTTTTCTAATCCTCACATTAGTTGAATCCTAGTTTTACAATTGTTCATGAAAAATTACAAGTGTATGGTCGTCGTCAAGTAATAAAAATATCATTCTCTAGGACTGCGTTGTTGAATATTAGCTACGCACAAAGTAAGCTATCTAGACGAAATCGAGTAACTAATTGTAATAAGAAACTAAATCGAACTAAAAAATTGAATAAAATATTGATTGGGAAATCGAATCTTAAGATAATTGTAGGATTTCGATTTCACCACACGATGAATATTGATAATTCAACTATGATTCTCTCTTTTACAACGTTAGATTATTTTTGAAGGTGATTTATCTTTAAATAATCGATGTTTCCTCTCGAAATACAATGATGTGTTTATCTTAATGCAACTCCTATTCTCATGGTAATTGAATCAAGTTAAACTCATAAAGCTCTTTAATAATCAATGTTATCATCAAGAGAAATTAAACTACTTTCATGATCAAAAACTCAAGTTCAATTCTAAAGATCCAGGATTAAGGTTCACCTCTCAGTTCATCCCTTAATCCCTAGTTCATACAAACATACACTAATATATTCACAATTAAACATGCTAAAACTAAATCAAAGATAATCATAATATTAACAAAATAAGGAAATCATAATTTCAATGTCAATATGTCATTGGGCTACTTCCTAGATAAAGAAACTACTCCATAGTATTGAATGTCATTGGGCTATCCTAGATAAAGAAACTACTCCATAGCATTGAAGATACAATCAATTGACATTAATAATAGCATTCTACAATCGAAAAATAAGATTAAGGAATAGAAAAACTCAATTGTAAATGTCTATCGATGTCTCTAGAAGATCTCAATGTGCTCCTTGATGTTGGGAATCTCTTGGCTTCTTTAATGTCTTGGGTGCAACCTTCACGTTGATCTCCTATCATAAGATGCCTCCAAACCACCACCCTTTGTTTCTTTTTATAGTTTCCCAAATCCTAACAAATTTTTTGAAATAAAAGGGTGGTGTCGAAAATTAACACTAATGATCCATGACCATGGAACGTTCCACGAATTGATTGTAGATTATTCTACTTTGATTCTCCTGGCTTTACTCAATATCAATCATGATCGAGGTGGTTACCATGGGCTGGTCATAGTTCTTATTGCTTGTTCCCGACTGATGCTCCACAGGCTGATCTGACTTCCCATATGATCCACGACCATGGTACTCTCCACAGGCTGATCGTGGATCATTTTGCCATGTGTTTCTTCAAATTTGCATCTCCAAACATGCTCCAACACCCCTATCAATATAAAATACAAACCACAGTTATCCAAATTAAAAAGATAAAATGAATGCAAATGCTAGAAGTTATACAAAATATACTCACGTAATGCAACAAATATATGCTAAATAATATCATATATATATATATATATATATATATATATATATATGATTCACACATATCAAACAGTGTCAGGGGGATTCTATCTTGGTTTCTCGTTAGTGATCGACCTAGATTCTATCCCTCTCCATCTTGGTCTCTCAACTAGAATTGAATTCTATTGATTTCTTGCTCATGTATCTAGTTGTCTATATCATATAACAGGTTGATGTTCTATAATCTACTTGGCCCTTATGGTTTTCGTGTTACACCTGTATTTTGGACCCTAGATCGAGTCTCAGTCTCACAACTCCTCGACTTGATTTGGGAGGGGGACTCATAATACCATCGGTATCCAATTACCTCCAAGTCAACAAGACACTTCTACGTGGCCCCATCTTGAGCTAGCCAAGTCATCACATTGGCTTACAGTTAATCAATCTATTGAATTGTCAAGCATCTTAGTATCGAGGACCCGAGAGAACTCAAGCATCTAAGTCGCTAAGTGCTCGAGTGTTGAGCTATCGGATGCCCGAGTACCTTGTTGGTGCAATCGACTTTCAGGATTTTGATGGTTTGGTTTGAATAATATGTTTAAGGGAATTTAGTCAAGGGTGACCAAATAACTTGATCACGATTGATCAAATTAAGTATAGAGTCCAAGCAAGTTAAGGTTGACTTAAAGCTTAGAAGCAAATGAGAAGTCTAAGTAGGACCAGATACTTGGTAGTTGGTGAAAAATCATAAGGGAGTGAACCTTATGTGGTGAAAAGTCTTGGATGAGTGAACTTCAAATAAAGAAAAAATCCTAAGAGAGTAAACTTTAGGTGATGAAAAATCTTAAAGGAGTAAACTCTAAGAAAGGGGAAAGTCCTAGGGGAGTGAATCCTAAGGTAGTGTAACTCCTTATTGGAAACTAGGCAATAGAAGTCATAGCAGGGCTAGATGGTGGAAGTCCTAGTTGAGAACCAAACAATGAAAGTCCTAAT
The DNA here is from genome assembly GCF_044706935.1 of Curcuma longa. NCBI lineage: Eukaryota > Viridiplantae > Streptophyta > Magnoliopsida > Zingiberales > Zingiberaceae > Curcuma > Curcuma longa. The sequence goes on along the minus strand of NC_133878.1, from coordinate 2,671,643 downwards.
GGGGTTAAGTAGGAAAAGATCTAGTTAGAAACTAGGCAAACCTAGTTGGAAACTAGATTAAGTCTATGAGGTTCAGATGGTAGTTGAACGCTTGGAAATGAAGTCCAAGAGGGGCAGCTGAGAGCTGAATACTTGGCAGTGAAGCCCAAGAGGGCCAGCTGGGAGCAGAGCACTTGGAAAAGTAAACCTAGTAGGTTAGGTAAATTAAGTAGTAGGTTTTTGCATAGTTTTACTTGTTGTTTGCTTTTTTGTTTTGCAAGAAATAACAACTGGACCAAAGCTCAGGCCAGACCAATTGGGAACTAGCCTGGGCGATGGGACCCATGGTTCAATCGACCGGAAGGTAACCCAGTTAATCGAAAAGTCTGGTCGACCGAAAGGGTCTGGTCAATCGAAAGTTGGTGATATCCACCATCAGGCAATTCAGTCAATGGATGAGTTTTAACCAAGTCTAGATGATCAGAGAGTGTTCTTGGTGACCAGAAGGCCAAAACTTAACCCGAAGAAGATCGAGTTCGTAGCTGAGTCATCGAAGGTTCAGTTGACGGGAGAGAGTTCTAGTAGACCGAAAGAGTGCCGATTGAGTTCTATAAAAGGGAGTCGAGACAACCTTTTCTGACAAGAATTACAATTAACATCTTCATTCTCAATGCTCAAAAAGCCATCCAAAATTCTACTCGTGTGATTCGAGAAGCACCATGAAGGGTATTGCAACATTTAGGACTTCCAGTTGGATCAACACAGTTTTATTTTATTTTATGCTCTTACTTAATTGTTTATTATTTTTTTACTATTGTGATTGCATCTTGCAAATTCTGTAAGAAATTTCTCCGTCTTCAAAAATTATCCGAAAAGGAGAAAGAAACTAGTGAACTCACATTGAGTGCATACCTTGAACGTAGCACCCGGGGGAGGGGGTGTGTGAACGAGTAAATCTTTATGTCCATTTTCTATATTGTTCATTCTTTATTATTCTGCTCCTAACATCTATGATAGAAAAAGAGCGCAGAAAAAATGATTACGCCATTCATCCCCCGCCCCCCAACGTTGAATAGATTCCACATACTTGAGTGCTCGAGAACTGAGGTTATGGGATGAGCTCGAGATCTAGGATTTAGGATCTGAAGCCCGATTGGTAATATGCTCGAGTCTGCAATTCTTAGCCCAACTAGGATTTGGGATCCCTAACCCAATTGGGAATATGCTCAAGTCCACAGCTCTAAGCCTAATTGAGATTTGGGATCCTGAGGTCGACTAGGAATATGCCCAAATCTATGATTCTGTGCCTAACTAGGATTTAGGATTTCGAGCCCGACTGGGAATATGCCCGAGTCTATGGGTCTAAGCCCAATTGGGATTCTATGTCCTGAATGGGTTTGAGCGGGATATGTTTGAGGACCAAAATTTGTGAATGGGACTTTGGGGGTTGGTTGACGTTACGATAGTGTTGGGGCATTTCGATACGAAGGATTGTAATTAGCTGGAGAAGACGAAAGGATAGGGGATGTGGGAGTAGTTGTATTAATGCAATAGTTAGTGGGTCGCAGGTGTAGCTATTGTGAAGAAGGCGTTATGACGACAGAGAGAGACGCGACCGTTGAGGATTAATGAGGGCTAATGTTAAGACAAGAAGAAAGATGGTCGGAGGCTCTATATATATTCCCCTATGTGAAACTTCGAAGGCACATCTACTCTTTGAATTCATCTTCTCTATTTTCGTTGGATCCACTCAGCACCTTATTAATTGTGTTGAATTGTAGGAACTCATCATCTGGAAAGGGAAAAGATCCATGATGCTCTGGTTCATGGATATACAAATTTCCACCACAACAATAACAAATACAAAAGTCTAACAAACTTTTTTTAAGTCTACTATAAAACTTAAACTCTGAAAGTTGACTACAAGACTAGGTCGATAAGACTTCAGTCAAGCTGAGTAGAGGATCAAATCTAATTTGATCCAACTATCAAGAGTTCAAATGACAGGCATGATTTAGTCACATTGCAAGTCAGTTGACCAAGGTGGAGCTAACTTGAGTACAAAGTTAAGATAAAGCTAGAATATGAGTAGTGAAGTGGTTTAAGGTAAGCAGAGCTGACATAAATAAAATTTAAAGAATTGATTTGCAATAACACTTTGTCTCAAGCAGTATTTTGATTATAGACCAAACTGCTTAACACAATCTGAAAAATTAAGAAATTATAAAATAATATTTTAACATCTAGACGAAACTAGTCAATTCAACTGAAAAAATAGGGAATAAAAGAAAGAATCATTATTTCCTTACATCCAAACATATAACTCCTATTGTTGCAGTAAGTAAATACAAATATTTTGGATAAGAAATTTAAGAATGAGGATAAGGCTATAGGCTACAGGCATAGCCTTAGAGGAGATGGAGAGCTATTTTGTTGTCTCGGGCCTGGTTCAGTTTATCTCTGGCTCTCCATCAGATCTTCCCACTGGAAAACATAATTTAGAAAGCTGAGTGAGCCTGTGCAGCATTTCCCAGAGCATCTTGCATGACTAGATCATTGAGATCATTCTATATTAGGAGGTCTGAAGCATGTTGGATCCAACTGCAAGTGACTGCTTCCAGGCGCATTGATATTAACCTTTTGCAATTGAAGCCAAAAGGAATAAGCATTAAGTGGCTAATTGTGACATTGAATTATAAGCTATCTTCTATTAGCTAACACAAATCCAGAGTCAATCAACTAAGTTAATACCAAGAACTTGTTACATCACATGTGAACTCCTATTAATTTAAGTACTTCTAACAATAATACTTCAATATTTGTATCATATGTAACATTGCATGATATGTTTTTTATTGATCATTCAAAATCACATAATTTCTACAACTTACCCCACTAACCAGCATTCAAGATGTTCTATTTGTTTCACATTTTGCATAAGAACTAAGAACAGCCAAGATTTCTAAGAATTTGCCCAATTTGCTGAATAAGCTATCTTCACAAACTATGACTAGCTTTTGGATAACTATTTATAACAAAAGAGACAGTCATTTGGTACCTACGACAAGGGGCCTAGGCCGATCAAAAGTAATGCTAGAGTCCACTAGAGTTCCATTCGCCGAGAGACATTTATCCAACCTCCTAGACTAGGCCATTAATCTGCAAATGATTTTAACAGATCTTGTAAGAGTAAAATCTCTACCTAGTGGGATAAGACTTAGTTGTTGTTATAGGAGTAAACTAATCGAGCAACAATACAATCAACCCCAAATTTTAATCAAGCATAATCAACGTAGTATGTCATCAACCAGCTTTAACAAGAGATTCAAATTTGCAAAAGCATCTGACAATTTTCAGTTTCAGTTGCAAGCACATTCATGTTTAGAAAGTAGATGATAGGTTGGTTAAGCCTTCAGTTAAACGATGTTAGCAGTGATGCACTTCAAAATTGCAAAAAGATTAGAACTGATAGCATTTTTGCATAACCTTTAGATAATTAAAAAACAGATAATGACTAAAATGATCAAAATCAGAAGGTTCAAGTTCTAATGTACCCAGGACTCCATACTTAGAATTACAGGTTTAAAAATAAAAAAAATATAGATGAAACAAGTAAATTTCAGTTAAGAAACAAAAATAGAGAAATAGAAACTCACGTGTTGATCAAGAGGTATAAGACTGCTGAGAAGCTCATCATTTACAGTTATTGGAATGGGAGGTACCTGTCGCAGTGACCCAGGATGTTGGTTCATTCCTCTAGAGAGTATAGTTATTCTGGAGAAAGAATGCTATGATTACGAAAAGAATTAGAGCATACAGATAGGAGATTGAAGAAAGGAAAAGACCACATACTACCTATTCTCCACGGTTGCAATATTATTTCGCATGTAATGAAATAAACTTATGTTATCTTGCATCTGGAATGTGGAGAACATATTAGATAACAATAGTAACCAAGAAAGTTTCAAAGATGAGACACAAATTGACAAGAATGATCAAGACAGCATAATAGTGTCAGTCGTAGCACATTTCATATACAGAAGGATCATGCCAAGTTGGCACAGGATGGCAAGGGCACAATTATAGGGACCTTGTTTTCATGTTCTCTGGCTAGAAGGAATGTGAATGACTTGCTTCCAGCAAATCAGCTTCGTGATAAAATTACACAGGCAACTGCGCACTTTGTTTCTTAGGCTATATAGATATGGTAAATCCTTTCTTTTGTGAACCACAATCACTACTTTGAAATCAGAACCCAAATAGTTGGGGCAAGCACAAAAGATGATTAGTCTTGCAAAAAAGTCAAACAAAATGAATATACTCTAGGGAAATGTAAATTTGGTATATGAAGAAAACATTTTTTAAGTGAGACATCCAGATACTTGATCTAATAGGGATCAAGATATTAAAATGTTCCTTGAATATTCTCACAAAATTGAGCTAACCAGAGTAGAACAAGTTGAATTTCCCTTGTAGTAGGAATAAGAAAGTTGATTTGTTCATACTCATTAAACATTCATGAAGTAGCTGGACATCCACTTGTCTATAAAAGGAGCACCCAACATGTGAGATATATATTATGATATATGAGAAGCATCCAAGTTTTTTATTCTTGAACAACCACTCTTGTAATCCAGATGTCTCAGCTAGACACTATTATGCTATGGTTTTTAACAAAATCTCAAATTGAATCTTCATTGTTCAAAAGAACAAAGGACGATTCAAACATAACAAACCATGTGAACCTATTCACCAGCCCATCTTGTTCACCTTAAATTGGTAAAACATTTGTCGACACAAGAAAAATATCATGAGCATATGTAGTTTATGGTTTGCTTTGCATTTAATTAAGGAAAAAAATGGAGCACTTAGCATTTTCTTTTCTGAATCATTGTACTTGGTTTTATCAAAGTTGTCTTTTAATGCTTGCCATTGGATGGTTTAAGAAAATTATTCAACATAACAATGAGGTCCAATTAAGGGATTTAAATTTATAAAAATAGAAATACACAATTAGAGATTAGCATGATGAGATAAATGTTTTTTTTTCTAAAACCATTTCTCTTTATTTTGGTAATATTGAACCAAATGTGTATTAATCCCTTAAAGCACCCAACATATCACTTAGTATTTTGGCCTGGTTTATAGTTGGTCTGAACTACAATCTGAAACTCAAAGCATAATTTGAAACTTAACAAAAAGCAAACAAATGAACAAAAATCATTATGTGAGTACAAAATGAAAAACAAAAAGGAATGTAAGATAACAGACCATGCCTCCCTCAAGATTCCTTGCAATCTGTCTTAAACATTTTTCATTTTTCTCAAGAAGACTCTTCATTTCTGCAACCAAAGCAGGCCATGTAAGCAATTAAGTAATAGAAAATAATAGACAACATATGAACTAACATGACAAGAAACAAGATGAAGTGGCATGCCAATACATACTCTAGTTAACAATTGCAAGATTTAAAACCTACACAAGATGTTATATTATTTAAATTTTTCTCAGGGAGACAGTTGTGATTTCTAAAATTTGTGGACTTATTTGCAAAATTGACAATTTAATTAACTACATCTTTTTTCCAACCCATGCCCTATCTTGCTTTGCTCCCCGACACAAATGCATAGTTGCACTCCCTCTCTTCTCTCCTCTCCCTCACTCTCATTCTTTTTCTTCCTTCTCTGTTTGCGCACAATACTATTTTCTCCGCACGGTTGATCCTATTCACCATCATTGCTAAGATGGTCACCAAGACAACCACCGTCGCATTCTCTGTTTGTTGCCGCCATAAGTTGTTGCCCCAAAATCACTAACATGATCACCAAGCGAAGGATCAATGTGGGTGACGATGTTTCTCTTCTCCAATAGCCCTAGGTTTTGAGTTCTGAGTAGGCTACTTAATTGATTTCCATCAAATCATCTCGATTACAAATCTGTTAGATCTGAGGAGACTAGCCAATGCAATCACATTTTTCTCCTCCGTAAAGTTACTAAGTTTATATAAATCTCCATTATTTTTTCTTTTCCTTCTCTCGAATTTATGATATTTGTCAAGGTGATGGTGGATGATGAATAGTTTTAAGGATGTCTCTTATAGATGAAGATGATATATTGCTGAAGGAGTTTTCTTGAGTTTGTTTTCTTCTCTTTAATGCATTATAATTTGAATATCAGTTTTAAACCTCTTTGTTATTGTTAGGTAACCCTAGAAGGGATAACCCTAGTCATATGCCTAGTAAACTTGTATAAAAAAAATATAGAGTTGGTGTTCAAAGTTTATCTTCTTGCTTTAACTTCTAATATTATATATAGGTTATGACACTTGTTTTCTTTGGGTGTGTCTTAACAAATCTACCAGTTGGAGTTTAGAGTTGTCTTGGGGCAAGCTAATGTAATTTGGATGTGGATCATGTGGGTGGGTGTTCCTTAGGTTTCCCAAATTTATCTTGTGCATGATTAAATTGATGAGATAGATGCTATGAAATTAAAAATGATATTATTTTAGGAAAAAAAATACTGATAGATTCATCTCTACTCTTCTTGCCTAAAAGTTTCTCCTATATTGCTTGCTCTTTTATATTCATAGTTGTTTATTCCCGGTTAAGACTTACTAATAAAAAGATGATTACCAAGAGATAACTATAAAATATGAAAACCTAAGGTAGTACCTCAAAAGAATTTAACTACCATGAGAACGTGATGAGTTGCAACACAATTAATTATGATAACTAACAAAATGATAAATAAATTATAATATAAAACTTCAGCTCTACAGTCTTAAGTAATTAATTATGATAACTAACAAATAATAGATAAGTTATAATAAAGACCTTTAGCAGCTTCACACTCCGAAGGAATTGCGTGATTATAATGAATGTAACACTTATATCACAAAGCTTTGGCTTTGCATTCTTAACTAGCAGCTACTTATGTTGATTTAAGAAATCAACTGAATTACTAGAGCATTGGCTTCACGCTCAAAAAGAATGATTGATTCCTTTTGCACATTTATAGGCTTCGATCATTTTACATAAAATATTTTTCTCAATCGGTAGCTTGTGGGTTGTTCATTCTTTTCTTTTATAAAGTGCATTTAGGGTGAATTGTGTGTGTATGTATTTCATAGTGAGTGAATTGCAAGTTGTTTACTACTATATATAATGCATCCTTAGTGGATGGATTGCAGGTTGTTCATCCTCTATTTTATATTTATATAAATGCACTCTTGTATTAGGTAGATTGTAGGTCATTCACCTTTATATATGATGTATCCTTTAATAGATGGATTGCAAGTCGTTTGTCCTCTCTAGAAATTATGTTGATTTTTATTGTAACATAAGACGGGAAAATGTCTAATAGTGTAAAATAAGAAATATAGGAAAATGATAAAACTATTTAACAAGGAATGAAAGAAAAATAATGAGAATTGCTTAATGATGTTATGATGCTAAAAGAATATGAATCAGTAATTGTGGAATTTTGTTGTTGCCTTCTATCATATTATATCATGTATATTTTTTCTCAACCCACTCTACGCTTGTATGCTCATTCTCCACTTTTTCTTAACATCTAGATTCGCAGACTTAAAGTGATCTTCAAGGTTTGGATACTATTTCAAGATGATCATGCTCAGAGATACCCCATCACAATATTTAAGATGGTTTTATCAGTGTCCATTCATTTTATTTTTCCTATCGCATGGATTGTTTCTTTTATATATTTCATTTGTGTATTTTCTCATTTATCATCATGAGTCATGTTTGTCATGAGTAAGACATTGTGCCAATATATTTTTACATTGTAAGAAAAATCTGTTAGCATTTATTATTGTTTCAACCTCATGCATTCTTTAGTGGTACTATTCTATGTTTACGATGCTTGATAGACATTGTCACGAGCAAGAAGACTATCCCTTATATATAGATAGCGCCTTTAGGATCATGGCACAAGCACAGTTTGATTCAAACAAGATCGAATCTTTACTTTTATCTGTTCAGGGAATTCTGTTTCCATTAGAATATTAATAGATCATCATGAGGGCAGTTAACCAACCATAGAAACACTTCATGAAGCAATCAACAACTGACATTGAGAAAGATGCACAAATTAGATAAACCAAATTAGCCAAATCCAACCAAGGTAGAGTCCCTTTTTTGCAGTATCAATCTAAATTGATTAGTGATGTAATGATATATCCAGACGCTCACTTATGAGGCCAATATCAATATGAAGTTGCATTCAGACAGGTGATAGAATGAACAAAAAACCAAAAGTAAAATACAGAAACCTTCACAATATACTGTGATCAGAAAACATGGATATGTGATATATTTCAACGGCAACAATCAGAGAAATTATGGCAAAGCCACAAGATGGAAATCATTCATGCATAACATGATATAAATATGCATGCTTGTATGTGGATATGTTATGCAGAGGACTTGCAAAATTTGCCAGATTTAAGGATTCTAATTCATTCATCAAAAGATATAGTGCAAACGAAAGAAATTGATAAAACATGCAAAACCAAAACTATTAACGAATCAATAGTTTACATGAACCTTCAGATGGAAGCCGATCATGGATACTCATATGATGCATTGTTAGTAAATTAGGAGCCATAGGAGCATTTGCTGAAGGAGAACCCATCAGTTTTTCCTAACACATGAAAAGATAAAAGAATCAAGGAAACAACATATTCAATGAATTAACAATCTAAAAGTTTTCTATAGGCATCCAAGCATTAGTTTTTATTATTGGTATCATATGGTAAAAAATAATTCAGGCGAAATTATCTAAATCACTTACTTTTTCAAAAAGATATCATACATTGGTAGATTAGTGTCATATGTATGATACACCCCATAGACATATTTTACATGCCTATATTAGTATAATATTCTTGAACTACTTAAGCACCCTTCAAACCCAAATTAACTCCAAAGTCCACTCCCATTGGGGTCTCAACTTAGGGCAGTTGGTTTTCTTGGCTTGAAGAAACCAGGACATTTTCAACATGTATCTAGTTCAAGTGATGCGGCCTTGAATTGCTATTTACAACCAAAAATGGATTGTTTGATGCTGTTAATTTCACCTTATGCCTAAGGTATACACTCTACTGTATCATTCTCTGTCATGGAGCAACTTTTTTCACCTTTCCTTCTATACACAATTCAGCTTGTACACTGTAAATATTATGATGATGAATACTGATGTGGGTATAATCACCATGCTTGACCACAACAACCACATAGAATGGCAGGAATATCCCCTTCATTTTTCTAAAAGAAAGATCAACTAAATAGGAAAAAACATCATTTATAAGACATTAGATAAGGCAAACTATGAAAAAATGTCTGGGGCATTACCTTCTGGTCTTTCATCTTTTTTGCAGCATAATACTCTTCTGTCTTCCTCCTTTTTCCATTTTCCTTGTTCTAGAAGAGAGTTAGATAACTGATAATGCATAAAATTGAGTAAAACAAAGATGATCACACGTTTCATCATTTTTCAACAAGAATTTAGAACATCAGGAGCTGTGAACCTCTTCATCAACTGTCTATACTTGTCTGACACTCGACGCCCCAAGTCAAATGCCAAGTTCTTATGGATCATGTGTTAAAACTTTTAAAAACTGAAAATCAGATTCATAGCCATGTAGAATAGTTACATTTGAATTGTTACTTTTAACAATCTTGGCTTGGTAATTCTTCAGACGCATATTGGCTTTTCTAAACATTCAAATATCATTAGCTAAACCCATGAACCATTCATCTGGTTGGTTGAAAGCAACATGTATCTTGAAGGCCGTAGAATGATTTTTTTCTTCTAGGAATTGAAGGTGGGATTCAAACCCAAAAATCCAGGCAACAACTTCCAAAGCCCTTCCAAACTGAGCTTGCTAGCACTTTCTTAAATAGGTTAAGCATTATGCAAAAGACAAAATAATTGGAACTTAAGAAGAGACAAAAATAACTTAACAAGTGAGATTAAGAAATCATTTGTACAAGCTTTCACCTACACATAATACTAAGATATGACAGGTAATCCAAGTGATAGCATTTGCAGCAAAAAGAAGGGGAAACTGCACAAGATACATTTAAGTAAAATCTGCACAAAATATGTACAATAGTTTCCTCTCAAGCAAAGAAAGCAATTGAATAGTTCAACACATTGTAGTAAAATTGATAAAAGGGGAGTAGAACCAAAAAAATGTAACAACTTAATAGATAACATCAGTTTGAGAACCAAAGTCTTAAGATATTGATTAGCCAACAGAAGGTTGCGTCACGTGGTTGTTGAGAAAAATTTAGTGGTTTTTCTGTACCTAGAGTGTCTAAAGCCAACTAACAATAAGTCCTTTAATTTTTATATTTGAGTTTTGGAGCCCAATTTTGTAGCTTAATAAGGCTTGGACAAGAGTGAAGGAGTAAAATATGACCAAGAAGAAAACATACACGAGACTTGTAAACTTCACAAGCAACAGCCATAACCTTATGACTCTAACCTAACAAAGTGTTGCTTGGTTTTGTCATTTGATCAATAACCAATTCTCACAACAGGAAGAAACTAGAAAGGTAAGTAGGGAGAGAGGAAACAGCATTACTTATAAGGACCAGATAACCAACAAAGTTTAAATGTTTTAGCCTTTCAAGGGAGAACAACAAATTCCATAGATAAGGGCATGCAAGGTAGCACGGGGAGGCTTTGAAAGGTGAGAATTAACTCAAATATTATGGGGTAGGAAATTAGGGGACAACTATAAAATATACATGGATAGGGCACATGATCATATGGTTTAACATAGACTAATTGGTTTTTTGAGAAGCTGATTTGAAGCCCAAAGAATTTGAGGTTAGTGTTGCATTCAGTTTAAGCCTAACAATATAACATGATGCTGTCCCTATATCAGATGCAACTTATATCATTGACTATGATTTTGTCAATGACAAAAATGGATGATAAGCAAATTGAATCCTTGAGGATGATGCTGTTTCTAAGGTCCATTATAGGGAGACAGTTAAGAGATATAAAGCCACCTACCTTGGATGACCACTAGTTTGTGAGTGTCATCCATTGACATAAGAGATAGTATTAGCAAAAGGCAAAAGGCAAAAGGCAAAAGGCAAAGGCAAAGACGATGGCATTAACTCAAATAGGTAACTAAAGACATGGAACAAATTAACCAACACAGGATCATGTGCCTCAATAAGTGGTCTCACAACAAGATAAATGAGGAGATATGGAGCCCAAGGAGACACCAAATAATAATTTAATTTACAATTCAAGACATACTTAATGTCATGTAAATAAGCTGTTGCTCCCAAGATAAAGTAAAGGTAACATAACACTTATTTAGCCACTAGACTCATTTTATTGTAAATAGCGATAGCTAAAATATTAAATGAGGAAAATAAATGTAAGATTTTGCTCCAAAGATTAATTGAATAACTATAAAACCTTGACATCTAATAAACTCATTCTTTCTTGAATATAAAAAATAGCCTAACAAAAATAAACAAATTTAAAGTTCAAGTGTCAATCATTCTCACCATTGATGAAAACTGGACTTTAGCAAGTTTAATGGGTCAAATATCACCACTCCATAATTACTATCTCCAAAGTTAAGAACAAAATGAATCGGGTAGTCGGCAAAGGGTTAAATGGGTATTAGGTACGGGAAGGAGGAGCAATAGCAATAAAGCTAGAGATCGAGAGAGTACAAATGATGGATAAAGTGTGAATGATGAAGGATAAATATAGTTATTGTGCCCCTTGATACATAAAACATTTACACAATAAGAGGTCATAAGGCTTTTGTTCCCAAAATAAAATGATTGATATGGTTCATAGACTTATTCTATCTTTCTTACAATAAATAAAATTTTAATTCAAGAAAAAATAAAAATGTAGGATTTTCTCCTAAGATAAAAAGAATGATTAAAAATAGTAACTTAGATAATAGACTCATTCTATCTATACTATTGCAAATATATATATAGTATAGAAAAGTCAAAAATCTAGAAGTTTATGCATCAGCAAACCTAAAGGCTAATTAGCTATACTTCCTCAATTGGTTGAAGTCTTGAAAACAAGCAATTTGGTGGTATGTACTCCAATTTAGCAAAGTCATGCCACAATAGTTACACCTTAGATTTCGATATTAGTCAATCCTATCACATTGTCAGCTGCAACAAAGAATAACTAATCGAAATATAATATGTCATCTATGTTGGTCTAGAAAATTAACAGTTTCCTTAAGTCTTCATTTAAAAGCTAAATAATTGAAATTACATCACAACAACCATGTCATCTCTCAAGTCACAAGAAGGATTTGCTACTTCACATCTAAGTACTTATTTAGAATAAAGCAAATCTAGACACGAGATTCCTAAATGGCGAAAGTTTCTAAAAGAAATATGTATTTGGACAATTACAATAAACCTTCAACTAACAGTACTTTTTCCTAACTAATTACATATGTTGAGTAAATGGTTTCAAAGGATTTCATAATCAACAAACTTAATTACAATAGGATATTGTGTTGGTCTCCTATAAATGTGATACATAATAATTGTCAAATTTTATGTTTTGTTTAATGGTAAACCTTGTACATGTGGTTTCTTGTTCTTCCCTGCTATGTGATAGAAAAAGAAGTCTACATTGATCTTGGGTTAGTGCGTTAACAGCAGTTACCATTCAGTTTACTCAGCTATTTTAACAAATATTTATGTTGTATTTGATTTTACTTGGCAGAGAAAAATGGATCTGTCAACTAACAAGAATTGAATATAGGATAAAGTGAATCTCAGAGTGATAATAGATTGTTGTCCACATAGGAAAATTACATTAGAATATTAAATGAAGTTCACGCTCATACAATCCAATATTTGTGTGATTGTCAGGTGTACAAAGCTTGTATGCCCAAGCAGAGTGTGCATCATTTTGGGTATATGATTTACTCCTTTAACTTAATATCATCCACTATACTTGGAAGAAAAACAGGGAATGTGCTTTTTAATGGCTACCAAAACCTTGCAGGGAAATCAGGAAATTAAATAGCCTTCAAAATCAACATATATATTAATCTTAAGAATATTTAAAGAAATCATGGTAAGCTTTGAAGCAGCATTGTTTAGTGTTATGTGCTTGCATAGACCCTTTTTTCTTGAAAGATAAATATGAAAAGCCATCATCTGTCATTGTATTGGAGCCCCATGATGAGTGTACCTTCGGCATATGGGGATTTAAGTCCGCACACTTCCTCTTTTCCAGTTGTTGTATTTGACATCATAGAAGTTGTAAGGTATTTTAGGTATACACAAGAGGCAAAGTTATGTATACTACAAATAAAGGCAAGTTTCAATCCAAGAGCATGTTTATAAGGTATAGATTGGATCCAAGACCTTGGGTGATAGTTTGTTATGAACATACTTTTGGTTGTGGCATTGTGCGACTATAAGACTGTTCATATTATAGTATTTTATAATCATACTTTATTGCATTGTTTGTATGTAATATTCAATTGGATACTACATGGACCAAATAAATATGAAGTCATATATAATGAATAGCAAATCCTATAGATAGCACTTTAGCTCAATGCATTACAAAGCTTTTAGTTCTAGTAATAAGCAAGAAATGAGTCCTCCATCTTTAGTAGAATCGGAATTGCTCCATGCCTTACACACCAAGAGCCTTCATACAATATTCTACCTCTACATAAAATGCATGGCATCTCTAGAGTGGAGGAAATTTTAATAAAAAATTTTCAATACCCTCAATTCACTTGCAGTTGTACTAGATTTAATTATAGTTGTTTAATGTAAAAAATTAATCTCTTTCCTAATAGTTTGAGTTTTGAGGAATAGTGATTAGCTAATCAACATTAATATGGTACCAAAGCTCCTGCTCAGCTCAAGATTGGAATCTGACCCATGCCAAAAAAAATTAATGTGTTGGTAGGTCAGGGTCAATAGAGTCAAATATCCTGCTCAGACACAGATTGGGGGGGGGGGGGGGGGGGGGGGGGGGGGGGGGTTGTTTGTTAACACAAAAAATATATAAATTGATCTTTTTCCTAATAGCTTGAGCTTTTGGGAATAGTAGCTAGCTAATCTATTTAACAATAACTTTCCATGGCAAAAGAAGCACAGAGCATTAACAGACATTGTTAGAATTGATCTGTTCTAATGGTACATTAAAGAATCTTCACAGGATTATGTAGAGAATATGATCATCAAATGCTTTTCTGTGGCTTTGTAAAATGATTGAACTACCCTTTTATACCTACACCCTTTAAATGCTAAATTTTCCATCATTATTTTATGTAGTACGTTAGCATAGTCGACATGCTTTTCACATTTCATCTTCCAAAAACTAGAGAAAAAAAACCTCAGATTAGTTCAACAAAGAATATGCTCAAGAGTGCTTACTACTTAGAAACTATCTAACAGTTCTATTAATCTTTAAGAAGGAGATTGATAAAAAGACATCCCAACAAGCATCTCAGAAATTTCAATGGAAAGAGAATTGTAACACAAGACAAAGTATAACAGCCAAGATGAAAGATAATGACACGAAAGTATCAAATCCTGCCAATAATAACCACAAAGATATAGTTGAAAAATTTACACGAACTCATCATAGCAAGAAAAAAACTTACTATCATCCACTGACATCTCAATGCAACATCCCTTATAGTCTTTCGAGATAGCATAGCAGCTATCTTGGTGTACTTCTGTATACTTTCTTCACTTGCAAAACTGTAGACAACAAACAAATAATTGATGAAGGACCGGAGAAAATTGCAATTTTATGGCAGATTCACTGCACAGTAGGCAAGCTTGAAAGGTAAATCTGAAAAAAAAAAAACATGCAAACCTAAGCTAAGTTGTAAGAAAATGTACATAAATAACAAAAGTTGGCAATGTGTGAAAGACAACAAAAAGACAAATTCTGTTGAAAGTGATTTAGATGAAAAGATCAGAGAAGTAGTTCAAGGGGAAAATCACCAAGAGCAAACTATGACATAGACAACAAGGTCACTGATAGTCACAAAATATATGTTGCAAAATTTAAATTTTAAATTTTAAATTTACCTGCTAATCTCCAACATTTCTAAGTCATGTTTTCTTTTATGAACTAGAATGTTGTAGCTCTCCACCACAATAAAAAACCCAAAAGAAAAAAAGCTTAATTTTTTTGTAAAAAAGTGTCCTTTATGATATGCAGATGCCATACATACTTTATTAGGCCTCTGTTCAATGTTTCCACTTCATCTGGAGACCAATATGCAGGTGAACCTGAAACATGTCTGAACCTAGGCATCATTTTGTAAAAAACAGATCCTGCTGAGTATTGAGCTTGAGTTGCAGCATCTATATGATTTGGCATGCCAAAGCTAGCAGGCATAAGAATGCTGGCCATGATACTGTTTCCAGCCAAAGTAGGTACATCACCCAGAGCCATCCCTGTTGAGCTATCAATTGCACTTGACTGGAAAGAGACCATGCGAGGATGACTGAAAGGAGAATTCAAATTTTCCTGATGAGAGCCATTGTTAGGATTGGCTTCCATGTTATACTGCTGCACTTGTACGGCACCAATTTATCACGGAGTATCCATAACTGCTACTAATCGTGCAAGCAAATTAAAAGAACCTCAAGAGACCACTGTCCAGCGAGAGTCCAGCAATATCCGTTTCTAATACAACATAGGCTAGAGTCTAGATAGCCAACAGCTCCAAGTCTCTTTTTATAGCCAGAACAAATACCTCAAAGCGGCAAGAAGTCAACCTTACCTGAAGAAGGACCATGTCAATGGTGCATCAGTAGAATTAAACAGAAGAAAAAATTTTATTAATGGTATCTTAGATTCTATAACTTATACTCATTTCATCCATGATATTAATCATTGGGCTACTGCCTTGGGGCTCAAAAGGAAATTGAATAACTCAATCAGCATTCTTCAGAGAAGACCAAACCAGTAATGCATCGGATTCCAAAAGAAATATACAAAGGTCATTCTTGATTGAAATATCAAAAGAAATGCAACCCCAAAGGTAAATCTTGATTGAAATACCTCACCCCAAGGCCTCTGAAGTTCGCATTCCTGAATCTTCTCAATCCATTCACATTGATAAAAATTATACCCTTAAAAATTGAGGGGTAATAAGAACACAAAAGGCCCCAAACTGACCGAAGAATTCTCAACCAAGACAGGGAAATCTACAAAAATACTAAAAAGAGAACGTCTGAAGCAGCATAAAATGACAATTTTTGGATATTTCACCAATCTCCGACACGCACCAGCAGCTATTCTCCCTCTCAAGGGGCACAAAAAAAAAAATCTAACTAGATTAGGACCTTTTACTCCTTTCTCTATGCCGCGCAACTGATTTCCCTTCTCCACAATGGGAAGACAGATAAAATGGCTTCTACTTTAGATCGATAATAATGGGTCTTTGGTGTTCGAAAGCAGCAGTATGAATCTGGCAAGCAGAATTAGATGTCAAACCTTCGGCTCTCTCCACCACAGCCCTTTTGCTTTTCTGACTCTTTCTTCTCTCAAATCCTGGCCTTTTTACTCCTCCTCCTGCTTCCCAAATCTCCTCCTCTTCTTCTCCCCACGAGATCAGATTTCTGTCAAATGGAGAAGTGCCCATCCCGTTCCGCCTCCACCCTCCTCTTCTTTAGTTAAAGATGCAAGCGCCATGCGCCCCTCAATTCCAGGTTATTTACGATCCGATGCCACTTTGGCGGTAAAGTGTCAAGTTCCAACGGTGACAGGTGGCGCTATCGCCTCCTTCCGATCCGCTCTTTGCACCACGAAACCTTGCACTTAAGAGGCGGCCGATCCAACGGTCCGAATCGGCCAAGTTCGTTGCGCCGTTGACGGAATCTCATTCCTTCCTGCGCCACGTTTTTTGCTACCCACATCACTACCTGTCAAATCATTGGTACAAAAAAGCGGTTAACGAATCGACGGTCCCACGCGGAGCGTGCGTATAAATGAGGCGGGCCTAGCTTGTCAGAAATGTATCGTAAAGTGGGGTCATGCTTCACGGCCACGCCTCAGCCTGGCTTTTTGCCACAGGAGAGGCACAACACAAGATGGCGCACATAGAGAGCAGTTATCCTCGCTCCACTCGCCGACGCGTGTGCCTCACGGGGCCAGGAAGATGGAGTGCAAGGTCGACGACTTGGTGCGGATCCGGCAGCGGCATTCCAATTTGGGCAAGAGGAAGAATGGCTGGAGAGAGAAGAGACAGGGACCAGTGGGTAGCAACACGTGGGTACATATTAGTGGACGAGAATGGCGGCCGGGAGGTGGGTGTCAAGTGGGGAGGAGGGAAAAGTATAGAAAAAAGGAAAAGAATTAAAAAGGACCGTGACCCACTAATCGTACTTGGAAATAAAGTGGGTGCGAGAAAGGGACGGCCAGGATGCGATTTGGGTACTAGCTGAGGACGACGTTGGCCGTACTTTATTTGTTCGAAATTGCAGCTCATCGGACCACGTCGTTTGTTGTCAAATTCTGCTGTATCTACAGTTCTCAGATTTATTAGATCACGTTTCGTTTCAATTTTGT
Source organism: Curcuma longa (assembly GCF_044706935.1). Taxonomy (NCBI): domain Eukaryota; kingdom Viridiplantae; phylum Streptophyta; class Magnoliopsida; order Zingiberales; family Zingiberaceae; genus Curcuma; species Curcuma longa. Next base: position 2,654,069 of record NC_133878.1, on the reverse strand, counting down.
TTTTACTAAAAATTAAAAAGGCCGCACATGTAGTCAAAAAGTTCCTTTTTAATTATTAAAATACTTTATTTATAATTTAATATCTAAAATATTTTTTATATTCTACTTTATAATTTTAATCAAAGTTATAGGTATTTCCCAAAAATTATTAAAAATCTATTTCTTTTATACCCAAACTATTTCTTTATCCTCAGAACACTTCTACTAAAATTATATTACAATATGATTTTGATCAAAGCTATTCTAAACTGATGCAGTTTTCATCAAAGTTACTTGTGCTCTTTGAATAATATATCTTTAAAAATTATCAATTTTGATCAAAATTATTTAGAATTTTTTTTAAAAAAAAAGTATTTTAGATTTTAAATTAGGGGAAGATGGAGAATCTTTTAATTAACAATACTAATAATTAGAGAGGCAATTTTTATTATTTTTCCACTTTTATTTTCATTTGTTATTTATTATATTTTTAGTTTATTGCAATCATAGTGGTCTGCACTTTTCAGGACCGCCGTCAATTATTTAATTAGATAAAGAAATAGTCTCCATGCATCACATGCAACGATCTTTTTAGGGCATTTACTTAAACCACGTTAGCAAATTTTAATATTATTTATTTCACGTATCCAAATTTTAAAATTTAAAAAATATGTAACACGTTTTCATTATAACCCTATTTTTTCCATATTCAAATTTTGTTTTACCCATTCAAAAATTCATTACTTGTAATTTAAACCGTTATACGGGGCATGAATAAATTAAAAAAAATTAATTTGAAATGATTTCAAATAAAATTGAATGATGGAGTTAGAAAATTTTAAATCATTTCAAATCAAAATTAATGTAATGTTAGAAGTCTCTTTAATGTATTCATGCTCTCAGATTAAAATTGACAACGTAAATTAAGAATAGTGAATTTTTAAACTCGTGAATATTTAATAAAATTTATTACAAACTCATTATAAGGTCTAGGATAATATAATGATATATACTCGTTAACTAACACCATAATCGACTCCTAAGATTCTCCTGATTCGAAAATATCAAACTTTTAAATTTTTAAATGCATAGATCTATCAATCAGTTTTATTCAAAATTGACTGATGGACCTAGAGAGTTGTGAATCATTTCAAATTAAAATCAATGTATTCATAGAAACCTCTTTAATATAGTCATGCCCTCATATTTGAATTTGATAAAATTGAAAACAGTAAATTTTTGAATGGATAGAGTAAAAATTTGAATGTGAAAAAAAAAGAAAGGAATATAATTAAAAAGCATCATGTATTTTTGAAATTTTAAAACTTGAGCATATAAAATGGATAATACTGAAAGTTACTCACATAGTAGTTCAGTAAAATATCGATCTTTTTATTTTATTGTCCATTTACTAATTGGATTGACTGCAATTAGAGATGACCAAGGATAAAATATTTGTGAAAATCAGAGTATTTATAATAGTAGTTATTGAGAAATTCCATACTCATATTCGTCCCCTACATATCATGGATGGAATTGTTTGTTATTCATCCCTTGAGACAAGCCACGACAAGGCATGTGCCACACCCTAATTTTAAAAGCATTCGGTATAAATATATAAGGTCCCCATTGAAATTAATAAGTAAGATGTATATATAAGATTTTTTTAAATAAAAAATAAAAATGTAAATACGTCTCCCTAATCGGTCAAATAACTACTAAGGTTACCATTTTAATGATTCAATTGGTTGAATTGAGGTCAAACTCAATGCAAATTAATGTCATTGGCATAAATTAAAGGATTAACAAAGTGGTTATTCTCCCACTTATATTTTTGTATACACAAGGTTCATCTTTATTTTATTTAAAGATAAATTCTTTGACCATTTTATCAAAATGAAAATTTCAACTCCAAGGTGTTTACTCTATTTCATAAATGAATTGTCGAAACTACATATTTTATTTGCATATTATGGGTCTACAAAACTATTCACACATGTACAAATACTCTACCAAGTCCTAGTTAAGGAAACGGTCTTGAGGTTCATTTGTTATATCATGATATAATCGTGATATACAAATATGACAAACAAAATCTAGATGAACTTAGTAATGACCATTAGCAAAAAGGTCTCACCATAATCAACATCTTAACTTCGATGATATCACTTGCTACAAGCTTGATAAAATGCTTTAGATTTATGCTTCATTTAGTACATATAACCATAACATGATGTAAAGTTTATGACATAGCTAAAACCTCCACTTGGCTTATGGACATTAGACCTTATTAATCAGTATGTACCAAGCTCAACAATGTTTATAGACTCCATATGATTTTGAATAAAACGGGTGTAAATATCCTCTATTATAAACTTTGGATTTGTGACTCTCATGATATGTTTAAGTCGACAATGTCAAAGGTAGATCTCTTTTAGACCACTTGTCTTGAGGCATTTGGTCTCCATGTGATACATTAAAATGTCAAAAATGTTGAACATACAAATCACTATAAATTTCAATGGCTACATAATGACATCAATTATATAAAAATGAATAACTTTTACTCTTAGATAAAAATGTGAAATTTCATTTGGCCATACAAGATACTAAATAATATTTTTAGTCACACAAGAAATATAATAATAGTTTTCAGGGTATACAATATATTAATCTAGAAGACAATAATAATTGGTACAAGCCTATGGCTGATAATAGTTGACTCTTAAGAAGCAAGCCTCCTTGTTAATTGAATGCACAGCCCACCAATTTTGAAGTCCAAAATAGAGTTTTTTAATCTACTAGCCCTGATAGTAAGTTATCGCACACTGTACTAGACGATTGCTAATAAAGAGGTTTGTCGTCGTCAAAGTAGATTTTTTTTTGTTTCTTTGTTTTATTACGATCGAGGAAAGTCTCCTTTTTGTCTTGTTTTTAATAATTTAAAAAATATAAGGGAAAATTATAAATATGAAATTTTAAAAATTGATGGGCAAAAATGAAATGTGCTAAATTATTAAACACTTTCAAGGATGACTTGCCTGGTCCCATAACCAGGTCATTGGGCCAGTTATTCGAACAGGTAAGGAAATAATTAGGGATGTAAATGAATTGAATGTTCATGAATAAATTTTGTGTTAGATTTGATAAAAGCTTGTTTATGTTTGTTTAATATATACATGATCAATTAAATAAATAAGCTTGAATACATATGTGTTCAACTCTTTAATATTCGTGAATAAAGTTTGTGAATAGTATTAGTGAACAATGTTCACAAACCATCACGAACCATCTTCATTGATAAAACTCTTATTAACATGCTAAAAAAATAAATAAACTTTTAAAATGAACAAATAAGTTTGAATTATCAAGTTCAATAACCAATCAAAAAAGTTTCAAACAATCAAGTCAAACTTGAACCAAGCTCAAGCTCATAAAAAATAAATCAAGCTAAGCTTGAACAATCAATGACTCGGTTCATTTTAGGATTGGCTTGACTTGACTTGGTTACCTTATCAAACAAGCTTGAACACCCCAAAGTTTGTCTTGACTCAGCTTGTTTATAGCCTTAGAAATAGTCAATTCAAATGAGGATCACAATATTCAATTTATCAATAATGAGCCTAAACAAGTTCTGATACGCAAGACACAAAGAAGTACTGATTATAATACTTCTAAGGTTCGGGATGCTCTTCCTTTAAAATCGTCTAGTTTTACTAAATATTTTGAGAATGTCACTCTTTCGTTTAAGAATTACATGTAAAATGTAAGCATTGCAATGTCTCTTACAAATTCCAAGCAAGCGACAACTATTAGTCATTAAAATGACACGTCGAAATGAAGCACTTGACGGAATATAGAATTGAATGTTCTCAAATGGAATTATCCATATTTTTCTCGACTAGTGGAGGTACCAATTCTGATTTATTTATGTATTCTGATAATAAATTAAATGAATCGTTAGCTAGATTTGTTTTCTAGAATATCTTTATTTTATTTTGGATCTAAATGCACTTTTAAAGAATTTTGTCAAGAATCACTTAAACTATTTATAAATGTGTTCCTCGAATAATATTTACTCGTACAATTAAAAGATTAGTAAAGCAAGGGAAAAAATTTTAATTGAAGAATTTAGTAAATTAAATAATAAAATTTCTTTATATTCTGATATTTGGAGTGATCATTAATAAACATATTCATATACTGGTATGACTTGCCATTGGATCGATAACTCCTATGAAATTCAAAAATATTTGTTAGCCTATAGAGTTTTTGATGAATCACACAATGCTCACAACATCTCTCAATTATTATGTTTTGTTCCGGCCAATACACTGTGAATGATTCCAACACTAGTTCAAGGATTGCCGACGTGCACGATCCCGGGAGGAAGTTGCGGAAGGAGAAGAAGAAACCTACAAAGCACTCAAAAAGAGAGTTAGAATGGCGTCGGAAGAGGGTCCTGGCAAGCCACTCCGACGCTCGAATTAGGGTTCGACGCGAAGACGGAGTTTAATGACTTGGGGGGATTATGGTAGATGTGTGCGTACCTATACCTATGGGCATGGATTACCTTTTTATAGTAGTTGATTTCCAAAATATTACCATCCGTTTAAGAAATATTCTGACATACTTGTTCTGTTCTAGAAAGATTCTATTCGTTTATATATTTGAGAATGTGTTCTCACTTCTACGGAAGAATTGGTTCTGTGCTCCCCGATTTAGACGGAATGACCACGTCTTTAGATAAGAATCACGTGCTGGTGGTTGGCCTCGGATGTAGGAAGTATGCCGATGCCGGAGCAGGAGGTCTGCACATGTTGTAGAAAGCATACCGAGATTGGAGCAGGAGGTCGGCACATGCGAGATCCGGGCAGGAGGTCGACACATGCTGTAGGAAACATACCGAGATCGAAGTAGGAGGTCGGCACATGCTATAGGAAGCGTACCGAGATCGGAGCAGGAGGTCAACACATACTATTGGAAGCATGCCGAGACCAGAGCAGGTGGTCGGCACATGCTGTTGGAAGCATGCCGAGATTGGAGTAGGAGGTCAACACATGCTGTAGGAAGCATGCCGAGACTGGAGCAGGAGGTCGGCACATGCTGTAGGAAGCATACTAAGACCAGAGTAGGAGGTCGGCACATGCTGTAGGAAGTGTACCGAGATCAGAGTAGGAGGTTGACATATGCTGTTGGAGAGACTGGCTGACGATCGCCGAAGACCTGCAACCACAGACACCGTGAGATGGACGGCCGGCGGGGCCGGCGAGACCACTCCGATGCTTAAGTCAGTGACGGCAGGAGAGAAAACGAGAGTGGAGAAAAGTGAGAAACAGTGAGCACATACCTCGCCCCTCCGCAGGGGCTCGCCTTATATAAGGGTGAGTCGGTCCGTACCACGGACGAGGCAAGGTGGACCTTACCTTGAAGGTACTCTCCGTACCTGGGAGGAGTGCCGTCTTTAATGAGGAGGTACACCGTGGACAGTGTCGTACGCCGAGACGGCGCGTGGCCATGCCTGGCGGCGTGCTTGTCAGCTGGAGTGGTCAGTAGGACAGGAGAGGGAGTGGTCAGAGACAGAACGTACGATTCAGCCCCGACTCCTTGGATCGAGTCGGGCACGCTGTCCAGTCGGACTATCCGGGCATCGGCTTGGCAGGACTATCTGTGACACATGCTGGTGAGCTCCGACTTCTCAGGACTGGTCGGGTACACTACTCACCCGGATTATCCGGGAGTCGGCTCTGTAAGGTTACTCATATACTCGGCGGATGACCCGGGCTATCGGGCTGGGGTGTAGACTTCTCGGGCGGTTACTCCGGGACCCGGATCCGGGCCCCAATGCTCCAGCCGACTGCCCCGGATGATTGACTCGACTCGGCCGTGTCTCTCGGTCGGATCCGGACCCGTATCTTCACGCCCGTAACACTAGCCTCCCCACTAGTCTAGTCGAAGGAGACATGTGTTCGACTGACTAGACCGAGTCCGAGTCGAGTTGCGCCGGTTGATATCCCTGCAACAGGCCACCATTGGAAGCTGCCACGTGTCGGGGGGACATTGGATGATTCGGCCGGCGCGCACGTGATCGGCATGGTGCGGGTTACTGCGGCGGGGTGTCCGATGGGACAACCGAATCGTCGCCATAATTGCACCGTATCCCGCCTCGGTAACGTGCATCATCGGACGGTCTCCGTGAGAGATCCCGCCTTTTTTCGTCTATCTGATCGGACGGCTGAGCTTCTCTAGGGTTTAGTATAAGTAGGGGAGGGCTTGGCGCACAGCGCCTCCCTGGCCGTCTTTATCTTCTTCTCTGCGTCCTCTCCGGTTCTCTTCTCGTCGCCGCTTCCTTCCCTTCTTGCATCAAGTAAGCCTTCTTCTCTCGCTGAGTCCCTTTTCCTTTCCTTAGTAGCGTCCCTCTAGGTCTTCTCCGGTTGGTAGCGATGGTTTCTGAGGGTTCTGTGCCGTCAATGGACGTGACATCCGTGAGTGTTCCGTCAGCGGACACACCGTCTGCGAGTGTCCCAGCCCCAGGACCTTGGTACGAGTCCCGAGTCACTACCTTCACCGAGAGATCCCGCTCGAAGATTCGTCTGAAGTACGAAATCCCGAGTGAGTATAGGATCGAGGTCCCCGAGAGTCACCATCGTCTCCACGCTCCCCCACCCGGTTGCGTCACCTTTTTCCAGGGTCAGCTAGAGGGGGGACTCAGATTCCCGATTCCGGCCTTCTTCCAGGAAGTGGCCGAGTACTTCCAGCTCCCCCTGAATCAGCTAGCACCAAACTCCTTCCGGCTCCTCTGTGGAGTCGTCTTAGTCTTCCGGATGTACCGCATTCCCTTAGACCCCGCGGTTTTCCATTTTTTCTTTACCCGAAGAAGATGAAGAAGGAGGGCGTGTTCTTCTTCAACTCGAGACCGGGCCTTCCTTTCCTAACTGCGTATCCGTCTTCCAACAAGGGATGACATCCCCAATTCTTTCTACGTTTCTCGAGTCCTTTCGAGTTCCCGACTGAGTGGCAGGGCAGAAGCTTCCAGCCTTGCCCGTCTTGAAGAATTACAAGAAAAACAAAGTCTACATAGATGCTTTTGAAGTGCTGAAGGGCCTTCAATTTGACGTCACCAAGCTAGTCGGGGAAGAAGGGCTTCTCTTCCGGGCCGGCTTGAGTCCCGTCGCTGCCGAGCTTCCGGCGGCACTCGGTAAGTTGTTTATTTACTCGGACTTCTGTAATGACTAACTTAGCTTTCTTCTTTCTTGCAGACGACGTTTGGATGGATGCTTCAACGAACAAGTGCTTGAAGTGGACTCGGGCGCACCTGGAGGCGCTGGTCACCCCGAAGAAACCGGCCACCGTAGAGGCAGCTGGGCCTTCTGCTGCCCCCGAGCCCGAGTTAGTGGAACCGCTGGCGACGGTGGTGCCCGAAGGGGAGGGCCGTCTTCCCGCATCTGCTGAGCCCGAGACCTCCACTCGGGAAGAAGAGCCGGTGATTGCGGAGCCGAGGGACGTGCCTCCTTCGGCCAGCAAAGGCAAAGAGACAGCGGAGGGGGAGGGTCGATCAAAGAAGTCCTCCTCTTCCCACAAGAAGAAGCATCGCCGCTCCCGCTCGCCCGACCGTGAAGGGAAGCGTTCGAAGAAGTCCAGCCCGATTCGCCGCGAGGAGAAGCGGCTCGAAGAGTTCCAAGGCGTCCAAGGGGCATCTTCCTGCCTCGAGTGCTGCTGGCGCGAGTGTGTCCGACCGGGGCCAGGAGACCACTTCCTTGGTACCGCCGGCTCCGACTGAAGTGGCGACCGTGGAGTTGGGCGCCGTGGGGGCGCCGTTACTTCTGCTGGAGCGGTACCGCCGCAGTCCGAGCCGGTTCCGACAACCGAAGCCGCCGGGACGACTATGGCTTCCCAGGCCGAGGGGCCGACCGAGGAAGGTGTACCCCCGACTGGAGGATCTTCCTCGAGAGCTGCAATGCCGACCAGCTTGGGGTCGGCTGGCTCGGGGCTCCGACGCCCTTCGACGGCCGGAGCCGACTTTCTACAAGCTGCCTCTGACTCGAGTGGCCGCCGATGAGCCCTTCGACCCGGCAGAGGTGCAGGATCTGATGACACGGGTCCGAGCGATCCGGAACACTGACTCCTTCCGGGGGATCAATACCTCCGAGCTGAGCTACCGGGGGAATTTCCACATTTTGCGGGTGAGTGTTTCTGCTTTCCCTTAGCTTGTTGTTTTCTTGTGTCCCTTGGTCGCTAACTGACTTACTTATGTAGATATGGGTTGAGCATATGGAGATGCACACCCGTTTCCTTCCTGAATCGCGAGGTCAAGGTGATCGACCAGCAGCTGCAAGCCATAAAGGCTCGGGTGGCCGCTCGCGAGCAGGCATTAGCGGAGGCAAAGGCAGCCGCGGCCAAGAGTGGTGAGGAGGCCGCCCAGTACCGAGCCGAATTGCTGAAGGCTCAGGAGAAGGCGGAGGCCTTTGAGCAAGAGACCGCCTCGGCTCGGGCTAAAGAGCAAGAAGACCTGAGGCAAACCCGAGAGCAGCTGGTTCAGAGAGGCAAGGAGTTGTCTCGGGCGCTCGAGGATTCGGCCACCTGGAAGAAAAGGGCGGAGGACTTGGCCGTGGAGAAGAAAGTTGTAGAGGACGAGTTCGCCGCCTACAAGGAGAAAGAGCCCGAGCGAGTAAAGGCAGCCCAAGAAGCCTGGCTGTCGTCTCGAGAATATTTTGACCAATATCAGGAGAAGACTGCCCGGATGTTGGAGTACGGCTATGATGGGGCGCTGAATCAAGTGTACGAAGCTGGCCTGTTTCCAGAAGGAACCTCGCTGGAGTTCTTGGATATCGAGAAAGTGTGGGCGGCGCTGCCGGAAGAGGTCCGGAGGGGCCGCTAGGCTATGTACTTCCCACTCGGGGCCTTTTTGTACTTCTCTTTTTGTACTTCTCTTTCCTTTTGAAGTTGAATGAAAGCCTCTGTTGCATTGTCCTTTGCCGAGTATTCGTGTTGAATTTTGAACCTGACATTTTTGAAGTGCTAAGCCAATCCGACTGCGTCCGAGTCTAAGGAGCAGGTCCGAGACCAGAGTCGAAGGAGTCGGGCGAGTTAGGACCCTTAGAAGGGCAATTGTTGAAGGAGCAGGTCCGAGACCTGATTGCTCGATCCTGACTATGTCCGAGTCGGGAGAGTTAGGAACCTGAGAAGGGCAATTGCTGAAAGAGCAGGTCCGAGACCTGATTGCTCGATCCCGACTATGTCCAAGGCGGGAGAGTTAGGACCCTTAGCAGGGCAATTGTTGAAGGAGCAGGTCCGAGACCTGATTGCTCGATCCCGACTATGTCAGAGTCGGGAGAGTTAGGACCCTGAAGAAGGGCAATTGTTGAAGGAGCAGGTCCGAGACCTGATTGCTCGATCCCGACTATGTCCGAGGCGGGAGAGTTGGAGCACTTCAAGAAGGGCAATTGTTGATGGAGCAGGTCCGAGACCTGATTGCTCGATCCCGACTATGTCCGAGGCGGGAGAGTTGGCAGACACTTAGAAGGGCAATTGTTGATGAAGCGTCCGAGACCTGATTGCTCGATCCCGACTATGTCCGAGTCGGGAGAGTTAGGACCCTTAGCAGGGCAATTGTTGAAGGAGCAGGTCCGAGACCTGATTGCTCGATCCCGACTATGTCTGAGTCGGGAGAGTTAGGAACCTTGAGAAGTTGAGTGACGCCTGAAAAAGTCGGATTTCATTATCAGCTTTGATTACAGCCAAGGATACAGGCGATCATGAGGAGGAAAAACTTCCGCTTAGTGGCTAAGTCCGGTAAGGTTGAAGGTGAGTGGAGCTCCAAGGTCGCACCAACTCTTTCCCGGCCGAGTCCGCTAGGTGGTACGCGCCCGAGCTGGTCTTCTTGACTACTCGATAGGGGCCTTCCCAGGGGGGTTCAAGCTTGCCGACGACTTCTCCTACGGGCTTGACCTTCTTCCAAACTAAGTCTCCCACTTGAAAGGCTCGAGGGATGACTCGCCGATTGTAAGTACTGCACATGCGCTGTCGGTAAGCGGTCGAACCGAGCGGCTGCTTGGTCTCGGGTCTCGGATATGAGATCCAGCTCCATGAGTCGCTTGCCGTCGTTGTCGGCGCCATAGTGTTGTCGACGGTCCGACTCGACTCCTACCTCCATGGGAACTACGGCTTCCCCCCCATACACTAAGTGGAACGGGGTAAGCCCAGTGCTTTCTTTCGGAGTGGTGCGGTATGCCCAAAGGACGCAAGGTAGCTCTTCCACCCAACTGCCGCCTTCGTGGTCCAGCTTAGTCTTCAGCCCTCGCACTATTTCCCGATTGACGACTTCGGTCTGGCCGTTGCTTTGCGGATAAGCCACCGAAGTGAAGGCTTGCTGGATGCCGAGTCCTTTGCACCATTCCTGGATCTTTCTGCCTTGAAACTGCCGCCCGTTGTCCGAGACGAGCCGCTGCGGGATGCCGTATCGGCACACGATGTTCTTCCATAGGAATTTGAGCACCCCCTCTTCAGTGATTCGGGCCAAGGCTTCAGCTTCCACCCACTTCGAGAAGTACTTGACTGCCACTAACAAGAACTTCTTCCGCTGAGGTCCGATCGGGAAGGGCCCGACTATATCCATCCCCCATTGGTCGAACGGGCACGAAGTGGTGGCCGTCTTCAATTGCTGTGTTGGTTGTCTTTGGAACGGCTGGTACTTTTGGCAGTGGAGGCAAGTGGACACCAATTTCGCCGCGTCCGCCTGGAGAGTCGGCCAGAGTAACCAGCTAAGAGGATCTTCCGGGCCAGGGATCGTCCTCCTGCATTGAGTACCACAACATCCCTGGGTGGGACTCCTTTAATACATACTCGGCGTCTTCGGGACCGAGACACTTGAGTAATGGCCGAGAAGGCTCGGCGGTACAATTGCTCTCCTATCAGCGTGAATCGGGTGGCACGTCTTTTGAGGAGGCGGGCTTGCTCGGGATCGCCAGGCACTCCACCAGTTTGGAGGAAGGTGAGTATCGGCTTCCTCCAGTCGTCCGGGTCGATCGTCTTGGGGGGTTGATCTATCTGAGCTATCCAAGCCACTTGCGTGATCGGCTTCTCTTCCGTCCATTCGAGTAACTGAGCTCGCCAAGCTCTGGCTAGCTCGTCAGCCTTGCTGTTCTCGCCTCGGGGAATCTTGTTGAGTTTAACCTCCTTGAACTCCATCTTCAATTTTGCAAAGGCCTCCGCGTAGCGACGGAGCCGATCATTCTTGATCTCGTAGTTCCCCTCGACTTGCTAGGACACCAACTGGGAGTCCGAAAGGAGCTGCACTCGGATAGCCCCGACTCTTCTGGCTGCCTGCAGGCCCATGAGAACTGCCTCGTACTCGGCCTCGTTGTTTGACGCCCTGAAACCCAGCCGTACGGCCAGCCGTATTTCTTCCCCTTTTGGAGAGACCAAGACTACCCCGACTCCACTTCCTTGCTTGTTGGCAGCACCATCGACATATGCTTTCCATTCTTCTTCGGCTTCGCCTTGGTGTGCTTCCGCTAGGAAATCCGCAATGCCTGCGCTTTGATGGCCACGCGAGGATGGTAATGAATGTCGTATTGGCTGAGCTCCATCGTCCATTTCGCCAGGCGTCCCGAGAACTCGGGTTGAGTAAGCACTTTTCCCAAGTTACTGTTGGTCAAGACCGTCACCGGGTGAGAGAGGAAGTAAGGCCGAAGCCGCCGAGTCGACAAGACTACCGTCCAGGCCAGCTTTTCCAAGCTGGTATATCGGGTCTCGGCGTCCTTCAACAGCCGACTGAAGAAATATACCGGTTGCTGGCCCTGCTCCTCCTCCTTTACCAGAACCGAGCTGACTGCCGAGTCAGTGGTAGAAAGGTACATCAGGAGCGGTTCACCCGGGAGCGCCTTTGCCAGTCGGGGAAGTTGGGTTAAGTAAGTCTTCAACTCTTCCAGGGCCCGGTCGCAGTCGGCATTCCACTGACAGGGGGTCGACACATGCTGTTGGAAGCATGTTGAGATTGGAATAGGAGGTCGGGGGTTTATTTGAGTTCATGAAGTAATCTTCAAAATTTAACTGAGAATTATAATTACTCCATTTTTCTCATATTCTCTTTTACTCGACTTCCACGTAACCACTAAATAACCCTACTGGATCATAAGCCTTCCAATTTAGTCTAGTTGAAGGAGACAAAGTCTGACTGACTGGATTCGAGTTAGGTCAGAGGCACTAATTTATACCCAGCGAAAGTCAATTTTATCTGACCTAAAGACATCTCATTATCCATCTATGCTTTCATTATCCATATATGCTTTCAAATTATTTATTTACTTATCTAGTCCCTTGATTTTGCTTTCAACGGTGGGGATCTTGCGAGTGTTTGATTTAGGCAGGCTATCTTTCTTTTCCTTCACCATTTTTCAGAGGGAGCAAGCCCTAACCTACGCGATTTCTGTGCGATCCTGTGCCTTCTCCGTCCTTCTTCTCCGGTCTTTGTTTCAACCTAGTAAGTTTCATCTGTTCGACTGTTACTCTTTCTGTTCCTTGTTTTTCTCCTCTGGTGTTGCTGAGTTCTAGACATTTAGGTTTTCACTCTTCTTATAACCTGCATCTTCTTCATCTCTTTACTGCGACTCCATTGCTCTGCCCTAAATCCTAACGGTTAGGTTTTTGCTCTTTTTATCACCTACGTCTTCTTCGTTTCTTTACTACGACACCATTGCGCTGCCCTAGTAAGTCCTAACAGTTAGGTTTTTGCTGTTTTTATCACCTGTGTCTTCTTCGTTTCTTTACTACGACGCCTTTGTTCTGCCCTAGTAAGTCCTAACGGTTTGGTTTTTGTTCTTTCCCATCCCAGCGTGTACCTATGGCCACGTCCATCCCTTGGTACGAGATCCGGGATTCTTCATTATCATCAGGAGATGAGATATTACTTAGAGAACAATACGAAATCCCTCTAGATCATAGGATTAGGCTCCCTTCCTTGGAACATTGCCCACCCCTCCCTCGAGATACATTACCTTCTTCCAAGGTCAGTTGGCTGGGGGTTTGAGGTTTTTGATTCCTTCTTTCTTTCAAGACCTTGCAGCTTATTTCCAGTTTTCCCTTTCTCAATTGGCTCCCAACTCATATTGCTTGCTCTACGGTGCTTCCATCGTTTTTCATATTTATCAAATCTCTTTTGACTCCCAAACTTTTCACTATTTCTTCTATTCAAAATGGGGAGATCTCGGGGTTGTCTATCTTGCTGTAAGACCAGACTGTAACTTCTTAACCAAGTATCCAACTTCTAACAAGGGCTATAAAAATAGATATTTTTTTCATAAAGCCTCCCCACTCCTACACTTGGCCTACCTTCTGGCGACCCGAGCCTCCTCCACAGCCTATCTTGGGCCAATATAGGTTAGAATCCTCCTTCCTCATTGCCACAGATATCCTTTCAGACCTAAAATTCAATGTAAATCATCTGGTGGATAATAAAGCTCTCCTATACTGAGTTGGCCTAAGGCCCAATGTTGTTCAATTGGAGGCAACTCTAAGTAAGTTCTACTTTTCTAAAGTCCATTTTTGATACTGACTAATTCTCCTTTCCCTATTGCAGATCAAACCATGTTGAATGCTTCCGTCAACAAGCACCTGAAATGAAACCTTACCACCATTGACAGCTGATCGATTTTTGAGGACACAGCAGAGTCCACAACTGCAGCAGCAGGGATGGAAACATCACAGAAGAAGGTTTCATCTACAGCCGAGACCCATGTGCCTGCCCCTGTCAGCCCCTCAGGAGAGGAGGAGTCTGATCCAGTAGTAGAGGTGTCTGTTCTCAAGGTCACCATCCCCGAGACACTAGCAGAGACTAGTGTGCCCAAGGTTAGCAGGGAGACAAGGTCAAAGAAAAGAAGTAGGGACTCAAGTGATAAACCAGCTGAAGATAGAGCTGGGCCAGGACAAAGGGAGGTCCCTATCGATACTCCAGAGGCCCATGAGGGCATGCCTGGGGAAGCTCCTCTAGCAGTCCCTCCTCTGAGGTTTTTGCCTCTCGAAACTAGGGCCAAGAGTAGACATGACAGGGGAAAATCCCCAACCACCACTTCTGAGACAATTTCAGCCCCTCCTTCTTCTCCCAGGCCAGACAAAGAGACCGCATCAACTTTTACTCGACCTCCTCGGGCTCCTCAAAGTACCTCTGAGGAGAGATGACACACCCTGCTGAGGAAAAAGAAGAATGAGCCTGCCATTGTATAGAAGGTTTCCGCCGATATGAGATAGAGGTTTTGCCCCGCATGGACACGAAAATTCTATGTGAGCATTTGAATGATTCGTTGGCTAAGGTAAATATATACTTAACTTACAACTTCCTAATGCTACTTTGTAGGATGATAATATTGATATAATCAATAAGATGGTATTATGATTAGGTCTGGAAGTAGTAGTAGGAATTGGGTTCTTGCATTCCATTGATGACTTCTACTCTTCGACAGTTGGAGACACAGATAGCTGAGTTGAAGAACTAGCTGAAGAGCCCCATTAGGGACATTGAGGAAGCCCGAGTCCGTGCAGAAATAGAAAGAGCACGCATTGCTACTGAAGAGGCACGGGCCGAGGCAAAGGAGGCCACAGGGGAGGCACTAAAGCTGAAGAAGGTCGTCGAGCTCCAGACCAACCAAATTCATCAATTGGAGCAGGAGCTGAAGAAGGCCGTCGAGCTCCAGACCAACCAAATTCATCAATTGGAGCAGGAGCTGAAGAAAGCTCAAGTGACTTTACAGTTATCGCAAGAAGAGGCTTCTAAGGCTAAAGCAGAGGCCGACCTCTAAAAACAAGAGAAGACTTGGGCAGAGGCTGAGTTGGCCGTAGTCCATGCACAACAAGGAGACCTGCGCCGTGACCTTCGGGAAGCCGTGGCTAAGAGGCAAGACTTAGAGTTTCAGTTATTAGAGGAAAAGAGGCAAAGGGAACAACTTCTCACTGAACAAGAAAAGACCTTGTCCGAGTTGGCAGCCATTAAGAAGGAACTAACTGATCTTAAGGAAGGGGAAGAGATCCACTGCAAGAAAAGAAGACTGCCTTCTTGACTTCCCCCGAGTATTACGATCTACTGGGGGCTCGTAATAGTAAGATGCTAAAGTTCGAGTTTAAGGGTGCAGGTAAACAGTTTATATAGTCTAGATTGATACCTAAGGGATCAGACCTAAGTTTCTTGGATCCTTATAAGGTTTGGGACAACCTGCTAGAGTCGGAGAGACAAGACTGATAAACTTTTTCCAATTATGTAATATTTTTAAGTATCACCAAACTTTGTTGATTTTGGGCAATCTGAACTCCTTGTAATTATGTAATATTGTCTAGTTTTAAGACACTACTAGACTCTATTTTTTGGTAATTTAGAAATTGCAGTGATCGTATGTGTAAGCACCCCTTGTTTCAAAGAGAGGAGGACGGGTTATTCACATTTAATTTGATGGTTAGAGGCGAATTGAAAGCTAAGCAGTGATAATTAAAATACCCCTGGGGAAAAAGAGAGATGTCTCATACGTTACCCATAATATGTGGAAGTATCAACGTAATTTTATAGAGTCATTCAGTCTGAATGCTACATGAAGAACATAAGCCAGATGACGAAACGGGGAGACCTAGGATGTAGAAGATCATAAGATGAGTGATTCAGCAGATTTGGATTCATATATATCCACTCATGTGGTACTTCATCATACGATTTATATAAGATCCATCTGTCTAGATATCGTCATATACATCTAGATTATTTTCAAACTGTGTAATATTGTTTTACCATACCTGATTTTTGGTGACCTAAGATTTGTAATGATCCCTATTCCAATATATGGATTTAAACTCCTTATTACGTAATACCTTTTTAAGTGTCTTTTTATCAAGCTAAGAATTGCAGTGTTTTTTTATCCTGAGTTAGCATTTCTTTTTATCTCTAAGACTTGTTTCCTTATGCATGTTGACTGTGCTGGTAGTGTTTCTAAAACTTCAATGAAAGATCTATATATGCATGACATGGTTCTAAAAAATATTTTAAGGAAAGAATAAAAGAGGTACCTTCATAAGTGTGAGATATCGCGTATCTATGAGGCACGCTGTCCGGTGTTGGCCTTATGATCGAAGTGAAAGAAATGTAGTTGTTGGACTTTCCGAGCCGCAAAAACCACTTTTTGCGTTGCAGAAACCCCGGAAGTCCATGCCACGGATCCGTGCGAAACAAAAAAATTTACAAAAACTTGTTTCTATCCTAGATCTACTCTAGATCTACATGAAAAAGAAGTTTACCCTCGATGCGTGCCCTTCGCGTATCCCGCTCGTCCAAACGGTGCCGGATCTCAAGAGCTACAAGCGTACACTCCTCTATGGTATCCACACGGACACTTTGGTGGAAAAACCGAAGCCTAAAGGTGTGCTAGCACCTTAGGATGGTTTCGGTCAGTAGAGGAGGAGAGGAAGAAGGGAGAGAACTCTAAGGGAAAAAGGAAGAAATGAGAGTGCAAGAATCAAATGAAAAACCACAACTCCTCTCCTCTTGTGGCCGGCCACATCAAGGCCATTCAAGGCCATTTAATCCCATTAAAAGCCTTAAGTTACAAACTCTCATTGTAACCCCCATGATGTGGCATCCATGATGATGTGGAGCATCATCATTGGTCACCTCTTATGCCACCTCACCTCAAAGTCAAATGGTCAAGTCAAGCATTGACCATGAGGTGGCATAAGTCAAGTCAACATAGATGATGACATGGCAAAAAGTCAAGTCAACATTTATGATGACATGGCACAAAGTCAAGTCAAACTTGACTCCCAAAGTCAAGTCAAACTTGACTATAAAGTTCTCCTTCTCAAGTCAAGTCAAACTTGACTTCTAATCTCCCAAAGTTGATCAAATCAACTCCACTAGTCTAGTTTGGATTACACTTAACCCAACTTGATTCATCACATGAATCTAATCCTCTTGGTTCATCATATGAACCTAATCTCCACCTAATTGTCCTTTGTGTGTGACCCTATAGGTTCTTGTAACGTTGGCAATGCCTCTAAACTCATTTAGAAACATAAGTAGTGAGCGGTATCTAGCAACACATCACTACTACCCAAGTTACAAGAATGTTGAGATCCAACATCACCATTGTGACTACTAATTGTGACTCTTCACAATATGTGACAAATGTCCCTCTATCCTTGATATCATGATTGATCAAACCGAGGCATAGACCGTGTCATCCTCTAATCAATCTATGTCTTGAACTCCAAGTAGACTCACTACAATCAAATGAGCTCAACATCTCATGTTGACTCATTTGGGCATGGCCATGCACTTAGTGGTCTCACTCTATCAAGAACTATGATATCACTCCCGTTATATAGGAGGGATAGATCCCATCTACATCACTCACATCCCTCCACATAATTTGTTACATACCCGGTAATCGCCTTTATAGTCCACCCAGTTACGGGTGACGTTTGACGAAGCCAAAGTATGCAACTCCTTATGTTGGGAACCATGGTGACTTCAGGTCCAAGGACTAATAGTCATACTAATAGCCACATGAGAAAGTATATGACACTCATATAACGATCCATGATACTTTCTCATGGCGGGTCATTCGGTATACCTTCTCCAATGCATACCCATGTGTCAACTTGATATCTCATATCCATGACTTGTGAGATCAAGTCATCATGTTGACCTATATGCTAGTCTCGTCGCATTAACATTGTCCTTAAATGTTAATACTTGACTAGGAATAATTTAGAGTAGTGTTCTCTATATCATCTCACTATCGATTCAACCAATTGATTGATATAGATACAAACGATCTACTCAAGGGCATTATTATACTTAGTTATATGACACGAATATCAAGTATAATAACCACAATAAAATGCCTTTATAAAATGTAGAAATATAATACAATGAGTCCATACAACAATCATCAAATGATTGACTCTAGGACTCTCACTAACACTTCGAGCTCGGGGCTCGGTGCTCCAGCCTGTCGTAAGTCAAGTTCTTCGAGCTCGGGGCTCGGTGTTCCAACTTGTCATAAGGCAAACCTACGAGCTCGGTGGCTCAGTGTGTCGGCCTGTCGTAAGGCAAATCCACGAGCTCGGTGGCTTAGTGTTCTAGCCTGTCATAAGGCAAATATGCAAGCTCAGTGGCTTGGTATTTTGGCATGTCGTAAGGCAAATCCGTGAGCTTGATGGCTCGGTGTTCTGGCCTATCGTAAGACAAATCCAGGAGCTTGGGAGCTTGGTGTTCTGGTCCGTCGTAAGGCAAATCCGTGATCTCGGTGGCTCAGTGTTCTGACCTGTTGTAAGGCAAATCCACGAGCTCAGTGGCTCAGTGTTCTAGCTTATCGTAAGGCAAATCCACAAGCTTAGTGGCTCGGTGTTTTGGCTTATCGTAAGGTAAATCTGCAAGCTCGGTGGTGATAACACTCATTTTTGTAGTTTATTTTGGCTCTAAAACTTGATATTTTGACCCTCTCGTTGTGTAACTATTGAATATTAACACATATTGCGAGTAGGAGCTTATTTTGGATCCTATTGCTTATTCCTACAAATTTTGGGTTGAATCTAACATTTTTTGATGTATTTTTGTAGGATACTTAAAGAGCCATGAAGTTGAACCAAGTTGGAGGTCATTTGGAAGTGTTTAGAGGTCATTTGGGGTGTTTCGGAGGCTCCCAGGGCCATTCTCCACCTCCCCAGGCCGTGCCCCACAACCCATGGCCGTGCCCCATGTTGCCCAGGCCGTGCCTAAGAGGCACGGCCGTGCCTCCTCCTAACACGGCCGTGCCTCCTCTTCCCGTGGCCATGTTTCGACCAGACTGCACTGCAGACCAAAACTAAAACGGCTATAACTTTTAGCTCCGATGGAATCACGGGACGTGCCATATATCAAAATGACGAGGACTTCAAGATCTACAACTTTGCTTCAGAAGGTTCAGCGAAATTCGGCCTCTAAGACATGCTAAAAAGCCCCGCAATGCAACTTCTTCAGGCCGTGTCTAAAGGCACGCCCGTGCCTTTTCACAGAAGAGCAACCTCTCTAGGGCGTGCCTAATAGGCACGCCCATGCCTTTTTACAGAATAGCAACTTCTCCAGGCCGTGCCTAAGAGGCACGGCCGTGCCTCCTCTTAACACGGGCGTGCCTCACCTTTTCGGAGTCCAAACGCAGCCGTGTCTCGACCAGACTGCTCTGCAGACTAAAACTAAAATGGCCATAACTTTTTGCTCCGGTTGAACTACGGGCTGTGCGACCTACCAAAATGAAGATAACTTCGAGATCTACAACTTTCATTCAGGGGGTTCAGACAGATTCGGCTTCTAAGACATGGTAAAAGGCCCCGCAATGCATCACTTGCAGAAAACCTGCAATTTTGGGGCCGTGCCTAAGAGGCACGGCCGTGCCTCTTCCACAGGGCCGTGTCCACTTTGGGGCGTGCCTAGGAGGCACGCCCGTGCCTCCCAACAGAGGGGTGCTTGCCCCAGGCCGTGCCTAAGAAACATGGCCGTGTCGCGGAGCTGTCAAGGGGGTATAAAAGCTGATTTTTGCAAGAAAAAGGTATTCTTCCCTTGGGACTTGCCCTAGCCGCCACCTACCTTCATTTCTTCATCATCATCTCCATTCATTTCCCCGGAAAAGAAGGCTAGGAGTTTTCCTTTCTTCGATCCGACCACCTTCCATCCATCAAGGAGCAAGAGGACCTTCTTCTCCGTCACGTCATCTCATCCATTCACATCCTCTCCGGATAGCTTCGAAGTTGGAGGTTCCTTCCTTCGGCGCAACATTCGTGGAGTCCACATCGCTTCGCATCCACCTTCGGCGAGAACCTTAGGGAGAATCATTAGCTTTACTTTTCTTCATTTCTGAGCTTAGATTAGACTTTTGGCACACCAAGTGTTTGTTTAAATTCCCCTTACAGTTTTGAATGTTGTTTGTCTTTAGATTTCTCTTACTTGTTTGTTTGTTGACGCACTTATTCTCTATTTTGTTAATGCAAGTTGTTCTTAATACTTAGCATAGTGTTCTTTTCATTGTTTAGAGTTAGAACTTAAGACAACAACCCCCCCATCCAATCCAAAAGAGAAAAATCCAAATCCCCAATTACAATAACCACTAGAATTACCACACACCGTCTACAATCGTTGGGAGATGACTCGAGTTGCCCTATACTACTTTAGTTAGGGGATTCGGTATTAATTAAATTGACGTGCTCATTTAGACGACGATTTGATGGAGTATTTCTATAAGCCCACAGAATACTAGACAACTCATTCACCCAATTTCTTTGTACTTGATTCAGCTTTCTTTTGAGGCCTTTGACGAGCTCCCTATTAACTACTTCTGCTTGTCCATTGCTCTGTGGGTAGGCCACAAAAGTGAAGGTTTGGATAATTCCTAATTCTTTGCACCAATCCTGTATCCTGCGTCCTTGAAATTGATGTCCATTATCAGATGCTATCTTGCATGAAATTCCATATCGACAGATGATGTTCTTCCATAGAAACTTTAAAACAATGTCTTCAGTGATCCTAGCCAGTAGTTCAGCTTCTACCCATTTAGAAAAGTAATCCACAGCTACCAGTAGAAATTTCTTTTGGTTACATCCTATCGGAAAGTACCTACGATATCCATTCTCCATCGATCAAAGGGGCAGGAGATAGTGGCAGTCTTTAACAGTTTTGTCGGCTGATGAGGAAGGTTCTGATGTCTCTGACAATTAAAGTAGGCGCTGGTCATCCAAGCTATATCCCTTTGCAAAGTAGGACAAAAATATCCAGTCAATAATACTTTTGTGCCAGAGTTTTTCCCCCTATATGGTTTCCACAAATACCTTGATGAATTTCCTACATGACATACTCAGCTTTATTAGGTCCCAGACATTTAAGTAAGGGTCGAGAGAAGGCCCTTTTATATAAAATATCTCCAATCAGAGTGAACCGAGTTACACGCTTTTTGCCAATCCTGGCTTGCTCGGACTCAATCGGTAAGCTCTCTAGTCAACGATTTCATTTGATTCAGTGACTTGATCGATGTGAGCTATCAGTTGATCATGCATTATAGGTTCCTCTTGCTCCCAACTAGTCAAACTACTGGCCAAGCGAGCTATCTCATCTGTCTTCTGATTGTTAGCCTGGGGTATCCT
This sequence comes from Curcuma longa, assembly GCF_044706935.1. Classification (NCBI taxonomy): domain Eukaryota; kingdom Viridiplantae; phylum Streptophyta; class Magnoliopsida; order Zingiberales; family Zingiberaceae; genus Curcuma; species Curcuma longa. Next base: position 2,632,946 of record NC_133878.1, on the reverse strand, counting down.
TTGAATAGTGACTTCTTGGAAGGAGGTTTTCAGTGTGTTGAAGGCTTCG
>NC_133878.1:2424698-2632804 GCF_044706935.1 Curcuma longa | reverse complement strand
CTCTCCTCTAGAACATCATTTCATATCATATTTGAAGAGATCGAAAGAGTTGTAAAGGTTTCTCCGCCTTCGAGGTTTTCGAGAAGGAGAATATTCATAGTGCATCGGGTGTGTGCGTGCGTGTGGATCCTTGGATTAGTCACCTCTGCGGAGGTGGATACCAAGTAAACAAACCGGGTTAGCGTTGATCTATTATTTTCTCTTTTATCTTTTGCTTCCGCTAACACTCTTGCAGAGAAACAATCAAGAAGAATCGAAAAACGCTATTCACCCCCTCCTCTAGCGAGCCAACCGATCCTAACAAGTCGTAGTCAGCTTCTCTAGAGTGGTGTACCTTGTCTCGACATCCTTTAGAAGATGATTGAAGAAGTAGATAGGTCTCTGAATACTTCCTTCTTGTTTAACCAGAAATGAACTTACAACATCATTGGAAGAGGATAAATATAACCATAGAGATTCTCCAGGAGTGGGCTTCGCCAAAATTGGCAAGGTGGCCAAATAGATCTTTAAGTCATTGAAGGCTTGTTCATACTTCTCATCCCAAGCAAACTTGGCAGCTTTGCGTAATATCTTGAAGAAGGGCAGACTTTTTGTGGCTGATTGTGATATGAATTGCGATAATGTAGTGATCCGCCCTACTAGCTTCTGTACTTCTCTGGTATTTCGAGGTGAGACCATATTTTACAATACTTGTACTTTTTCGAGATTAGCTCCTAGATCACAGAATGCTCTACCAATTGAAATAGTACCTATCTTGCACGGGATGATAAAGCTCCCTGGATCCTTAAGTTTCGAGGAAGTTTATTGTTGAAAATTATTGCGCTGACTTCCTCCGTTAACGCCACAGTATTTTTGGCCTGAGTGATATTCTTGGTGGACATGAGCCCCTTAATGAGTTTGGCAAATTTAGGCATCTCGACAAGAGTGTCGAGAAAGGGGAATGTCCAATGTGATGTCTTTGACTCGGTTATAAAGTTTTTCAAACTCATCATATTTTTGCTTGTATAGAAGCCTTTGCGGAAAAGGTATGTTCCGCACTAGTGGTTTCTTCGTTGGTACCTCAGCGGGCATAGCGGTCTCGACTTTCTCCAATTCATCTTCAATAAATGGCGTAGAGGAAGGAGGTTGCTTGGCGGCTATTGTGCTTGTAATACCCTCCAAAGGAGCAGTCACTTGAGGTTCCTTACCCTTCAAGGTCCGTCCGCTCCTTAGCTCAATCGCTTTGCAATGTTCCATGGGATTGAAATATGGTTTTCTTGGGAGTGCACCCACTTGTCTAGAAGAGAGGAAGAGCTAATCTGAGCTATCTGTGTTTCTTGCATCTTCATCCTCTTGTCATGGTAATCTAATTTTTCATTCACCTTAACCATGTCACTTTGTACTTGTTCCAGAATTTTCAGGCTTTTCTGGGTGTCTGACACCTCTTCGCTTGGATTTGGCGTAACTTGATAAGAAGACCCTTGGTTGTTGCGATATGAGAAGTTTGGACGATTCCTCCAACCCGGATTGTAAGAGTTTGAGTATGAATTGTCCTTTGATTGTATGTACTAACGGCATGACACTGTTCATATTGAACTATCTGAGCTTGAAGTGCTCCCACTTGGCACATTTCCTTGGTGTGACTAGAATCCCCACAAATATCACAAGATGAAGAAACCGCAATAACCTTTCCAACATTCATATTATCCACTCTTTTATTGAGGGCTTCCATCTTCGTAGTTAATAGAGTACGGGTGTCTACTCCATACTTCCCAGGAGTGTTTGGAACACTATCTCTCTCATTGGGCCACTGGTGGTGGTTGAGTGACACACTTTCAATTAATTCCTCGGCTTCCTCTAAGCTCTTATTCATTAATGTACCTCCTATAATGAAATCCAAGTATACCTTCGTCTGATAGTTAATTCCGTTGTAGAAAGTGTGAATGACAAGCCATCTTTCAAGTCCGTGATGTGGATACTGTTAGATCCAAAAGGATGTTCGTATCTCCACAATGGCATGATATTGTCCACTTTGGGCCTAAGCCCTCATGGTTTTGTTCTTGGGCTCTCCCAAAAGGCCTCATCCCAATGGAGATACTTTCCATCCTTTTAAACTCATGATCTTTCCCATGTGTTTTAGATGTGGGACTATGTTTGCACCTTTGCAACCCAACAATCCCCCCTCAAACAAAGGACCACAGACCCCCCCTCAAACGGAAAGCCTTCGTTTGATGTCTGAATCTTCGACCCACTAGGACTTCCTGCCCCTCGGTCCACCCGACCTACTAGGACTTCCTACCCAGCCGCAACCAGGACTTCATGCCCCTCGGTCTACCCGACCTACTAGGACTTCCTGCCCAGCCGCAACCAGGACTTCATACCCCTCGGTCTACCTGACCTACTAGGACTTCCTGCTCGGTGTCTGGTCCAGCACGACCATGTCTGGTGAACACGACTGCTGGCTGGTGTGGCTTGGGTGATGTGGCACGACCGTGCTTGGTAAGCACGGCCCTGCTTTGCCCTTTCTTCATTCAATCTTGTTCAATCTCCATTTCGTCTTATTTCATTCCAATTCTATCCTTGAAATGTACAAATACAAGCGCAGACCTTCGAACTAGGAAATAGAGAAAATATGTCTAATGCATGGATAAGGGATGCGACAAACACAGGATAATATCATGAAATGCATAAAGATGTGCAATAAAAGTATTATAAAAGCATGTATACCCTACGCACATCAGGAACCCTAAGCTCACCTTCCATGCTCTTCTCTGCTCGCTGTCCACCGGAGAAGGATGATCACCGTCCATATGATCTCGTGTATGCAGTTGAAGTAGAGGTGGTCGCAGTGACGAAGAGGAAGAAGGAAACCCTAGCGTCGAATGTGAATTGCAGGAGGACAACCACTGCTTCCTCCTTCACTAGCAACCTTCTGACCGAGGATTCTGTGATTTTTAGCTCCTGGCCAATGGTATGCGTCGAGCTGCTCGGAGTAGTCTCTCTTGATCGCACACCGCAAGGATCGGATCGTGATTCTTCTTCTCTGCTCGATTCCGATCGTGTCTCTCCTCCTTCTTCCCTTTGCTCTGCTCACCAGAGTCATGGTGGATCGCTGGCCCACTTCTTTTGTTTGGCTTCTCCACCGACACTGTGAGCTCAAAATCGTGACACGCTTGAAAATCATGAGAGGGCACTGTAGCTCCTCTTTAAAATGTGGATCGCAATTTTACCTTCCCTATTCTTCTTCTTCCCAAGGGGATGGCGCCGTCCACCACTTCCCGTCCGTGTGAGCATCGCCAGTTGTGGGAAGAAGGGAAACCCTAGAGCACCGAACCTCAGTGTTTAGCCGTCGGAGCCCTTGTGAAGAGCTGCCACCAGCCACCAGCCACCAGTAAAGGGTAGCTACTGGAATTGTTTTGGGAGTTTTTCTGTCAAATTGGTTTTGGAAATCATTCCATCAACGTCGGAAAGGTTCTGACTATTTGCCCCTTAATCGATGGTCAAATGTTGACCATTGAAAACTACACCAGTAATATGATTTTCAGTGATAGTTAGAAAATCCTAGAAAATGATCGCGATAAATATTGTTGCATGTTTTCAGAATTAGGTTTTCTCTCGATAAAATCGTTGCCAATCATCGGTTAGTACCGAAGATGATGATGTGACTCGTGACTTAGGATGTCGTCCAGACGAGATCTTAGCGTGGATCACTAGTAGAGGTGGAACTTCAATAATGGCCACTCGATTGATACCAACACCACTCAACATCATCTACCAGGTACGTGTAGAATTATTAAATATTGTAAAAATTTTAATTTCCAGTCATGTCTTGTACACTGTTATATCTTATATTTGCATGTGTGCGTTATAATAATTAGTTTTAATTATTTATTTATTTCCGCTGCACACATTTTTGAAATGTGTAAACACGTGCATTACATCAAGATGATTCTAACAATAAACACGGTCTGTTATGTGCAAAATCGAACCCTAATACACATATTTTTAAACAAGACATCACATGAGGTGTGGTTTGGAAAACCTCTAATGATCAAACATATTAGAGTGTTTGGGTGCAAGGTATATATTCTAAATACCAAAGATCATTTAGAAAATTTTTTCACTAAAGCTGATGAGGGTATTCTTGTAGGATATTCAAATCACAACAAAGCATATAGAGTATACAACAAGAGATCTTACATAGTTGAAGAATCTCTAAATGTTGTCTTTGAAGAAAATTCACCTTCAAATCCAACAAAGACAACCAATGTAGATGTACCATTTGAGTTAGAAAATTTAACATTGATCGAGGAAAATGATCAAGGGGGAGGGATTCAAGAAAGTGAGGGTGAAAGAATAGAAGGGAGTGTGTGGTTACCACAACTCAAGAACCAAGATCCACTAGAACAAATATTAATCATACCATAGACCAAGTCGTGGGAGATATTACACAAGGGATGAGAACTCAATCATTTTTTCTAAATGAAGGAAGTCGAGTAGCTTTGATCTCTAAAAATTGAGTCAAAATCTATTGACGATGCCCTACTTGATCCTGATTGGATTTTAGCTATGCAAGATGAATTGACTCAATTCGAAAGAAGTCAAGTTTGGGACTTAGTTCCTAGACCCAAAGAAAGCTCCATTATTGATACAATATGGATTTTTCTCAATAAACTTGGTGATAAGGCATAGGTTGTAAGAAACAAAGTCAGATTAGTTACTAGAGGATTCAATCAAGTTGAAGGATTAGATTAGATATGCACTTGTATCTTGATTAGAATTCATTAGAATGATGCTAGCATTTGCTGCTCACAAAAGTTTTAAATTATTTCACATGGATGTGAAGGCAGCATTCTTGAATGGGTTTATCAAGGAAGAAGTCTACGTTGAGCAACCACCGGGGTTTAAAAATTTAAAAATTTTAATCCACGTATTTAAGATTAAGAAGGCCTTGTAATATGGCCTAAAACAAGCACCTCGTGCTTGGTATGAATGGTTATCAACATTCTTAGTATCTAAGATATTTCATAAAGGGCAAATTGATCCTACATTATTTTTGAAAAATAGTGGAGATGATATTTTTGTGGCCCAAGTATATGTGGATGACATTATCTGTGGATCTACTAACAAAGATTATCTAAATGAGTTTATAAATCACATGGAGATCAAATTTGAAATAAGTTTGGTTGGTGAGCTGACTTTCTTCTTGGGTTTAAAAATCAAGAAAACTAGGGAGGGTATATACGTTCATCAATCTAAATATGCAAAAGAAATCTTCAAGAAATTTTGGATGGAAAATGCCAAGAAAGTATCTACTCCTATGACCAACAACATAAAATTAGATAGTGATCCTGAAGGAAAAGACGTTGATATAAAACTATATCGTACTGTCATAGGTAGTCTTCTCTATCTTACGGCTAGTAGACCCGATATTTTATTTACTGTAGGTATGTGTGCACGATATTAATCTTGTGCCAAGGAGTCACATTTTAGTGCAGTTAAAAGAATCCTATGATACTTGAAAAGAATGCAAGATGTAGGACTATGGTATCCTTGAACTGAAACTTTTGATCTTGTGGGCTATTCCAATTTCGATTATGCCAGATGAAAATTAGATGGTAAAAGCACTAGTGGAGGATGTCAGTTTCTTGGATCGTCCCTAGTAAGCTGGACAAGTAGAAAACAATATTGTGTAGCACTCTCAATAACCGAAGTTGAATATATCACTATGGGAGAATGTGTTTCACAACTGTTATGGATGACTCACACTTTAGTGGACTATGGACTTACCTATAGGAAATGTTCAAGTTCTTTGTGATAATGTAAATACTATAAATTTGACTAAAATCTAGTTCATCATTCTAGAACAAAACACATTGAAGTAAAACATCATTTCATACGAGATCATGAAACTAGGGGTGATATTATACTTAATTATGTTGAATCAAAATCAAACCTAGTTGATATTTTTACTAAATCTACTTTTCGAAGCCGAATTTATCTATTTAAGACGAGAATTGGAAATGTGTTCCGTAGCCTAAACAACCACTTCTCCATGATCACTTTAGAACCTAAACTAGAATGCATCTCTCACACACTTAGGAAATACCTTTTTTGTGTATTGTGCAACCTAGATGGGATGAGATGCTAGGATCATCTATTTGGTTCATAATGCTTGTTATGATACATTACTTTGAGCTAAATGGTAAAAATTTTAAGGAATCATTCATTTGACCAACCATGGGGAAGACCAATACAAAATTAATGTGTATTTGGTCCAAAGATCATGGTTGGTCATTCCAATGCTAATTAATCAAACCTATATCTTTGATGGACTCACAACCTAATGATATGTCACTAAGAATACATATTTACACTTTATTGAAAATCCTAAAATCCTATATTTCATATGGCACAACTAATCTTTAGACATTCAGTCGATTGATATTAGTAATTAGTCGATTGAACGAATACTAGTCGATTGATTACAAATACCAGTCGATTGGTTTGCTAAAATTTTTGCCACAGTAGTGGATTGATTCGACTGGAATCAATTCCAGTCGATTGATTGGTTAAAACGTTCAACACAGTAGCAAATTGATTCGACTAAAACTTATAATAGTAGACTGATTTGCTAAAACTTTCGGCATAGTGGCAAATTGATTCGATTGGAATTAAAACCAGTCGACTGGTTTGCCAAAATCTTCAACACAGACACAAATTGATTCGACTAGGATAAAATTATAGTCGACTGGGGTTCAATATAGTCGACTGAATGTATAAATCAATTGACTAACTTAACACTCAATGCGGGTTTTAAACCGCCCGATGCCATCGCGATTCATCCCAAAACCCTAATATCGCGACTTTCTCCACTGCAAGTTAACTGTTCTCATTCTCGTTGTTGCATTCTTCTGGCCAAGATCCAACATCGAGTCTCCCATTTTCTTTCCAGCAAATTATCCTTCAACCTCTTTCACATCGGCAATCTTCTTCGGACATCTCGTACGCACGTTAACCTTGGTAAACCCTACCCTTGTTCATTCATTGATTTGTGGTCAACAAGATTCCAGTGCCTTCAGGTTTAACCCTGATTTCTCATTTAGGTTTGGGTTGCGTTTTCTCCGTTGTCGTTCTCCTCGTGGCAAACACTCCAGCTCCCAACTCACGTACACACGACGATAATGGCCCCTAAGTAAAATCCTAACCCTTGTCTCTCATTCCACATTCCCATATTGCTTTTATCTCTAATCTATTATTGTTGATGCATTCATGCATTCATATAGACATAAACATTGACATGTTGAGGCGAGTCAAGGTCCTTCTAGGACCTCCACTAAGGGCAAGGGCCCTAGTGAATGACCTAGTTCGTTCAAAATCATCCCTGCTCGCTACTTGCACAATAACTTTTTTTGTAAGCAGTGCCCCGATGTAATATACATTGTTATGCATTATCATTTAGAAACCATAATATTTTGTGATAGTCTCATGCATTTAGATCTGATCGTCGAGTTCTATGACAACCGTCGGTGTGTTAGTGATGGTCCTCCCTTATATAGAACTTGTGTGGCCAAACGTGACCTTGATTTCTCTTCGACCATTTGGCGTTCCTTTTTGGGTTATCGTCCAGCCGACAATGATTTTGTATTTTATTCGACTCTTTACGAGCCTCTTCTGAAGTCTTTTGATCACTTGATCGTAGATCATATGTTTGAGTATTTTTTCACCAAGCTAGACTATTGAATAAGAGAATTTTCTCTGCTCAGGGTCTTTGGCTCCCGATAATGTCTTTTATAAGGTCATTGTTGGGTGTGTACTACCTATTGTCACTGTGCTCTAGCTTCGGTGAGGCTAAGCCATCTATTCCTCTTATACGCATTTTGTCATAGATTAGATGTTGATGTTAGCCTCAATATATTTCATTACATTGTGCATTTTACCAAACACATTCAGAAAAAGATCCACATGTCTTTCCCTCATCTCATTACTGCATGGCTTGCATCATTAGGCATTGATGTGACTAGGGACAGGGCAAACGTTAAACCTCTCATTGACTATGATTGGATTGAGCTACGCAACTTCTCCCTAGTTGGGATGAGGGAGGGTTTTCATACCATGGAGTGGGATAACGATCATGATGATCATGCCGACGAGCTTGGCGGTGAGGAGGCTGAGGGAGCACTGCCTTTTCCAGCACTAGATGCTCCTGACAACGATGAGTTCCTGGCGGATCGGGATGATTATTTAGAGGCAGCTATTGAGTCCCTTGACACTTGGGTTAAGGAACTACGCCTTGAGCTTAGTGGTCATCTTGACTCCATTAACGGGTCAGTTGCATTTCTGACTGGGATGTTTCAGTCATGGTTGTCAGGTCATCCTCCTCCACCGCCTTCTACTTTCAATGGGGCGTCTGACAGCTGTGTTCCTCCAGATATGGACCTTGATTAGGCTTTCATCTTTCACTCTAGGATGTTGCTTTATATATGCACATTTGCACTCTGTATTTTGTTTTAGCACCTTTTAGTACTTCTACATGTGTGCAAACTTTTGAAGTGAATGCAATCATTCCACATTTTAATTTTCTATTTTCTCTGTGTGATTGTATTTGGCTTGTGTGTTTGTATATTGCCTCCCTGCTTCCATAATTTTTTGGATATGTATTCCATCTTCATTGTCTTGGTTGCTATGTGTGTGCTATGTGAGCTTTTCTTCCTCGTGTTTCTTACGTGTGTCTTATTTTAGGGGGAGGTGACCCTCATTATGTTTTATCTTCTCCCTCTTATATTGTCCTAATGTTTTGATATTTGTCAAAGGGGAGATAAATGTGCTTTAAATGTTTATGTTGTCAAACATCAAAAAAAGGGAGATTGTTAATGCAATCGTGCCCATGAGTTATAATTTTGATGATTGACATCAGTAAAGCTTAGAGCAAAATATAAAAAATCTCACTTGTACATCAAGTGTGTGTAGAAAAGTCCTTACAAGTAAGAAGACTGGATGTGAGGCAAAGGAAAGTCCAAGAAAATCGAGAAGTGAACTCTTAGCGAGAGAAAGTCCTTACAAGTCAGAAGGTCGGATGTGAGGTAAATGAAGTCCAAGAAGGTCGACGACCAGACTCTTGGCAAGAGAGAAAAGAACAAGCGCATCATGGATTAGATGCGCGGAAGGTAATTTAGATGAATGCAGTAAAAACCTCTATCAGTGACTGATTATAATATCCAATCGACTGATATTGGTGTCAGTCGATTGAAAGATAATAATCAATCAACTAATACTAAGTTTTTAGCTAGATTCTAATTCTAGTCGACTAATATTCATGTCAGTCGAATTGATTGAGGATCGACTCGATCAATTTTTTATATCAGTTGACTGATTCTGTTTCGAAAGCAAATACAATATAATAGACTCGACTGATTCATCACATCAGTCGACTGATTCCTGATTCTGTTTCAGAAGCAAACAGAATAGAATTGACTCGACTGATTCTTCATATCAGTCAACTGACTCAGTTTTGAAAGTAAATAGAATAGAATCGACTCGACTGATTCTTCACATCATTCGACTGAGTCTATTTCGAAAGCAAACAGAATGGAATCAACTCGACTGATTCTTCATATCAGTCGACTGATTCTGTTTCAGAAACAAATAGAAGAGAATTGATTCGACTGGTGACTTGATTTATCCATAACACTCGACTGATGAGTAAAATCAGTCAATTGAGTATATGAAATTTGATAAAATCTGACATGATCTCAAAAGGTTTAGAGGTCGTTAGTTGTTGCTGACCAAATCAATCAATTGGTGTGAGAAATCAGTCGACTAATATCAAGAGAAGTTGAACATGTTTAAATGGTGAAAGTTAGCTGTTGATGGGTACTATTCATGCCATTTTGGTCTAAGTTTTTTTACTACAGTGCTGAAGAATCCATCAGGTGTTCGACTACACAACTTAGAGCAATTCCTAGAAGAAGAAGAAGCAAATTCATTGAGATCATTGTAAAACTTCATTTCTTCTTCTTTGTGATTTTTTATTATTCTTGGAAAACCTTAATCCTACTGTAAGAGGGTTTCTCCACCTTTGGGATTTATCCAAGAAGGAGAAGATTTAGTAAAAGTGGTGAGCCAAGAGTGGATCTTTGGATTAGTCGCCTCAAGGAAGCGAATACCAAGTAAATCATTCGAGTTAGCATTGTGTTCATAGAGTGGCTGGTTCGCAAGAAGTTTCTGTTGACATAGATCAAATCTAAGCAAGTTGAGCTATTCAACCCCCCTTCTAGCTCACAAGGTCCTAACAACTAGGTGGAAGGATGAACAATGAAGTAGAAGATTCTAGCTTCTCTCTTCTTTATATAAAAGATGTAATAGAAGACAGTGGGGGACAAGGAAATAAGGTAGAAGCAAAAAAATGATAACAACTCCACAGAGAAGTCAAAAGGTGTTGGGAGTTAGTTGACAAAGAAAACTTCGAAGTAGAATGGAATCTCCTTGAAGAATACAAGGAGAGGGAAACATAAGTCATTGCCATCTGATCATATATGAAGGAGGTGCAATTAGTGGGAGACAAGTGGGGGCGATGGGATGATGGGGGGAATATGTCGATTTGGTTGCTTCGAACTAGAACTGGGTGGGGTTATTGAGATCCATCTAATGTTGAAGAAAGCAAAGGAGAAGAAGTTTCAAAAAAACATACAAGTATGAGGAAGGCAACTGATAGACGAGGGTCGGAGGCAACGAATGTTGGTATCCAACATGCTTTAGATCTAATGGCTTGGATGCTAGATGGAAACAGTTAGATCTAGGGTGGAGGAGTGGTTCATGAAATAGAAGTGTCCGATCTAATGGCTAGTAAATCAATGCATGCCTCGAGACTCAAAGACCCGGTCTCAAGTTAAGTGTCAAATGGATATTTATTGACAGGTCAGGTGATGAGTGTATGTTTTGGGTGTTTTATTTTTATTTATATTTCATCATTTGTTTTATTTGATTTGTCACTCACAACCATCAAAATTAAAAATTTATTTTATTTACCAAACTCCTAATTATCGCTTAAGTAATATAGAGAGGTCCGGGTCGTCTCTCATGGATTCAATGACAAGGAGTTATCCTAGACATTTGATGCGAGATTTTATTTATTGACTTTATTCACTCTTAATTATCTATACGATCCATTTATTCACAATTAAATCATAAAATTAAGAAATGAATATTAGCTATACACATTTACAAATTAAATCAAATCATGCATCCTATTTACAAATTATATATACAACAGGCCATTTTATAATTACAACATCCTTTACATAATTACATTAAAGTACAACAATTTACACAAATTACAATTTATTCACTAACTCTAAGTTAACTTGAACCGGTTCACAAATACAACAATGGTATCAACAATTTAGTGAAACAAGCACGAGTATGTTCATAATCCACACAACTCATGACAAATCCCATACTTCTACATCAAGCAACGCTTGTAGATAACAAGTTCATGAACTCATCTAAACACATATCCATTTTCAGCATTCAACAACAAAGATATCAACACATCATAACTAATGACTTCAAACCATCTATTCAATTCATTCCACAAATCAATCTATACTATTGTCTATACGACATCAACAACATGGGTTCAACAACCATACTTCAATACCCATCTTCTAAGCTAAAACCATAACCAAGCAACAAGATATTCAATCATCCCCAAATCAGAAAACAAGCATGCTCAGTTTTCCCATTTCAAACATCAACCCGAAGACTACACATCATACTTAAAACTTCCACAAAATTTGTGCTCAAGGACAATTAATCCTCACATCTCAAACAACTTCATACCCAACCAAACAAACCATTATCTGAACCAAACATTAACAATTAACAATCAACATTAATCTGAATTCAACATTACCATTCCAATTCAACAACTACAGTATTAACAACATTTGTTCATGAATTCAACTTAACAATCATTCAACAATAATTACAAACAAGGAAGACAACAAATGGGGGTTTTTAATTGATTGAAATTAGCTAACAAACTAACCAAAAGAACAACAAAATTAAGCTAGGTTTAGGGTTAGGGTTAGGAGATCAGTAACTTCCCTCAATCGACACCGGCACCGAACTAAGGAGAGGAGAAATAGGGGAAGAAATGCAGTGGTGGATTCTCAGATTAGCACAACACAGGACCACTTGGACTTGGGTGGAATTCACGCTAACAGAGCGAACCTCGCCGGAGCTTGACTAAATCGACGAGAAGCGATCGGAGAAGTCAAGATCTGGATCTCCACCTCCTTTGCTTGATTCCTGCTGTCCATGAACACGGGATCAGAACAAAAAGAAAACGGAACCATTACCTTGCTTCATCGGTGGAGGAGATGATCGGAGCTTAGAACAGGATCGACCCCCGCCTTCGAACCACATCGATGAAGGCGATTGCTGCTCGGAGTTAGTGGATGCGGACGCGATAGAGATCTCACTGGAGACCCTCACAGCTAATATCCCTGTGCGGAAGGCTGTCGTGCACTGGTAACTGGAGAACCCTCATAGCTCCGTTTCACGATGAAGGGGACTAGGGCTTCGCTTTTGAACCACGTTGGCGAAGACCCCGCGATGGCATCGGCGCTCGTCGACCGGGCTCAAGCTACCACTACTCTGTGGCTGATCGAAGAAGGAGAAGAAGCGATGGAATGGCGATGGGGGGGGGGGACGGCGATGATCGGGATGAAAGGGAGCTCGGCAATGGATCGCGACAGAGAAGATGAGAAGCTATAGGACTGCTTGCGACCAAACCCCTCTCCTTCATGCGTGAACCTAATTTTGCCTTTTAATCGCGTGCCAAACTGGGATTAATCAGATCGAACAAAATCTGATTTGAACCGATTTGAATTGATTTGGGCTTGAATCTGAAATTGGATCGGATATGAAATGGATTGGGTTAAATTGAATTGAGCTGGGCCAAATTGACTTGAGTCGGACCGAGTTGAACTCAGGCTGAACCCAAATTAAATCAGAATTGGATTTTAACCCATTTTAAATATGGTTGAGCCAAATCTGAATCTGATTTGAACCCAACTTGAATCAAAATTGATTTCTCTTCCAAATTGGACCTCCAAATATTATTATTTTCGTCTTAATTTTCTGCAAGAATCAAACACACAAATTAATATTCATAAATTCTTATAAATTAATGAAAAAAATATAATAAAGACAAAAAATTCATCCAAGATAAAGAGTTAACCCAAAATCTAATTTATAAAAAAAAATATAACAAAAAATAGTCCAATATGATCCTAATTAACCCAGTCAAAATGCTAATTATTATCAGGGGATTTAGTGAATTCTCTAGGATGATCTCTAATTATGGAAAGGGCGTGGTTCACAAGATAAATAGATAATCACTGACAAGGTGGATGATTTGGGAGATTCTTGAGGCGGATCCCTAATGATGAAGGAGGTTCAATTCTCAAGGAGGTGAGAAAAGAAGCGGCACAAGAGAGGCCATGAGGACTTATGCCACCTTTTTTTTACAATTATCAAGTCTCAATCATGTCTCCTTCAACTGGACTCGATAGGAAACTTGTGATATAAGGGAAGCTTAAGGAACCGAATGGCAAGTGCAGAGGATCTTGATTAGAAGTGTGTTGTCTTAGCCCAATCCATCAATGAGCCAAAGTCGGCCCCTCTGATCCCAAGGCCAAGTCATCTGGGCTTGGACCTACCCTAACAGAGCCCAAGGTGCGTGAATATGGGCTAACTTGATAGAGCTGGGGTCGGGTGAGAAGGCTTTGACGTGTGGGACAATACTTGGGTGAGTGGAGAGAATGTGCCTAGTATGCATGGGGGAGAGGGGTCAGAAACAAGGGGTGAATGTCTCTTTCTACTCACCTCGCTTTTATATAAAGGACTACCCTTACGGGCTGATGTAGGTTTGTTACTCTTTCTACCATCGAAACTATATTGTGGAGGTGTTATCTTCTCTCTTCCTTGAGTCTTCCTTAAGTCTTACATGATCATTGGAGGGGTTTCCTCAAAATGGTCATCTATAATTGGTGGGTAGAGGTTAAGGGATTTAAAGGCATGAAACAAAGCACTACTAACAAAAATTTTGTAGGGTATTCAAGGGAAGTAGGACACACTGTGGAACAAATAGATACATCACACATACTTGAGCAATGTAGACATTTGGTCTTAGCAAGTCAAGCATACATACTCTCCATTGATTAAATTGATGTTGCAGAGCAAGTTCTTCATAGGCAACCGCACGAATGCTAGCTAGGTGGTTTGGAGAAGGGGGAAAGGAGTGTACAAAGCATATGATAATTTCAAGTAGTTATTTCCCAAGAAATCATGGGGTCGCATGGTGTGGAAATCATATCTCAAATGAAGCCATGTGTTAACATTATGGCTTCTAACGCACAGGAGGCTCCCCATTAGAGATTGACTAGAGTATGTTATGGCTTCTAACGCACAGGAGGCTCCCCATTAGAGATTGACTAGAGTATGCTACTGAGAAGGATTGCCTCTTAATTTTGTGAAGCATGAATGGAAATGTAGGAGCACCACTTCTTCATGTGCCCTCTTGTGGCTCTGTTATGGAGGAGAGCAAGGAATGGCTATGTATGCAACAAAAGATTCTCTCATGCTGGAGGGTGTTAAAAATTCACAAGACACACTACCGTAGTGGAGTCTTGGTGAAGGCCCAACACTTAGCATGTCATACATGATACATCATGTGTGACAAGCAAGGAATCAAAGCATACGTGAGGATGAGAAAATTGATGTAGAGATAATTTTTAGAGGGATAAAATTGCATGCATATCTAACCTTGTTTATCTACTCTGACATACTGTTGTATCAAATATGAGTAGAGAACTAAGGTAATCCATGCACATTTCTTTTTTAGAAATACATATATACATTTACCTATCAAAAAAATCTAAGCTTGTGTGCACCCCATATGTGTCCTAGATGTAGGACCCGTGAGAGCTAGAGAGGTGGTGTGAATAGCTTCGATCACATCGTCGTTGAAAACGCAACAGAAAATTGAAAACATAACACAATACACGGTCGATTTTATTTAGTTCATCACCTCCCAAGACAACTGCGTCCACTATGCTTATTTTTCTTGGATACCTTCCAGAGGCGGAAAAATTTCTTACCATAAGGGGGGCATTTAATTGAGGGAGGCATTTGATTGAGGGATATCGTTGATAACTTTGGTTATCTATCCAAAGTTATCGACGATAACCTTATTTGGTTCAGGTTATGATTGATTCTCAAGTAATGCAACATCACTGCCACATTAGCAAATGAGTTATAGCTAGGGAATGTGATTACCTTGGCAGCCTAAGGTTTTTTGCGATTTCGGAGGTTAACGAATTTTTTTTTCATGATTACCCTCTGATTTTAAAATTGAGTTAATTGAAATGTACCGTAAAACCTAATTGAAATCAAGTTAATTAATTTGATAAATTTTAATTTAAATATTTATAAATTTAATATAGATAATTTATTTTAAATTTTAAAAATAAAATTAATAAATTATATTTATTAATTTAACAAATTATTTTATTAAAATAATTATTTTAATGAATTATTTTATTAAAATATAGATAAATTTATTTTAAATTTTAAAAAATAAAATTAATGAATTGTATTTATTAATTTAATGAATTATTTTATTAAAATAATTATTTTAACTAATTATTTTATTAAAATAAAATTAATAAATTATATTTATGAATTTAATAAATTATTTTATTAAAATAATTATTTAATGAATTATTTTATTAATTATATATATATATATATTAAATTTTAAAAAATAAAACTAATAAATTATATTTATTAATTTAATGAATTATTTTATTAAAATAATTATTTTAATAAATTATTTTATTAAAAATATATAAATTTATTTTAAATTTAAAACTATAAATACATTATATTTATTTTTATATATTATCAATTTATTATCATCATTAATATTATTAATTTAATTTATTTTAAAAATAAATTAAATTAAGGATAATATAGTAAATGTTAAACTGGTTATGTTTTATGTCCTCTAAATAAATAAGTTGAACCAAACAATATTAGATTATGTTTTATACCCTATAACCATAGTTACAAATAATCACATAACCAAAGTTATACATGATAACTTGAACCAATTGCACCCTATGCTTTCACAATAATACAACAAGAATGTGAAATACAAAAGCAAATATAATGAAAGTAAACTACTTTATATGAATTTTATTTTGTGCACTTTCTTGTTGCTTGGAATTGTCTCTTGTTGGTCTGGAAATACAGTAGCACTCAATACCTAAACTTCCAAGAACTAGCATCGAAATTCTTCTTGAACCACTTCTTTTATAGCCTTTAAGTTGGGGGTTGATTTCTATCTAGTAGTCTATTAATCTTACCCATAAATCGATTGATCCATTATAAATTTGAATGTTACTTTGACCTATTAGCCTAATGACTTTATCCATCTTAGCATGATTCGACTGCTCATTACCATCAGTCGATTGTTATCTAATCAGTCGAATCCTACAATCAAATCAATTTGCTTTTGTTTGATTTTTAATTAACATCAGTCAACTGATATCCATCATCAGTTAACTGATGCCATCAGTAGATTTTTCAATCTATTTCTGAAGCTTATGTTCACTATTTTAGTGCCATTAGTCATCTGATCAAACTCATTAGTAGAATTTTTCAATCGATTTTTGAAGCTTCTATATGCTGTAAAGTGCCATCAGTCGACTAATACAACCTATTAGTTAGTTGATATTGTAGCAAATTACTATAGTAAGTTACTATTTATGATATTGCTCATCTACCATAATAGTACTATAGTAATCCTAATTTTATTGTTTTATGGCTACTAGTCAATCGATACACTCTATCAATCGACTAAGACTCCTGTTTTAGCCTTACCAAAGTTGAATTCTCATCTTGCCTGATATCCAATTGACTTCAATCTACTAAGACTTTTTTGCTCAGTATCGGGTCGGCCTTGACCTATCGAGACTTCTTGTTGCCTAGCATCCGATCAACCTTGACTTGCTGAAACTTCATCGTTGCCTAGCATCCAATCAACCTTGACCTGCTGGGACCTTATTATTGTCTGACATCTGGTCAACCTTGACCTGTTGGAACGTCACGCCTTATGCCAACTTCTTGTTGGACTTCCGATTGATAAATATTCGATCAACCATGATTCACTTAGGCTTTCTTCTTGTGCCAACTCCATATTGGACTTCTGATCATCAAATATTTGATAGCATACTTCTCACTTATCAACTCCCTGTTGGACTTCCAATCACCAAGTATCCGATTAACAGTGACCCACTTGAACTTTCAGTCTTATACCAACTCCATGTTGAACTTTCGATTACCAAGTGTTCAGTTAACCGTGACCCACTTGGAGTTTTTACCTCTTTATCAAGTATCCGATCAACTTGAACCTACTTGACTCTTACTCAATCAAACTAACCTATTGATCGATTGTCAAGTATCTAATTAACCATAACCTACTTGACGTTTCACTCGACTAATTAACATATTGATCAAATATCAAAACCTAACTTGAGTCAACTCGACCTTGATTAACCTTGACTAGAGGTTGATTGCACCAACACTAAAGTGGTAAAGTGCTTAGAGGAACAATAAGATGATCAAAGTTCAAATTTCAAATGAGGCTAATATTCTAGAGGTTGACTTCTAAGTGTTCACAAGTTATACTTTAGATTTATCTAATAGGTGAGCCGGAGAGTCGGGAACACCATTTATCTTCAAAATTAGTTGAGCAAAGCTCGAACACCTAGATTATAAAAAGAAAAATACTAAGGGGGCGTTTGGTTTGGAAATTTTTTTCTATTTTCTATTTTTAATTTTCTATATCTGTTTTTCTAATTTTCTGATCTAGTTTTTAAAAAACAAAAAATGTGTTTGGTATGATATAATATTTTCTATTTTCTAGAAAAGAAATGTAACACCCGAAATTTCCTTCGATAATTTCTGGATAATTAAGCATAAATGATAAATTGATTATGATAAAAAGAAATGAATAATTATGTTTTAAGAATGTTGCTTGATGGGTTAAAGACTTGGCTATGAAAAGAAAGAGAAAAAGAAAAAGAAATGTGGAGGTGCCAGGGATTGACCCTTGGACCTCCAATATGAAGCAAGTCAAGTTAACCAGATGGGATAGCAAGCTGTCTTGTGAAAAGGGTAGGGGACGTTCAATTTAGGGAGCAGTTTTAAGGTAGTTATGTAACCACCTCCCCACTCCTCCCCACTACTTCCACTTCCTCTTTCCCTAAGGCCTTATAAAAGCCTCTCCTTGCCGAAAATGCAGGTTTTTCCCTCATTTTTCCCCACCGAAACCATCTTCTTCATCCTCTCCACCGAAATCCTTCCTTCTCTCTTCCTCTTGCGGCCGAGAGCCCTTGGAGGGTGCGTCACCGAGCAAACCAAAGGAGCAAGAAGGAGAGGAGATCTAGAAGGCTAGGAGGATCTAGGAGAAACCAAGGAAAGGCTAAGGGTTTTTCCTAAGGCTTCACCTTCGTCTCTTTAGGGTATAACTTCTCTAAGGAACCAAAAGTAAGTTTCCCCTCGCCTGCAAGATAATAGTTATGTATGCTATGATGTTGTCGAGATGTTAGAACTCAGGTATAATTCGTATGATGGTTGCCATGGACTGAAATGTTAAAAACTTAAGTTATAATTCGTGTTAAAGGCTTTTAGAGATGCATGTTTAGATACTGTCATGGTAAGTTTTTGTCATATGCATGCTTCATGCTTATAATCCATTTTAGAGTTTATAACTTGTGTTATACGTTTGGTTGTGTTACTGTATATTTTGTTATCAGTTCGTTTCTGAACCATATTAAATTCCGAATCAGTGGCATGATTAATGTTTAGTTAAGGTTTATAGGGTTGTTTGTAACCTTTCGTACGTAGTTATGTTAAAGAAAACCTGAGAATGATATCATGTTAGTTAAACAGAACTTAGAAACGAGTAATCGACCGGGAAATCGATTACCATTAGGGGTAATCGATCGCCCGATCGATTACATGCTTTAATGAGAAGGAAATTACGACTCTTAATCGATCACCTGATCGATTAAGAGCCCATAATCGATCAGTGGATCGATTATCGAAGTTGTTCTGTGAACTTCCGCAGAAACCGACACGGCCGTGCCGTTTGGCACGGCCTGGCCGTGTCAGCCTCTGGACAGCACTCAGCTTCAACGCTGAATGGCCAAATGACACGGCCGTGCTGCTTAGCACGGCCTGGGCGTGTCAGGCTCTGGACAAGCACATTTGACCTGTTTCGCTTATCCTTTGATGGGTCACTTAAGCCTTGATGACCAAGATGTCCTACAAATCAAATTGGATAAAATATGAACTTAAAAATGTAGAAAAAGGTTAAGCTTAGGTTAAGTTCTAAACCTAACCAACAAGTTCTTGACCAACTTAAAGAAAGGTTAAGGGCTAAGGGACCAAGTAAGTATCACGGTTAACAACCTTAGGGTCATGTTAGACGTATGACAATGTTGTTAAGCATAAGATGTCGTGTAATATCTTATGACGTATGAAATGAATATGTATGACATGAATGTTCCCTATGAATGAAAGAAAGATGTTATGGAACATTCATGCTATGATGGAAAGAAATGTATAAAAAGTATTTTACTTTGAATGAACGGCTTGTACCGGAACCCGAAAGGGGTCCAAGGGATGGGCTCCAAAAGTTTGCCCCTAGGTCAAGACCTAGTAAACCGTGTAGTCGGGATTAGCTACCTCGTACTACTTGGTATGTGCGCGCAAAAGAAATGAATGGGTACAAGCCAGGGATCCCCAAAGACCGTTGATGATTATGTTTAACTATTAAGATAATAGTTTTCAAAAAGGCAAAACGATTTCTATGTTGCTTATATATGATGTGAATGTCCAATGATTGCTTATGCATGTTAGGAAATGTTGATATGCTTTTATGCTTTAATGTATGATGTTATGTAACGAATGGATTTTGTGAGTAGGAAAGGAACTTACTAAGCTTTATGCTTATAGATACCTTCCTTATCTTGCAGATCCCGTTAGCAGGTACTGAGCAAATGGGAGGCAGCAGGACAGGGCAGTGAAGATGTGTGTGGTGGTGACGTGATTAAGCCTTGGCCATGCAAACCATTTTCTATTTGCATGTTAAAGAATGATTTAATTATCCTGTTAGAAATTTAATTACCAAATGTAGAACTTATTAATCTAGAATTGCTATGCAACCTAGGTTAGTTTATTGTCATTATTGTATTTCACTGTTTTATTGCACTGCTATCGTATATGAAACTGTTTTAAATTATTAATAGTTTCCGCTGTATGTTAGTTTAGTTTAGTTTTATATATGATAGTAGTTGAATGAAATGAATGAAAGTAAGAAACTGTAGCGTCCGTCAAGGGCCCACGTAAGGGCGGGCGTTACAGCCAGTAAGCAAGGACCTGCCTTCCTCTCACTGAGGTGTGGCGGCACATCGGTTAACTTGAATTCAGCAACCTTAAGGATGTGCTTCATGATGACGGAGAAGGGGAAACACACTGCATTTTTATATTTTCTTGTAGTTTCTATTTTCCATGAAAAATGATATTTTATTATTTTCTGTTTTCTTAGAGAATACCTTCTCATTTTTTCAGAGAATGAAATTGAAAAACATAAAGCAAACAATAATTTCTAGAAAATACGAAAATAAAAATAGAAAATGACCAAACCAAACACCCCCTAAGCATTTGTGATCCCCAGCCACATGCACATATGCAAGGTGCTTTGCCACATCAATATATATGTAAGATGCTAATTACCCTTAGTAACCTAACCTACCAGCTCAGGTGTTTGGTGTCTCGAACACCTCAACTGATCAACTCTATTGACTTGTCTACCAAAGTTCCCCATGCTACTCAATTGCTCGAGTTCCCCATGTGACTTCTAAGTGTTCATAAGTTGTGTTTTAAATTTATCTGATAGGTGAATCAAGGAATCGGGAACATCTTCTACCTCCAAAATTAGCCGAGTGAAGCTCGAACACCTGGATTATATAAAGAAAAATACCATACATGTGTGGTCCCCAATCACATACACATACGAAAGTTGCTTTGCCACATCAATATATATGTAAGGTGCTAATCACCCTTAGTACCCCAGCCTATCAGCTCAGGCGTTTGGTGTCTCAAGCACCTTAACTCATCAACTCTATTGACTTGTCCACCGAAGTTCCCCATGTGACTTAGTCGCCCAAATTCTCTGTGCAACTCAACACTCAAGTTCTCCTAGTCAACTTAAACTCGTCTACCCAAGTTGAACTATTATCTCC
Organism: Curcuma longa; assembly: GCF_044706935.1. Classification (NCBI taxonomy): domain Eukaryota; kingdom Viridiplantae; phylum Streptophyta; class Magnoliopsida; order Zingiberales; family Zingiberaceae; genus Curcuma; species Curcuma longa. The sequence goes on along the minus strand of NC_133878.1, from coordinate 2,611,442 downwards.
AAAAATTATCTAGCTGACATGACCATGATCTAAATGGTAGCCCCTCGACAACCTAATCCCTGGTCTACAATGATTGAGTGACTAATACCATAATTAAATGGAAGATGTGTCAAGATTGGTTGTTACAATGAACAAACTGTTTTAGAATTCTGGAAGATTATAGGCATAATCTGCATAGGTATTTCTCTTATAAATACTGAGGTACACAAACCCTTTACTCTATCTAAACTTTGGAAATTTTGTATATTTTCTTCTCTATTATCTCGTACTACACCTAGTAACTTCAGCATCATATGAGTTTTATCGGAGCAGGTTAGGTATCAGAGCAGGTTAGGTTCTTTAGGATTTTTCATTGTAGTAGGTTGCGAAGTCCATTTTTGGTTTCTGTTGGATTTGTCATTGGATTTATCGTGGTATTTTTGGTTTATCTGATACCAATTGTTTTGGTATCAGAGCATTCAGTTTCTTTCAAATTTATCGTCATATCAGGTTTATCGAATTTTGGTTTACTTGATCCCGGTTGTGAGATGAGACAGACAACGACAAGAATTCTCCAAGCAATTTTAAGTAAGAATTTCTAGTGTATTTATTTCTTTTCCTAGAAATTTATAGTAGTGATGTTACTAGGTGATATTATGACTCCTGTTAACTGAAGATGAGGTCGACCACCGAGATCCATTACACCAGTAGAGCCAGAGACTTTTGAGCATGTTATGGATAGTCAGGAGGTACCCTTGATGAACCTGATACCGACTATTGCTAGTAAGGCTGTGGATAAGAGCCAGATACCATTACTGGTAAAGTCCGTTAAGGATAGATTGACCTTATTCCATGGGGGATCTGACCCATGGCTTGCTCGTTCTTGGTTGGAGAATTTGATTGATACCTTTGCATATATTTCTTACACTAGGTCAAAGAAAATCAAGTTAGCTGTGTACCACCTCTGTGGACAGGCTGTCACGTGGTGGAAGACTCAAAGGACTATATTCAGAGAGGGATTTATCATGGTTATCTTTTTGGGAGGCTTTCGAGAGACAGTACTTTTTAGCGGCATTCTACTTAGCATGACGCCCGGAGTTTCTGAGCCTTAAGTAGGGTGATCGCTCTGTTACAGACTATAACATGGAGTTCTCTCGACTCGCTGAGTTTTGCCCACATTTAGTAGCTCAAGATAGTGATTGGGTGTTCCAGTTCACTTAGGGATTGGCTGCATACATTCGACTGAGGATGTCTGATTTTTTGATTAGTACGTACAGAGAGGCGTTGGACCGGACTTTGCTCATTGAGATGACTCAACAGCAGGTGACTTGTGAAAAGGACACTGAGAAGATGAAAAATTTGAACTTACAGATTTCTGGTCAAAAGAGACCAGCTCAGGGATCAGCGACACAAGATTCTTCAAGACGACAGAAGGGTAAACGACTTGCGGGATCTTCGAGTGGGTTTCAGTAGAACCAGGAGAAAGAGGTTATGGAGAAGAAATATTTTTGATGTGGATCTGGTAGTCATCAGATAGCAGACTGTCTATCAGATCAGGCTATTTGCTATTATTGCAAGCAACCTGGTCATATGATCAGTGATTGCACTCGGAGAGCTCAGCTGGAGCTTATTGATACTACCACATCTGGAGGACGATCCACACAGCCGTGATAGCAGAGGATACCAGCAAGACATAGAGCACCTCATCAGCAGAGATCTCTACCATCTTCAGGGCAGATGTACCAGATATAAGGAAAGAAATATATAGTGTTATCAGTTGCTCCACAGTCAGAGATCTGTTATGTGGCGGTTCCGGTGCAGCAGCAGCCACCAGTAGCATCGACTTCTTATAGTGTACCTCCTCACTATATTAGCAGATGATGTCGGTACCCCAGAGTTAGTTCCAACCAGAGCGGAGGTAAACCGCATCTCATTCAGCTACTCAGCCTGCTAGTGTAGAGGTTGGTCGTGTTTTTGCTATCACACGAGAGGAGGCGCAGCGGGCCGATGGATTGGTCATTCGGGGTATGGTTTATGTTTATTCCATATATGTAGATACCTTGATTGATACTGGTAGTTCACATTCATTCATGTCTAGATTATTTTTGAGAAAAATTGAGAGAATTACTATAGTTAGATCGTGTAGTCTAATATTATTTTTACCTTCAAGTGAAGTGCTGACTACCAATCAGCAAATCAAGGGATGCCCGTTGGATTTCGATGGTCATACCCTTACAGTGGACCTTCAGGTGCTGGATATGATGGAGTTCGACATTATTCTGGATATAAATTGGTTAGCCACGTATCATGCTACAATGGATTGCCAAGCTAGAGTGGTTACCTTCCAACCTCCGGATCAACCCGCTTGAGAATTCATTGGTACTCGGAATGATGTTGTATCCATTATTTTTGCTACACAAGCTCCGAGGATGTTAGACGGTGGGTGCCGAGGGTATTTATTATTTCTGAAGCAAGCAGAGGAAGACAGGGTTTCTTGTCCTTCCGATGTTTGTATCGTCCGTAATTATCAGGATATTTTTTTGAACGTGCTTCCTAGCTTGCCACCCCAGAGGCAGTTCCAGTTTACTATTGAGGTAATTCCAGGAACGACACCAGTGTCTAAGACTCTGTATCGTATGGCTCCAAAGGAATTAGAGGAATTTAAGATCCAGCTACAGGAGTTATTCAACCGGGATTTCATTCGTCCTAGTGTTTCACCATGGGGAGCCCCAATCCTATTTGTTAGAAAGAAGGACAGATCTATGAGGTTATGTATTAATTACCACTAGTTGAATGTGGTAACGATCAAGAATAAATACCCTTTATCGCGTATTGATGATTTATTTGATCAACTGAAGGACTCCTACGTGTACTCTAAGATTGATTTACGATTGGTTATCATCAGCTTAGAGTACGAGATGAGGATGTACAGAAGACAACATTCTGTACACGATACAGACACTATGAGTTTTTGGTGATGCCGTTCGATCTCACCAATGCTCTGGCTGTATTTATGGATCTGATGAACCAGATTTTCTTGGAGTATCTGGACCAGTTCATTATTATTTTTATTGATGATATTTTGATATATTCTCGATCGGAGGTAGAACATGAGCAGCATCTCTGCATTGTATTAGAGACGTCACATCGAGAGCAGTTGTATGCAAAATTTAGCAAGTGTGCTTTCTGGTTATCTTTTGTGGGATTTCTCGGACATGTTGTATCTAGCAGAGGTATTTTTGTAGACCCTCAGAAGATAGAGGTAGTTACTAGTTGGGAGCAGCCCAAGTCCGTCTAGGAGGTTTATAGTTTTCTTGGGTTGACTGGTTATTATCGGAGATTCGTAGAGGATTTCTCTCGTATTGCTACACCGCTGACCCGTCTGACCAAAAAGGAGGCAAAATTCATTTGGTTAGAGGCTTGTGAGATTAGCTTCTAAGAGCTTAAGCTGTGGTTAGTGAGTGCCCCAATTTTGATGATTCCTTCTGGTGAAGATGAATTCATACTTTATACCGATGCGTCATTTCAGGGATTGGGTGCAGTATTGATACAACGTGATCAGGTGGTTGCCTATGCTTCTCGTCAACTAAAAGACCACGAGAAAAACTACCCTGTTTATGATTTAGAGTGTGCCGCTATTATCTTCGCTCTGAAGATTTGGCGACACTATTTGTACGGAGTTACCTTCAAAATTTTTACCGATTATAAGAGTTTGAAGTATTTGTTTACGTAGAAGGAGCTGAACCTGTTGATAGTATGTTATTTGACAAATTGCATGTCAATAGGTTCATTTGAATAATGCTTCGATTGCCATGATGGATAAACTTGTACCTGCATCAATTTCTTCAGTAGCAACACCATTATCATCAAGCTCTCCTGCTTGTATAGGTATTCCAAGGTTTGCTTATTCACTTGGGAATGATCATCCATTTCCTCTCCACCAGCAGTTATCTCCTGGTTAAATATTCCTATATCAAAGAAGACAAGTATATTTTATGACTGGAAAATAGCATACATTAAACCTTAGTGGTTAGATAACGAAATTACTAATTTTCTTGAGGCATAAGAGGTAATGGTCATTTCTCTAGGAAGGTTAAAATTTAATGAACCTCTGTGCTCCCATATGATATTGTTCCTTTGCTTGCCTGCTTTCTGCAGTAAATGTGGTATTTCACATAATACATAGTGAAAGTATACTCGTTTTAGTTACTCCTAATCAATAATTTACTAAGTTACTAGAACTTAATCTTGGTATGCCTAAACCTCTAAATCCTTAGATTAGAGATTCTGGAAGGCCTCGGCCTTGTAACTTTCTTATAATACGATCATATAATGATAAAAATCTGCTTTTGATCATATAATAAAATTTCTATGCTTAAAACCAAGATTTCATGCTTAAACTTGAAATAGAGGTTTCTACTAAACAAGAAACATGTCAAATAAATTCTAAAAGCATGAAAACGACTTCGAAACTACTCTTACTGCAGGTGAACAGTACTTACATCGATTCTTGCACTTACTACGTGTAGATCATGGGATTTTTAGGGAAAACCTACGATCTTTGGAGCGTTGTAAGTCTTTCCTCCGCGTGGTTGTCCGTGATTTCTCATGGAAACTCCTTAGGAATCTCTTCTTGGACCACCTTAGGCGTTAGATGTGACCTAGGAGTCTTTGGGGACGCAAGAAAGGGGAAGGGAAGCAATGACGGCGAAAATACCTAGGGTTCCCGTCCACCCTCGCGCGCGTAATATTTATAAAAATTACGCATCAGTCGACTGATCTTAGCTCCAGTCGACTGATCCCAGTCGACTGATCCATGCTTGTCACTCGACTGATTTTTCTATTCATTCGGGATTTTAACACCAGTCGACTGCTATAATATCAGTCGACTGATATAACTTATAACTAAGTTATCTTAGCCCAGTTGGTAGTGCACAGTTTGGTTGTAGTGCAGGGTCACAGGTTTGAATCCCAGCCACTCCCTTTTTCTTATTTCTTTTGAAACTTGCTAAAACATCCTTAAAAATTCTATAAAATTCTTAAAATTATTCTAAGTATTTATAAATATTTAAAACCTATTTTTAAACATTTATAAATCCTAGAGATGAATTTACGGGGTGTTACAATACTGAATCAAGCTAAAGAAAGTATGATAGTAACGTCTCCCTTATTAGTCTAAGAAGGGAAGTCGTTACACTTAGATATCCATCAACAGATCGGATCACTTAAATTTTATATGAATGACTAGGATGATTCAAATTTGAATGAATGGATCAAATTGCTCTAGATCTACATCAACGGATCATATTCTTCCTCCATTGAACACTTGCAATTCAACTGTATACGGATGACTAGAATGATTCAAATTTGAATGAATGGATCAAATTGCCTAGATCTACATCAACGGATTATATTCCTCCTCCATTGAACACTTGCAACCATTATAATTTGATTCTCTATCAATGGACTAGATCTAGATCTGGATAAGTGAACAGGATGACACTAAAAAAACAGTTGATTAGCAATGAATTTTAGTGACGAAAATAATTTATCGTAAATCTATAACAAAATTAGCAAAAATAATTATTTCATCGTCAATTGAGAATAATATTTGCGTTAAATATATTTTGTCAACAAATTCATCGCTAAAACTATTTTTAACACAAAATTCATAACAAATTGGCAATGAATTTATATTATTTCATCATAGAATTTAGCGATGGCCTATTATCCACGAAAAACTTTTCAATGTAGAATTCGTCGCAAAAAAATTTACAATGAATTATTTTTTAAAATTGATCACAAAAGTCATTGCAAAAGACCTTATTTTTATAGTGTGGCACCAGATCTGGATGGAGGGATAGGATACTCCAAATCTCCATCAAATGTCCAGATTGTCTAGATCTAGATGAATGAATAGGATGCTTCTGGATGGATGACTTATATCACTCCAGATCTGAATAGATCAATCAGATCACTCCAAATATGAATGAATGACTCAGATCACTTCAGATTGGACTTCCCCTTTAATCCTAGCCTTGGGTTAGAGTTGATCCAGTTCGGTTTGATTCCATGGCTCATCTTTGATTCCTTATAAAATAAGATGCATATTTTTAGATATAATTTTAAAAAATAAAAAATACATCAAAGCTCTAAATAGATTCAAACTCATAAAACATGATATAAATCAATTATTAACTATACGAGAGAATAAAAATATCAAATATAAAAGCTAAAATAATATATCAAAATGCTAGTTATCAAGCCTAGATAATAATTTTTCTTCAGCATCTATTATATAATAAGTCCCTATACCTGCGTGTTGGACCACACGATAAAATCGTTCCCACTTATGACCTAGTTTCCCATTCGAGCCTTGCGGTAAAACTTTCCATAGGACTAGATCACTGACTTTGAAAGAACGGAGAATAACTCTTTTGTTGTATACCCGAGAAACTTAAAATTGATAATGTTCAGTTTGATATAAAGCATACATTCTTCTTTCTTCCACTAGATCGAGCAATTCATGTCAAGATGCTTCATTAATTTCCAGAGTATAAGTGGCTATGTGAGTGGTGTTTATTCCCACTTTAGCAAGCAAGACGACTTTGACCTTATACACCATACTGAATGGAGTTTCTCTTGTGGCTCGATGAGTAGTCCGGAAGGACCACAATAAGTTGGGTAGTTCCTCCATCCATGTTCCACCAACATGCTCCAATTTTACTTTTAATCCGTTCACAATGTCCTAGTTAGTTACTTTAGCTTGCCCGTTATTGCAGGATCAAAGAGAGTACTAGAGGGGAGTGAATAATACTATCTTATAGCATTTTCTTGATTTTCGTAAAATCATCGAGTACGTTTGTTCATTCATGAATTAGACTAAACAGAGATCAAGTTGTAGCGGAAATAACAAATACAAAAATCATGAACACAAGGAGGCACAAGTATTTTATTTGGTTCACAGTCACAGACTGCTACTCCAAAATCCACGATCTTTGATTGTTTACATTTAAGCAATCCACTAATAAATTCCTTCCTTACGGAGAGGAGTTGTAATGATTACAAAATCAGAGATACGAAAAAAACCTTATCATACTTAAATTGAATGTACAAAACTAAATCGTTACCAAATAGCTGAAGTAAGAGATGAAGACTTGCGGTGCAGAACTCCGGTGTTACGACGACTTCCAAGGTGATCCTTTGCATGCAGACTGCTATCGGGTTGCTCTGGAATGAACTCAAGTGTTGTTCTAAGGGCTCTCCCTCCAAGGTCTTTTATAAGGCTTTTCGGGCGCCTGGAACTCCTTTTCGGGCGCTTGGAACTCCTTTCCAGGCGCTTGGAACTCCTTTCCGAGCACCTGGAACTCCTTTCCAGCGCCTCCACGTTGTCCACCGATCCCCCATCGACACTGCTGACTCAACACTTCCATGAGCCTGTATTCCCTTTCTGGGCACCTGCGTGTTGACGTGGAGGTTTTGAATGAACTTTGACTGCCGCTGCGTTTATTCGAATCCAGGCACTTGGAACTAATCCGAGCGCCTGGAAGCTGAGGTGTCCCAACTACTAGGACAATGTCATCTCACTGCTTCGCTGGCTTGGTTCGTTGACATTCGGTCGCCTGGATCGATAATCTGGGTGCTTGGATTGTCGATCGCCTGTATTCCAGATAAGATCGCCCAGAATCAAAGTTTCGCGTCTCTAATCCTGCATTATAAGTTAGTGCAAAAACCAAAGTAGCAGAAAAGGAATAACAATTTTAGAACTGTTAAGTGGTTTTAACTTTGAGTTTTCAGTGAAATCCTAGGTTAAATAGACGCCTACTATTCCACTCTGGGAACGCGCATTTAATCACTCCACTCGGGAGAATTTACCTGATTGCCCTTGTTGGACTTTTCGCTTAGCCTTGATACTCAACTCCCAGGTTTGCTGCTGGGCCTATTAGTCCACTTAACCGCCTAGACTTCCACCACGCATCTGGTCCTCCTGGCCTGCTTGGATTTTTACCATGCATCTGGTCCTCCTGACCTTCCTGGACTTGCATCTGATCATATAGTATTTTTAGCCTTGTTTTAACGCTCATCTACTTGTGATTCATTGCATATGCTACACTTTGTCACACCTTATTCTTTTATAATTGCATATTTCTACTCTTTTGCTCGGAGATCTGCTCTTCATATTTTTTGAATAACAGGATGCGATTTAGAGCCAAAACGATGCATTATTGATGGTGGAGCAAGGAATGGAGATTGAAGCACATTTTGATGAGTTTGGAAGCCATTTGAAGTGTTTTAGAGGCTCCCGGGGCCGTGTTTGACCTCCCCAGGCCGTGCCTCACAAGGCATGGCCGTGCCTCAACTTGCCACGGCCGTGCCTCACAAGGCACGGCCGTGTCTCATCATTCCAGGGTTGAAAACACGGCCGTGTCTCAGCTGGACTGCTCTGCAGACCAAAAGTAAAACGGCCATAACTCTTAGCTCCGATGGAACCACGGGACGTACCATATACCAAATTGAAGAGGACTTCAAGATCTACAACTTTGCTTCAGGGCGTTCCCAAGGATTCCTCCTCTAAGCCATGCTAAAAGGCACGGGAATGCCTCTTCCACAGAATACTTCCAACTCCGGGCCGTGTTGATCCAACAGAAGGGCACCCACTTTAGGCCGTGCCCAATAGGCACGGGCGTGCTTATTCTACAGAAAAGGGACCTCTCCAGGCCGTGCCTATGAGGCACGGCCGTGCCTCATTATTTCCAAGGCCGTGCCTCACTTTACAGGGCCCGAACACGGCCGTGTCTCATCCGGACTGCTCTGCAGACTGAAAGTAAAATGGGCATAACTTTTAGCTCCGATTGAACCATGGGTCGTGCCACCTATCAAAATGGAGCCAACTTCAAGATCTACAACTTTCATTCAGAGTGTTTTGACTGGTTCCAACTCTATGATGCGATAAATGGCACGAACGTGCCCACCTTCTAGATGCAGTCCAGGCAGGGGGGTGCCAGAGGCAAGGCAGGCAGGGGCGTGCCTATGAGCAAGGCAGGGGCGTGCCTCCATCCAGAAAGACAACTGCACATGGCCGTGCCTCACAGACACGGCCGTGCCAAATTCCAAGCTTCAACAGAACATGGTCGTGCCTCCTAGACACGGCCGTGTCTCCTTTCCAGTGCCACGCCTAGACATGGCCGTGCCTCGCAGACACGGCCGTGCCTACAAACAGAGAAGCAACTTCACATGGTCGTGCCTCCTAGACACGGCCGTGTCTCATTTCCAGTGCCACGCCTAGACATGGCCGTGCCTCACAGACACGGCCGTGCCTACAAACAGAGAAGCGACTAGACATGGCCGTGCCTCCTAGGCACGGCCGTGTGACGGGGGCGTGCTGGGGGCGTGCTTGGGCTCTATAAATACATCTTTTTGCACCCTTTGAAGGCATCTTGGGTCATTCTCCAAAACCCTTGGTCTTGGCTTGGCGGCGGCGCCTCCCCCTCTCTAGGGGAGGCCCTAAACGCTCCATCCTTCGCCGATCCACCTCGCCATTCATCTCCACCGATCCATCCTACACCGGAGCAAGAAGATCTTCAAGAGGATGCTCACGCTTCAAAGATAAGTCTTCCCCTTTTCTTGTGGATGACTATTTTTATGTATACTTCTTGTAAACTTCTTGTAATGGAGTAGATCCTTGAGTTTAGGATGTAGGATGAACATCTATGTAATGATGGTGATGTATGAACTAGTTTATGTCATTTTCCCTATTCAATGAGATGTTTACATTTGTTTCATGTATCATGTGCCTTGAATGTGTTTGATGAAATGTTTGTGTGAGCGCATATGCATGATTATGAGGGGTAGATTACTTTGTAGGGAGATCCTAGGATCGTATACCCGGGACGCCTCGTGACAGGAGGAGAGTCTTAACCGGACCTTCCGAGGTGATTCCTACATAGTGGTAAACCCCCATAAGGGATATCTAATGGTTGATGGCCACTGGGACAAGGTCCTTAACAGGGTACTCTGTGACAGAGGGTAGGCGTTGGATCGTATACCGGGACGCCTCGTGACAGGAGGAAAGCCTTAAACTGGGCTTTCTAGCGCACCTTTACTAGAGGGCCACAACATAGGACTTCAAGGTCAATTGCCAACAAAGCCTGACGAGGTCGAGTTGGTATTTTGGTTAGAATCCCTACAAGGTGGTGAACATTGAGAGTAAGGGAACAAACATGAATTAGGGATATCGCCTAGCATTGATGTGAAACCGAAGTCCTAAACTTATCCATCTCACCCATAAACCCCAAGCCAATCTCTCTTTCTCTCACACACACAACCAAATCCTCAACCAATCCGTTTCCTTTGGAGTCTAGATAACTATCTTAGTGACATCACTATAGCTAATACACAGTCCCTGTGGTTCGATATCTTTTTATTACTTGACGACAACCGTATACTTGCGGGAGCCTATCAAGATTCTAGTCTAAAGCTAAATCATTTCTTTCTTTTACTTTGAAATCAAAATTTAAAAATAAGTTTTTCAAAAATAAAAGAATAAACTTTTTAAAATATTTTTAAAAACTAAATAGTAGTAGATTGTAAAAACATGAGTTTTTTGAAAAAAAAAATTCCCTTATTCTACCAAGCATAGTCAGAACATTAAAGGACTAAACTGTAAAATGTAAACTAAGATAATAATACTAAAATGTGCATAACACTGTTAATAAGTCAAAACAAATCTAAAAAATATGTCTACTGAGGGGGGTGGTGGTGGATGACTCATGCCCCAAGCCCTAAACATATCCATCGACTGGGTCAGTCTATCCATCAACTCGGCATATCGGGCTAGGATCCTCTCCTCCTGAGTATCAAGTCGATTGAGCACAGTCTGCTAAAGACCCTAAATAGTCTGCTCAAGTCTGGTCAATCGCTGATCAGTAGTAAGTGGAGGTGGAGGTGAAGGAAGCTGGAGCAGATCCTTTAAATCTAAGTCATCGTCGTCCACATCGACGGTTGGTGGTGGTGGTGGTGGTGGTGGTGCCTGGGGTTGGGGCCCTCGTCTCCAGGACAATACCCCATCCTCATCTATACTGACCCCATCTAATAAAAAATTTCTAACTCCGAACTTGTCAAACTCACTAGGTGGTTTGACATCACCATCGGCGACATCAAATCCTAGTGATGCTAATAATAAGGTCAAAATGTGACAGTAGGGCATGTAAACCCTCCTGCTAGTGATAATTATGGATGAAAAAATGATGGCATGATACATATATAGACTAATGTCTACATCAAACATATTGATCAATGCATATAATAAAAATGTATGAAATGGTCGCATCATAACGACGTCCCTAGTAGTCAGGGATAAAATGCATGTGACTAACATCCTATACATGACATAGTTTTGTACTCTAAGTCTAATAAAGGAGAACTGATCACAATAGGAACCCGCTCCTCCTCAAAAAAATTCATATGCATGAGATCTAAAGTGACATGAGAATAGGGATCCCTAAAAGGTACATCCCTAGGTGGGTAACATGCAAATGGACACTGGGATGGACGGAGTCCTAGAAAATCTCTAAGGATAGCAGGTGAAATGGAGATGCTCCTCCCTCTAACGCGGATGGTGTAGGTCAGGTCATCGACCTGAACTAGGTTATTGTACAGCTCGGCACACAAACTCGTGTTAACCAGGCTAGTATAATAAACTAGTCGGTGAAGGCCATAATAGTCTATGACCTCCACTGAAAGTATGCATGAGCATGCAAAAAATATCCTATAGATATACCTAGAATGCAATGAAATGAAAGACAATAAACTAAACTTAATCCTATGTTCCTTTGTAGAGAACCTTGGGTCAGAACTGGGTGTCCTAGAGGGGCCAATCTCATTACCCCTTTCTTTATCCTAAAGTATAAAAATAAGGATTTTAACTATTAAGAATAAAAGTAATTAAATTTAGGATGTTTTTAGAAGATTACCTAGGCATTTTAGCAGAAATATTTCAGAACTGACGACCTAGAGTGTTGTCGGCACCGCGAGATGGGGGAATTGGGGGTAGGAAGGGCTTTTTGTGTGGTAAAAATGTGTGGGGCCAGGTTACTTTTATAAACACACTCTGGGTGCCTGGAAGCGGAATCGAGGCACCTAGAAAGATGCAGTTTGGGGAGCCTGGATATTCATTCCAATTGCCTAGAATCAAAAATCCGAGGGCGCTTACGAAAACAACGGTCGATTTCTAGTTTTTTTGATTCTGGGTGCCTGGATTTTAGTTTCCAGGCGCCTAGAAAGGTTTCGGCTGGGCTTTTTGGATCCATTTCAGTTTTTTTTTTGGGTTGGGTTTAATTGATTAAGTTTTATAAGGTAAAAACTTAGGTATTTTGTAGATTTGGTAAAAAAAAATTAATTTGATTAAGTTAATTAAAGTAAAATTTGATTTGGTAAAATTTGTTAAGATAAATTTGGTAAATGAGTTAGTTGGGATAATTTGATAATTAATTAATTAAGATTAGTTAAGATAAATTTGATAATAATTAATTTAGTTAAAATTAGTTAAGATAAAATTGGTAAAAATTAATTTAGTTAAAATTGGTTAAGATAAAATTGGTAAAAATTAATTTAGTTAAAATTGATTAAGGATAATTAAAGTAAATTAATGTTTAATTAAGATTTAATTAAAATTAATTAATTAACGTGTTAATTAAAGTTAATATTTAATATTAACTTTATGTTAAAACTTAATTAATTAACATTTTAAATAAAGTAAATTATTTAATTAAAGTTACATTTACTAATTAAATTGATTTCTAAAAAATAATTAATTAATTCATCTTTTAATTAAATCCTAATTCATCTCACCCATGTCTAGATGATCACACAATTAATCCTATAGATTTTGTTTGATGATTTTTCAGTTTTATCTTATTTAATTAATTTTAGGTATTTATTATTTGATTAATTTTGAGTTAGATTCAAGTTTAACTGTTCAACTCTCTAAACATACATTTCAAGGATCATCTTTCAGGCTATGGTGAGGCACAAGGCTCTTCTTGGGTATCAGAATAACAACCACTTTCTAAAATAAAGCTGATTCAGGAAATTATATGCTTAGCTAATTTAGACATAAACTTTGGTCTGACTAGTCTAGGATGTGATGAGGTAGCTTCAGCTAGTTCAACCTAGCTAAGCAAACTAAGTAAGATACTCCTTACCTCATTTGACTACTTAAACTGAATTTTTCTAACGTACTATCATCTCACCCCACCTTAGTACTATTACTCAGAGCAAGAATTAATCCACATTAATCATGCATAATGAATCAAAATCCAACTTGGTTTAATTTGAGTCTAACTCAAATTTAACTAACTTGAGTTTAACTCAAGTCTAGGCCATTTAATGAGCTTAATTATTCTTTTTGTCAAACTAAAATGAACTTATCTCCAAATATAGTGTTATTTGTGTGTGATCTAATAGGTTCTTGTAACATTGGCAATATCTCTAAAATTCATTTTAGAAACATAAGCAATGAGCAACATCTAGTAATGCATCATTGCTACCCAACTGACAAGAATGTCGAGATCCGAAATAACCTCCGTGACTACGATAATGTATGACCATGTCCTTCTATCTCGATATTTAGATTGATCAATGAGGTATAGATCATGTCATCCTCTTATCAATTTTTATGTTTCTTGATCCCCAAGTAGACTCACTCAAGAAAATGAGCTCAATATCTCATATTGACTCATTTGAGCATGGTCATGCATTTTGTGGTTCTGCTCTATCAAGAGGTTGTAAGATATCACTCCCGTTATATGAGAAGGATAGATCTCATCTACATCACTCACATCCCTCCGCATAATTTGTTACATACCCAGTGATCGCCTTTATAGTCCATCCTATTATGAGTGACGTTTGACAATACCAAAGTACATAACTCCTTATGTAGGGAACCATAGTGACCTCAGGTCTAAGGACAATTCATACCAATAGTCACATGAGAAAGTTTATGACACTCATATAACGATCCATGAAACTTTTTCATGGCGGGTCAATTCAGTATACATTCTCTAATATATACTATACACATGTGTCAACTCGATATCTCATATCCATGACTTGTGAGATCAAGTCATCCAGTTGACCTATATGCTAGTCTCAACGCATTAACATCGTCCCTGAATATTAATACTTGACTAGGAATGATTAAGAGTAGTGTTCTCTACATCATCTCACTATCGATTCAAACAAGCGATATGATGTAGATAAGAACTAGTTACCCAAGGACATTATTATACTTAGTTATTTGACACAAATACAAAGTAAGTATAATAATAAAAAAATCTTACCTTTATTAATAATAGAATATGATACATAAGTTCATAGTCAATCATCACATAATTGGCTCTAGGGCTACTACTAACAAAAATCATACTTAGGAACTTGTGAATTTTTCTCAAGTAAGTAGACCACTAGGGTTCAAGTGGATTTTCAAGAAGAAGATGAAATCAAATGACATAATTAATAAGTACAAGGTCAGATTGGTAACTAAAGGTTACTGACGATGAGAATGTCTTGATTACTTTGATACTTATTATCTGGTATCTAGAATAACTTCCATTAGAGTATTATTGGCAATTGCCGCTCTATGTAATATGAAAATACATCATATGGATGTAAAGATAACTTTTCTAAACAGGGATTAAAATAGAAAATCTACATGGAACAACCTAAGAGATTTTCTATACTAGGACAGAAAAATAAAGTTGGTAGATTGGTGATGTTAGTGTCAGCCCTTAGTGCCAATTTGGATTGAGTGAGACTCGAGTTGGACTCAAGTCAAATCGAATCCATTAAGAGGGTTACATGATCATCATGCATGAGATTAATAGGGTATTAATTTCCTCATCATTAAGAGGGTTGCATGATCATCATGCATGACATGCATGGGATTATTAAAGGTATTAATTCCATGGAATCCCAAAAGCCAAAACCCTTCATATTCCATAGTTGGATATAAAAATGGATGAGAGGTTCTTGAGAGAAGGACGATTGGTCTTCTTCCTCTTCTCTTCTACCTTAGCTGAACCTAGTATTGTGGCTAGCACCACGATCTGGTTCCTCTCCATCTCAGTGTTCGTGTGGATACCATGGAGGCGCAAACACACTAATCATGCTGAGATCTGTCAATCTTTGAAGGCAAGAGTTGCTATCGGGATTGCGAAGGGCTCGCATCGAAGGTAACCTCAATTCCAATAGATAGAATCGGTAAAACGAATATGGTTTCACATGGATCTTCTGGAGGGATCCTTTTTCTGCTGCGTTGTATGCGACTAAAATTGTTTTTAGAAGCATGCAGATCCCTACAGGTGAAGTCATTATACGACTTAAAATAAGCACCAAAGCAGTGGCATGAAAAATTTGATAATGCCATGAAGGAAAGTGAATTTAAGATCAATGAATGTGATAAATGTGTCTACATGAAAGTCATAGAAATTGAATATGTCATCTTGTGCTTATATGTAGACGATATACTTATCATTGGGAGTAATAATAAGATACTCAAATCCACTAAAGGTATATTAAACTCAAAATTTGACATGAAAGACAAAGTCTACCTGATGTGATTCCAGAAATTAAGATTCTTAAAATATCAGAATGACGATTCTAAGTCAGCCCCATTGGTGAACAAGATTCTTAAGAGATTCAAAAAGGGTAATATTGCATTGGCATGGACTCTGATAGATATGAGTCAACATCTATCAAAAACTCATAGAGATAGTATCTCTCAGATTGAGTACTCTAGAATGATTAGAAGCCTAATGTATTTGATGTGTTGTACACGATCAGATTTAGCATACGCAGTGAGCAAATTGAGTAGATACATGAATAATCCTAGTGTTGAGAACTAGAAAGGGATAACGAGAGTACTGAAGTACTTGAGGTATACTCGTGATTTTGGACCATACTATATGAGATATCCTACTGTGATCAAAAGATACAACAATGCAAATTGGATATCTAACATGAAAAACTCTAAGTCTATGATATATATGTATTCATTTTGGGAGATGCAATCATTTCGTAGAAATTTTCTAAGTAAACCGTAATAACTACATCCACAATGGAATCTGAAATTATAGCTCTTAACAAATATGGTGAAGTGGCTAAATGACTACAACAATTCTTAGAAGATGTTTCTAGATGATCGAAACCTGTGCTAATAATTTGCATATATTGTGATAGTCAATCAGCAATTGACCAAACACAAAGTCATCTATATAATGGTAAGTCTAGATATATACGTCGTAGACATAATATCATTAGACAACTACTCTTAATAGGAGTTATTGCTGTTGACTATGTGAAGTCAAAGGATAACCTAGCAGATCTGCTAACCAAAGGGTTAAACAGAGAGTTAGTTGCAAGTTCATTGCGAGGGATCGGCTTGATGTCGACGAAAAGTATAAAGGAAACTCAACCTATCCAAATTGGAGATTCTAAGAACTATGTTCAATAGGACTATCTAATTATACTGACTAAGTGGGGGAACTATCCAATGAAAGGATGGAGGTTAAGTATATGATTTTTAATGATCCAGTAGAGTAATGTGGAATACTCTTAAGAGATCAGCGTAGAGTAATGTGGAATACTCTTAAGAGATCACCTATATGAGAAAGAAGTGGGGCCGCTTCAAAGAAAATTAAAGGAGATGAAGTGGCTAAATGACTACAATAATTCTTAGAAGATATTTCTAGATGATCGAAACCTGTGCTGATAATTTGCATATATTGAGTCAATCAGCAATTGACCAAACACAAAGTCATCTATATAATGGTAAGTCTAGATATATACGTCGTAGACATAATATCATTAGACAACTACTCTTAATAGGAGTTATTACTGTTGACTATGTGAAGTCAAAGGATAACCTAGCAGATCTACTAACCAAAGGGTTAAACAGAGAGTTAGTTGCAAGTTCATTGCGAGCGATCAGCTTGATGTCAACGAAAAGTATAAAGGAAACTCAACCTATCCAAATTGGAGATTCTAAGAACTATGTTCAATAGGACTATCTAATTATACTGACTAAGTGGGGGAACTATCCAATGAAAGGATGGAGGTTAAGTATATGATTTTTAATGATCCAGTAGAGTAATGTGGAATACTCTTAAGAGATCACCGTAGAGTAATGTGGAATACTCTTAAGAGATCACCTATATGAGAAAGAAGTGGGACCGCTTCGAAGAGAATTAAAGGCATAATTCTTAAAACTTCTCATAGAACCAGGCATATTCATAGCCAAGCATGAACAAACACATGAGAATTAAGTTGTATCAAAAAGAGTCTTGGGTGAGATATGTTAATGTTTACACAAACAACAGAATAGTTCAAGGACATCGTATCTACTGTCAACCAGTAAACAAATATATCTTTATAAGGGAAGATTCAAAAGATAAAACCTACTTGTCCTATACTAGACTCAACTGCTGAATGTTATCACATACCTTGTTTCTATTCATATAAGGGATTG
This sequence comes from Curcuma longa, assembly GCF_044706935.1. Taxonomy (NCBI): domain Eukaryota; kingdom Viridiplantae; phylum Streptophyta; class Magnoliopsida; order Zingiberales; family Zingiberaceae; genus Curcuma; species Curcuma longa. Next base: position 2,593,939 of record NC_133878.1, on the reverse strand, counting down.
TTGGAAAGTGAATGGAAGAAGGAGGTGGATGAAAGGAGAAGACATTATTGTGAATGAGACTTTAGTCTTACATTGAGAGTTTCAAGACAATATAGTTGGTTTATAATATTCTACATGCATTGATGGTGTGAACATATATATGGGGAGAGGTTCTCTCTCACGTGTGGGTGCGCAGGGGGTGTAAATCCAAGGTCTAGATTGCACTGAACTAAGTTGACTCATGTGTGAACACGACCTGCACGCATCGAATGTCAGCTCGATCAGGACAAAATTTGCCAAAGTGAATCAACTAATGTTTTACCAATTGAAACGTCTTTTTCCTACTTGCTCAAGAGTGTAACGGAAGAATTAATCAGATGATTAATCGTGAATTCATAATTGCTCAGTTGAAATGACTTACTATTTATGGTCGACGGTAGCATTTCTATCTAGGTAGCAAATGGCATTTACTTGGCCATTTAACGTAGTCAAAGAGGAGACACTCCTATATAAGGAGGTGAGATCTTGAGCAAAATAGCAAATGAAGAAAAGAATCTCCATCCACCTGCATTCCCCTTGCTCTCATCCTCTCTATTGTGTATCTCTTGCTCGATAGAATACCCGTGAAAGAATGCAGATACCTCTCAATTCGTTGCGACCACCAGTGCTTGATGGAGATCGTGATTTGTCATTGGGAAATAGATGACCCACGACAATCTCGAAGCACCACCGAAACTGAGGTAAATATGTTTTAAGGAAACTGCGTCAAGCAGACCTCGAAAACTTGTTCGACTAATTCGGCTAAGTCAGTCAGTTCGGCCAAGTCAGCTCTGCACTCAGTAACTCGACCAAGGTAGCTCGCCCTTATAAGGCATCTTAGCTCGACCATACAAGGTAGCTTATCTCAGCTCAGCTCTAAACAACTTAGTCATCTCAAGTAGCTCATCCTTTTCTATTTGACAGTTTAAGATTATCCGCTCAAACCATCTTAATAGATAAGTCTAAAATTGATTTTGAGTAATTTCAATTTAATTTTTTCCCCTATATCTTCATAACACAACTTTCTTAAAAAAATCTAAGTAATTTTTATCTTGATCAGTCAACATTCAAAGCACTTAGATCATGCTCGCAAACAAATTAATTAAGTACTTTTTCCTTATATCTCCTTAACACAACTTTCTTAAAAATCTAAGTAATTTTTGTCTTGATCGATCAATGCACTCAAATCATGCTCACATACAAATTAATTGAGTTTAGTGTAATCTGAATTCTGAATTTGCACCTACTAGCACACACACAAGAGAGAGTATCTTATCCATTCACATTTATATTATTTTTTAAATTATGTTTCAATTTTTTTTTTGATGAAAGGTAAATATGCATATCATCAAATAAAACTGCACAACCATACAGGAGCTCCTTTGGTGTCAGCTCATATCATGTCTGACGAACTGTCAGATCTGAGCAATCACCAAGGTATGATGTACATGTGCGCTCATGAGTACCATGCTCATCTTCCTCACACTCTAATCATGTGTACAAATAACCGACTTAGTGTCTGATGTCCTCCACAAGTAGTCCTCAGGTAATCATGCCATCTCGTGAGGGGGAGGGTAGTCCTCTCCCATCTGCTCGACTGTGCACCCTCTGCACAAGTGCATCAGCGCTCCGACGTCCACGATGCTGCACATGTAGCCTCCATCATCAGCCATGTCACTCGGGAAGCCTCTACATCAACTTCCATCACCAGCAAGTGTAGCAGAATCCGCCATCGCAAAGTCTCCTCTGTCAGCTCTCCAACTGCATGAAGCTCTCCAACTGCCTCCACCAGCAAGTGTAGCAGAGCCCCTCCATCTCAAAGTCTCCTCTGTCAGCTCTCCAACTGCATGAAGCCGTCCCATCAATTGCCACCATCAGCAAGTGTAGTAGGGCTCCTCCATCACAAGGTCTCCTCCATCAGCTCTCCACCTGCGCCAGCCGCTATAAGCATCCAACCGCCATGAAGATGCACACTTTTAGCAAGTGGCCAACTATCAACGAATTTGACGTATCTTTACCGTAGCCGTTTCTACGGACTAGATAGGTCATTATCGGTAGACCTATTCACCATCATAGGCTTTTTGGCAAAGCCTCAGCCATCAACGGATTTGGGACGTCTTTACCGTGAGCTGTTTGCTACGGACTAGATGGATCTAGAGGGGTGGATCCATGCACCCAAAGAAATTTTTTTTTTACAATACACAATATGCAGTATGCATGAATGTAGTGAGTGCCCTATATGTAAGTGCCCAAATGAATACAAATGCAAGAACTTTCCCTAATCTATATCCTAATCTATATTATGCACTGTGCATGTCTACCCTAATGGATACATAATGATGCAATGCCATAACTAGAATGATACATAATGAAGCTATGCACTACATGGGAAGGTACATAAAATGTGACATGGATCTAATGTGATGTACCAGAGCCCCAAGGGCTATATGTCGCACTGAAGATGCAAGAGAAGCCCTCCGATACTGCCGCCGAAATATCCTCAGCGTACTCCTGTATGTCAACTGTTAGGAAGTATACTGAAAAGACTTGTCTTTTGTATATAAACATTTATGAAATAAGAAATCATGTTTTGGTCAAATGATTGCAATAGTATATTTTGCAATAAAGTCCTCTTAATTCACATTGTAGATAACTTGGTGTCTGTGAGACACAGAAGACCATGATTATCAGTCCCTTGTGAATTATAAACTAAGGCTCACAACCAAGATGGCGTTGGACAACCCATCGGGAACGGTTGTAGTGTAATTCGGTGACTGTCTGTCTTGACTGTAGAATTACACTAGTGCACTTTGTGTGTATTGAGTAGGACCATTGAGGTTGTTCGATTTACTCTGACTCACAAATTGAACAAGACCTCTGTTATTATAAATTATGCACTCTTAATCCCGATGTAATAAATGGGCACCTATAGGTAGTAATTATTGCTTTGATTTACCAAAGGGTGAGATCTTTCCGTCAGATCAATTATTCCCGGTAAGTTGGGTGATGTTACTATCTATACGGTGTGCCATTAATTATAGAAGGAATCCGTGTCCCAGTAGGGCTGATGATGTCCCCTTGGAGAGCTCATAAGGATTGTCAAGTCAAATCTTGCAAGTGGACTTTGGTCCGGCTGACAATAAGGTTGAGTGGTACTATTCAAGGTCTTAGATGTCGATTATTGAGTTGTCAGTGAACTCAGATAATTGACGGACATACGATATCTTAAACACGGGGAGCAATGCATAAAATAATAAGAAGGAACCCATAATGTAATTTGGGGATTAGATTGGTAGTGCAATAATGATCCTCTAGTGGAATGGATCGTTATTGATGGATGTAGGTGTGTATTCGGGGTTGAATACGGGATCCAAAACCCATCAGAAGGCCAGATCTAATATACATACTGAACATTCACGTCATACACATTCATACATTCTTCATAAGGTATTACATAACATCTTATGTTAAACAACATTTAAACCTTAATTTAGGTTTGGTTGCACTTTAGCTTTATTAACCTTAAACCGGCCGAATCAGAGAATCCATATCCCTGTAATCGATCTTCTGATCGATTTATAGCCTTTAATCGATCAGACGATCGATTCTGTTCATTTACTCGTCACAGTGCCCTCTGTAATCGATCAACCGATCGATTACAGAGGCATAATCGATCGACCGATCGATTACAGATGCTTAATCGATCGGGGGATCGATCAAGAATCGGAGATTCCGTTTCTCATTAAAGCGTGTAATCGATCGACCGATCGATTACACCCTCTGGTAATCGACCAACCGGTCGATTACCCGTCCTTCTGTTCTTAAACACAGTTTAACTCGATTACCACTTCACTTAACAACATATAACCCTAAAACAGATTGTTAAACATGATCTTAACTTAACTTATCAACATAAAACTTAACTTAACGATCTAACCACAGATTGTTTGTCCTATTGTAACTTAACCTATCAACATATTAATTTACTGATCTAACAGATACAAATGGTTTAGCATGATTATATCTTAGCCTAGGACATGCTTAAGAAAACAAACTGTTAAACAACTATAACCTTCAGATACTGTAACACACTCAAGCGTATAACAAAGATTATCAAATCTAAAACAGATTATAAACATGCATATCACAAAACTTATTGATTCCTTGGCTTAACATGGTCACATAAACATGGTCGCAGACCATATAGTTTTACTTTAAACCTACTTCAATCGTTTAAACTGAGAAACATGAAAACGGAGCATGAACAGTGTTCATCCTACAGCAAAACATACAAACTTTAACGATTATACTGCAGGTGAGAAGGAACTTACCTTAGTTCTCGATTCCTACAGGTTATACTCAACAGACGAGCCTCCTAGATCCTCTTTGCCCGTGCTCTAACCAGGGAGAACCCTCCAACGCCTTCGGCCAGAGAGAAAGAAAATAGAGAAACAAAGGAAAACCTATTTTTGAGCAAGGAGAAGGGTTTATAAAGGGATTGGGTTGGAAGTTACGAATCGAGGCTAACTCCCCATCATCCCACGATGCAACCCCACTAGTGCCTCTCCGTTTGGTTTAATGAATTTCATAAACCCTTAGGTTTAACAAGCATTTTCCTCATGCCTTTAACAAGAATTATCTACCATCTCCTATGGTTACTTAAGGCTTGCTACATATTAGAGGTCCAAGGGTCAATCCTTAGCACCTCCACATTTTTCCTTCTTTTTCTTTCTTTTTATAGCAAAGCCTTTATGCATTGTAACTCATTACAAGCAACATCTTAGGTCATTCTTAAAACCTACATGCTCATTCCTTTTATCATAATCAATTTATCATTTATGCATAAATATCCAGAAATTATCGAAGGAAATTTTGGGTATTACAATGAGGGCTTAGGCCCAAAGTGGACAATATCATACCATTGTGGAGATATTTAAATTCCATCGGTTTTAACAAGTGGTATCAGAGCGAGACCGCTCTTCACCGGACTAACCGCCGGATGAGCCATGATACAGATCTAACCATATGGTTTGAACCTTAAACAAAGGAAGTGGATGCTCCAATGTCTGAATCAAGAGGACCAGACACCAGGTGAGAAGTCCTAGTAGGTCGGGTGGACCGAGGGGCAAAAAGTCCTAGTTGCGACTAGGTGGGAAGTCCTAGTAGGTCGGGTGGACCGAGGGGTAAAAAGTCCTAGCTGCGGCTAGGTGGGTCCTAGTAGGTCGGGTGGACTGAGGGGCAAAAAGTCCTGGTGGATCGAGGATTCAGACATCAAAATGACGTTGGGGGGGCCTGTGGTCCTTTGTTTGAGGGGGGGTTGTTGAGTTGCAAGGGTGCAAACATAGTCCCACATCTAAAGTACATAGAAAAGATCATGGAGTTAAAAGGATGAAAAATATCTCCATTGGTATGAGGCCTTTTGGGGAGAGCCCAAGAACAAAGTCATGAGGGCTTAGGCCCAATGTGGACAATATCATACCATTATGGAGATATTTTGATTCCATCGGTTTTAACACAAAAGACTTAGTAGGTCAAGTGCACCAAGTGCAAGTCCATGCAGTGTCGAAGGACCGGGAAGCATGGTCAAAGTCCAAGCAAGTACGATCAGAAGGACCAGAGGTTTAGTGAAGTTTAGGCGGTCAGGAAGACCAAGTTCTAGCAGCAAATTCTTGGGCGCCAAGGACCACAGCTGAGCAGAAAGCCCAATAAGTCTAGAGGACTTAGTTGGCAAGTAAGGTAATTTCTCCCGAGAGGAGTGGGTCAAGAAATCTGAAGTTAAGATCAAGATTTCACTAAAAATCTGAAGTTAAGATCAAGAAACAGTTCATAGAACTGTTCTTCAATCTGTTTGTCTATGTTTTTGGAACTAACTTGTAATGCAGATTGGAGAGGTGAAGTCTTTGACTCCGGACGACCTCATCCGAGGTTCAAGTCGACCAGAAGTTTCAATCGACCGGAATGTTGATTTCAGGCAACTCAAGATAGGATATATAAACACAGCGAAAGTCGAAGTCTATCCAGACCCTCCACGTCAGCATGGAGTCGACCAGAATGGAGACTCCAGTCGACCGAAAGGCCGAGTCAGCTGCGAGGATAGTGGATCGGTGATTTACATGGAGTCAATCAGAACGAGATTCTCTCGACAGCAATTAAGAAGTGATTCAAGTCGAGTTACTTCCAGCCGACGGCACCCTGAGCGAGCAGCAACATCCTTCTAGCCGTCGTAACGTCGGAATCATGCCAAAAAGAAGATCTTCAAACTTCGGCTTTTGGGTAACGGTTTAATTTGTTGTATTTGTTAATACGATAAAGTGTTTGATTTATCGTTGGCTTTGTAATTGTTACAACTTGCTTTTGTAAGGAAACAAGTTTATTAGTGGATTGCCCGAACGTAAACAATCATAGATCGTGGGCCTTGGAGTAGCAGCCTTTGGCTGTGAACCAAGTAAAAATAAACTGTGTCACTTGTGTTGTTTGATTTACTTTATTTCCACTGCACATTTGATTTACAAGTTATCACAATTATCGATACGAGTTTTTGAAATCGGGAAAAAATCGCAATAAGCGTTATTCACCCCCCCCCCCTCTAGTGCTTATCCGATCCTCCAATTGGTATTAGAGCGGGATTCTCAAATCCAGTGCAACCACTGATCGAGAAGGTTTTTCAAATCATTTTTGAATTTTATCAAAATTTTTCAAAGTTTGTTTCAATTTTTTTTCTTTTATCCCGCACTACTAAATTCAAGACCAAGTCTTGGAACGTCGATTTCTTTTGTTTTTTTGTGTGCTAGATTAATGGCTCATCGGGAAGGCTTCAGCACCACAAGACCACTTTTGTTCTCAGGGGAGGACTTCACCTACTGAAAGGTCGGATGGAGAACCACCTGAAGACTCAAGTGGAAATGTAGATAGTCATCCAAACGAGATTCACAATCCCGACTGATAATGACGATCTACCATAGACTTGTGAGAAGTGGGACGTGGCCACAAGAAAAAAGATCAAGGCAGACGCAAAAGCCACACAAACCTTGCAATGTAGACTGACCAAGGAAGAACTGAATTAGGTTGGACTGTTCATCAGCGCAAAGGACTTATGGAACAAGCTGATCGAGCTGCATGAAGGGACCTCGGACACCAAGGTAAGTAAACGTGATTTGTTAATGAATAAATTATATAATATCAGGATGATGGACGGGGAGTCGGCAAGCACACTGCATGCCAGAATCAAGGACATCCTCAACGGTTTACACACAATCGGCCAAAAGATCGAGAACCGAGACATAATCAGGTACGCGTTGAAAGCATTCCCTAGGAACACTTTGTGGACATTTATGGTGGATGCTTACAAGGTCTCCAGGGACCTTTCAAAAATTAAATTAGACGAACTCTTTTCTGAATTTAAATTACACGAATAGTCTAACACTGAAATGGAAGAGAAGGGTATTGCTTTTCTTGTAGGAACAAGTAAAGAAAAGAAGGCGAAAAAGGTAATCGAAGACTCAGACTCATCACTCCGAGACAAACGACGAGGTTACAACGGAGCTCGTAAACCTTGTATAGAAAATGATTTGGAGAAAACGCGGAGTCAAGAAGTCGGAGGTGAAGAAGTTGGTGAACAAGATGAATAGCCCAACTTCAATTGATAAAATAGAGCTCAAGTGCTACGGATGCAACAAGAAGGGCACTTCAAGGTCGACTGCCCGAACCAAAAGAAGGACTTCGAAGAACTAAAAAGAAAGCACTCAAGGCAACCTAGGACGAGTCGTCGTCAGAAGACTCGGACGAAGAACCCATGACGACGAGCTTCCTTGCCCTTCCAGCACGGAATGAACCGACAGAAAGCGACAGCGACTCAGACACCGACACAAGCCATAGATCTGTATCCGTTTCCGAAGGTTCCAACACCGCTGTAAGTATTGAACGTTTGTACTCTATTATAATTAGTTTATCAAAGAAATTAGCAAAATCTAATGCTTTGGTTGAATCGCTCCAAGAGGAGATAGTCCTCCTCAAGGAGAAAGTCAACACTGAGCCATCAACCAAGGCTACCCTAATTGAGAATTCGACTCAAGTTCAACTTGAGAAGGAGAATTCCCAATTAAAGCTTCAAGTTGACGACCTCAGACGGTCGCTTGAAAAATTCACGTCTGGGTCTAAGTATCTTGACATGATACTTGAATCTCAGAAAGCTGGATACAATCGATCGGGCATTGGACTCAAATCAAAAAATAGGTCATTCATGACATTGTTGCACAGACCACACAAACAAAATAGACCTAGAGTCCAAGCATGGGTTCCTAAGTCCAAATTGGTTAATCCAGTTGGAACGAACCAATTCTGGGTCCCCAAGGATCAAATACATTTGATCTGACCCAACAAGGGTCACGATCCAGGGGGATCCAAATTCCATAATTGATTGTTTGTATTTTTTTTTATTTTTTATTTTCTGCACTAGAATAACCTAGGCTAGATAAGGACAGAATATTTGATTAACTCTTGCCAACCTAGTACCAGGGTGGGGCGAGATGATAGTACGTTAGGGAGACTCGGTTTAAGTAGTCAAGTGGGGTAAGGAGTACCTTACTTGGTCTGCTTAGCCAAGTTGAACTAGTCGAAGCTACCTCGCCACATCCTAGACTAGTTAGACCAAAGTTTCTCCCTAGACTAACTAAACTTATAATTTTCTGAATCAGTTTTATCTTAGAACGTGGTCGTTGTTCCGATACCCAAAAAGGCCCCTGTGCCTCGCCACTGCTTGGAAACTGTTTCTTGAAATGTAGGTTTAGAAAGTTGAAAGGTTAAACTTGAATTTAACTCAAGGTTAATCAAATAATAGATACCTGAACAATAATTAATAAGATAAAATTAAAAAATCATCTCACAAAACCTATAGGATTAACTGTTTGATAATTTAGAAATGGGTGAGATGAATTAGGTAAAAATTATTTTTGGAAATCAAAAATAATTTTAAACTTAAAAAATTTTATTTAAATTAATTTTAACTTAAATTAATTTATTTAAATTAATTTTAACTTAAATAAATTTTACCTAAATTAATTTTAACTTAAATTAATTTTATTTAAATTAATTTTTAAATTAATTTTAATTTTTTTTTAAATTAATTTTAACTTAAATAATTTTATTTAAATTAATTTTTTAACTTAAATAATTTTATGTAAATTAATTTTTACATAAATAATTTTACTTAAATTAATTATTAATCTAAATAATTTTTAACTTAAATAATTTTTAACTTAAATTAACTTCAATCTAAATATTTTTAACTTAAATATTTTAAATTAAATTAATTTCAATCTAAATATTTTTAACTTAAATTAATTTTAACTAAAATAATTTTTAACTTTTTAATTAAATTAATTTTAACTTAAATAATTTCTAATTAAATTAATTTTTAACTTAAATAATTTTTACTTAAATAAATTTACTTAAATTATTTTCACTTAAATTATTTTTAACTTAAATAATTATTAATTAATATTTTAACTAAATAATTTAATTAAACTTAATTTTAATTGACTTGATCAATTAATCTTAAACAATATCTACAAAATTCAACCTAGTATATCTTTGTGTAGGAACACAAGGATTTAGACCAATGGATATTGAATAGTGGGTGCTCCAGACATATGATTAGAGATTGATCTAAGTTTATCAAACTTAGATTCAAAAACTTAGGATCTGTTGCCTTTGGAAACAACGATAGACTTAAAGTAATTGGATCAGGTAATATAGAATTAGATTCTAATTTCGTTATTAAAAAGGTGTTCTTGGTTGATCAATTTCAATTTAATTTATTAAGTATTAGTCAGTTATGTAACTCTGGTTACACAGTTAGGTTCACAAAGTCTAAGCGTTTGCTTGAAAACATAAAAAACCCTAAAATTAAATTAATAGGAATTAGAAAGAATAATATTTATAACATTGACCTACCCTTCTCCTCAACTAAGTATTTATTAACACAATAAGAGGAAACTAAGTTGTGGCACAGAAGATTGGGTCATACTCATGTCAGACTTACTTTAAGGATAAGTCAAAATGGACTAGTAAGAGGACTACCAAAATTAATAACCTTAGAAAATGAAATCTGTAATGCGTGTCAACAAGGTAAACAAACCAAGTCAACACATAAGGTAACTAGTCAAAATTAAACCAACTCAATTCTTGAACTCCTACACTTAGACCACCTTGATTCTCATGGGGCTAAGTCACTAAGCAGAACCTGTACTGTTTAGTAATAATAGACGACTACTCAAGATTTACTTGGGTAAAATTTCAAAAAACTAAAGATGAAACGTTTGATAAATTTACAAATTTATGTAAATTACTAGAAAATAAAAAAGATATGAAAATCAAAAGAATTCGTAGTGATCATGGTGGTGAATTTGAGAATGCTAAATTCATCAAATTCTGTCAAGATAACGGATACCACCATGAATTTTTCTATCCTAGAACCCCACAACAAAACGGCATAGTAGAAAGAAATAATAGAACTTTACAAGAAGCTGCTAAGACTATGTTAAATGAATGTAAATTAACCAAAATATTCTGGACTGAGGCAATAAGCATAGCCTGTTATATTCAGAATAGAGTTCTAATTAACAAAAATCACAACAAAACTGCATATGAAATATTTTACAATAAAATACCTAACTTAAACTACTTAAAAATATTTAGCTGTAAGGTACACATTTTAAATACACAAGATTACCTAGAAAAATTTACCTCTAAAACCTATCTAGGAATATTTCTAGGATATTCAACAACAAGTAAGGCTTATAGATTATATAATAAAGAATCTTTAAAAGTTGAGGAAACAACAAATGTAATATTTGATGAAGATAACACTCTGACAAGTGAATCTAATCAACCTAACGACATTCAAGATAATGAACCCAATATTCAAACTAATGAGTCTAATCAACAAGAAGAAGAAGAAACACAAACAAATACTAGAGGCCCGGATCCTGAAGATAGGTCTGACCCAAATCTAGATGAACCTGAAACCACTCAAGCACCAAGACTAAGAGTTAGTCACCCAACTGATCAAAGTTTGGGTGATCCGACCTTAAGAGTTTGAATCCGATCATCCTATAGGAACCTAAGTCAAATAGCCCTTATTTCAAAAATTGAACCTAAGACAATAAAAGAAGCACTACCAGACCTTGATTGGATAATAGCGATGCAAGAAGAGCTAACTCAATTTGAAAGAACCCAGGTATGGGATCTAGTTCCCAAACCTGAAAATAAATTCATAATAGAGACCAAATGGGTCTTTAGAAACAAGACAGATGAAAAAGGGGAAGTAGTGAGAAATAAGACTAGATTAGTAGCCAAAGGGTTCAGCCAAGTAGAGGGATTAGACTATGATGAGACTTATGCACCCGTAGCTAGACTTAAATCCATCCGAATGTTGTTAGCCTATGTGGCTCATAAAGGATTCAAGCTCTACCAGATGGATGTAAAGTTTGCATTCTTGAACGGGTTCATAAAAGAAGAAGTCTTTGTAGGACAACCACCGGGGTTTGAAGACAAAGATCATCCTGATTATGTCTTCAAACTCAAAAAAGTCTTATATAGACTTAAACAAGCCTCTAGAGCATGGTATGAAAGACTGTCAACCTACTTAATATCAAAAGGCTTTCAACAAGGACAAATTGATCCTTCCTTGTTTGTAAAAACCATAGAAAAGGACTTCTTCATAGCCCAAATATATGTAGACGACATAATATTTGGATCAACTAATACACGATATTTAAAAGAATTTGTAGAATTAATGAAAAGTGAGTTCGAAATGAATTGGGTAGAAGAAATTCACTTTTTCCTAGGGTTACAAATCAAACAAACAAAGGATGGAAACTATATTTATCAAAGTAAATATGTTAAAGACTAAATACACAAATTTAAAATAGGAAAAATGCAAGTGTCTTCAAAATTCATATGTTTTTCAAATCTATTATAAAGTAATTTTTCAAAGGTTTTAAAAAGTTTATCTTTTATTTTGAAAAATCTATTTTCAAATTTTCTTTTTTGATTTCAAAAGTAAGGAAGGAATGATTTAGCCTTAGACAAGAATCAACCCCCTAGAAAGCATATTCCTATAGATCTATGTGGAGCATCTCACAAAGCACACTAGATACCTTATTGCTTTTCAGTAGATTTTTATTTACCATTCTTGTATTAGTTTTGATGTATTAGCAATATCTATCATTGGTTTCTGAGTTCATTTTTTTCCTGTTCTTGTACTCATAGTTGGTACCAATGTTGCTGATGTTGCATTATGGGATATCAACAACAGGGAGAGATTAATTCTGAAGAATTTCAAGGTTTGGGAGCTTGGAACATACTCCATGTCTCTGCAGGTTTGGTTCCCATGTACTGAATTACACACTGCAGTATTGTTCTGTCTATGGTTCATTTTTTATTTTGTTTGACGTTCTTCCTTGTGCTACTCAGGCTTCTTTGGTCAAAGATCCTGCTATATCAGTTAATCACATAATATGGAGTCCAGATGGCTCTTTGTTTGGTAAGCTAATTCTATGTGGAAAAATAAAGATTATTAGTGACTTCTATAGAAAGATTACCAAGTTATGGTGCAAGTGTTGCTTACTCAAGGCATATTGTTCAAATATATGCTTATCATAGTGGTGAGGATATCAGGCAACACTTGGAGGTTGGAAGGGCAATACATGCATTTCTTGAGTAATTCATTGCTTCTTTCAGTTTTATTTATGTTTTCTTTTGACATCCAAATTGCAGTTTGATGCTCATGTTGGTGGTGTCAATGATATCACATTTGCTCATCCTAATAAGCAGCTTTCTATGAATGTTGTAATAAATGAAACCAAAGCACGCATGCATGTTCAAGTAATAAAAGTGAATGGATGAGCTTATGTGGATGCCTTACTTGAATGGATGAGTTATATTCAAGTAATAAATATAATTCATCCCAATTGGGTTGCCTTACAGCTAACCCCTACATGATCATATATTGTTCATGCATTTTCTTGATGGGCTCTCAGGCATCACCTATGTTTTACGTGACAATCGACGTGTTGGATAGTTTGATGTTAGTCTACCGATGCAATGAGTATGCGTAATGTGGACATGATATGTCATGGTGATGTGGTTGTTGACGATAATCAACCAACTCGTGCATTACCCATGTGAGCACATGATGGCACTTGGGAGGAGTCAGTCACACACTCAAAACCACTCCGATTTAGAGTCGGCTAAATGCCACTCGAACTCGGTTAGAATAACTCAGACTCAGATTGTCGGGTGGGTCTTTAGCATGCCGAGTAAGTATTCAACATGCATAGTGGGTGTAAGAAAACAACTTCAACTCGATTAATAGTGTGACTTAAGTTTACTGAGTGGGGATGCTAGCCAAGTCATTTGAAATGTACTTACTCAGATTCAACTTTGACTTGAGGAGTTTACCATGTTCAGACTCAAGCCGACGAAGTATAGTGTCACTTGAGGTGCTCGGGTTGAGTAGGTTACGCACTCAAATCCAAACAGACAGCTTGGGACCCGACTTCCGGAGTTTGCAGATGACTAGAGCTCCTAAAATAGAGAAAATTTATTTTTTTTATTATTTATATGTGTTCTTAGTGTGTTAGTAATATACTTATTTTGAATTAGAATGAACTAATTTTGTCACAGGTTAATCAGTTTTGTACCGACTGTATTAATTTCAATTTCAGATGACACAAATAATATACACTATAGCTCGTCATGATGTGTTCTGAAATAAGCTGAGGGAGGCTATCGAGGAGATAGTATATGATCCTTCTTATGGAGTAAAAGGATACAATAGGAGGCTTGATAAATTATTTTAGAGACTCGAGCAATAAGATTTTCTTGTCCTGGATAATTACCATATCTGGCTCTAATTTGATCACTATCGAAACACCTCAATGAAGTAGTACACCATGTATGGGGGCACTATGAAGGGTACATCACATATGTGGAGATGAAAAAAGAGCTACTTCATTGTTTAGTCTATGAGCTCTAATTTGATCACTACCAAAATATCTCAATAAAGTAGCACAACATATATAACGGCGCTATGAAGGGTACATCACATATGTGGAGATGAAAATGAGCTACTTTGTCTAGTCTATGTGGATAGTTATAGACCACCTCTCTAAGAGGATCCTGAAGAGATTGAGGTGGATCTAAAAAGGATCCAAATGTAGATTCAAAGAATTAAAAAGTTGGTCTGCCTGAGAATGTCCTAGTTGAGTCAAGAAATATAGGGATTGTGTTGATTACTACTATGCTAGTATTTATCCTAGTGAAAGCAATAGTGACCTATTTAATATCTTAGAGTTATTTATGTTATGAGTCAACAGAGTATGTTATTTCTTAACAAACTTATAAAAAGAGTGTTATGTTATGTGTTAATAGTCTTAAATTTAATGATGAGTTCATTTAATGATGTATTTATTTCATAAGTAGTTCATTTAATGATTAATTTATTTGACGGAATGTGTGTAATATAATTGAGCAATGTTGGTTAGATTTGATCATACGAATGATGAGTGCAAACATAGTTATCACTTGATTTTATATACCAACTCAGATTTACATTAAGTCAATAAAAAATTACATACATATTATTTACACTAAATAACTAAATAATGTATTTATTTAGGTAGATTATGGCTACTAAAAATATCATAGCTGAACTCAATAAAGGAGAGAAATTAAATGAGGGCAATTATAAAATATGGCATCTCAAGATACGATATATTTTTGAGGAACAAGAAGTTCTGGAGATTGTTAATCAGCTTATGGAAGAACTTATTGATGGTTCGACAGCACAGCACAGACGTGATATTAATATCTATAAGGCATGGAAAAAAAGAGACTCTACTGTTAAGGGTATATTAATTAGTTCAATGGTAGATGATCTGATTTATAAGTATGAGTTATTACCCTCTGCTTATGTTGTCTGGGTTACCCTTAGATAGCAGTACAGTGGAGTAAGCCTTAGTGAGTTTCGTCAGCTGACAATTAAGTTTGACAGTTACAAAAAATGTCTAAATGTTTCTATGGCCCAACATCTAAGAGAAATGACTAATATGATTCGGGAGCTAACGACTACTGGTTATGAGTTGACTAATGAACAACAGGTTCAAACAGTAATCCATTCCCTTATTGATTCTTGGGAAATGATGAAATAGAATCTAACATAGTGAAAGTATCCAAACTTTTACTGATGTCTCACACCATGTTGAACTGGAGGCGGAGAGAATTAAATCCGCAAGGATTTCTAAACAAGTTTTTGTAGCTGAAGGCTCTGTCAAAATGTCTAAATCTAAGAATAAGAAGAAATGATTCAAGAAATGAAAAGGGAAAAGAAGCTGGTGCTAGACTGGGCCTAAACAAGAAATAATCAAAGGGAATACACTTGGAAACAAACCTAAAAGCAAACTGACTTATTTTAACTATGGCAAGAAAGGCTACTTCGCTCGAGAATATACTAAGCCGAAAAAGATATATCCATGTTTACCTTCTATTCATGAGCATTATGTTGCTAGTACATTATTGTTAATTGATTTTTATCCTTTATGAATTATAAACTCAAGAGCAATAAACTATGTAGCTCATGACCAAGCTACATTCGTGGAGTACCGTCGGATACCAGTTGACAACAAATTGATATATGTAAGAAATAATGCAAGGGTTGAAGTCAAAAGAGTTGTCACTTGCAAACTCAACCTATATGGTGGGTATACATTGCTTCTATATGATATTCTTTATGCTCTTGAAATTAAACGAAATTTAGTTTCTGTTAATTATCTTCTTGATTGGGATATTGTATTAATTTATACTATCAATATGTGGAACTTCGAATTAACTCTGTGTTAATAGGATATAATTTTTTAATGAATGATTTTATGGTTCTTAATGTAGAACCGAATACTGATTATGTAATTGATAGTTATTTTTTAAATATTGTTCTTGCTAGTGATGTTGATATTAGTGATGAAGTTTGACATGTTGGATTAAGACATATTGGATAAGAACGAACAAATAGATTAGCTAAAAGAAAGTCTACTAGACACTCATCCTAAGATAATTGTCTGTGTGTGACATTGTCTTACTAGAAAATCAACTAGGAACCCATTTAGTAAGGTTATTAGAGCTGAATCATCATTGCAATTAATTTATTTGGATATTTGTGTTCTAATGAATGTGAAGCTAGACATGAAGCTTCCTATTTCATTACATTTATTGATGACTTCACACGCTTTGGTCATGTGTATTTGATTTCTCATAAATACGAAGCATTATATTGCTTCAAATGTTATATGAATGAAGTTGAGAAACAATTAGATCGTAAGGTTAAAATCTTACGTACTGACCATGAAGGTGAATATTTATCTGATCAGTTCAAAATAATATGTAATGATAAATGGATTATTAAACAACTAACGATCCCAGGAATTCCACAGCATGAAAGAAAAAAATTAAACTCTTTTAGATATGGTTAGGTCTATGATGACTCAAGCTAATTTATCAATTTTCTATTAGGAGGATACATTATTAGCAATAACCTATATACCTAACCGAGTGTCATCTAAATCTGTTCCTTCTACCTCATATGAATGTTGGATAAGTAGAAAACCAGATTTGAGTAATCTAGATTTTAGGGGTCAGCTGCTTATGTTTATGACCATACTCACAAGTATGGAAAACTAGGGCCTAGGGGTATAAAGTATATCTTTATAAGGTATTCTGAGATCTCCAAAGGTTATATTTTTATTGGTGAGAAACAAGATGGAACCATCTTCGAATTAGAATCGAGAGAAGTAACTTTTCTCGAAATTGAGTTCTCAGCAAGAAGTGACGTTGACAAAACTATTCCACTTTTGAGGAAGAAGACACTTTGTCGGCAATAGAGGTATCACAAGGGATGCTTGAAGCTAGTCAACCTAGTGGGAGTGATTTGTCAATTAATGAGATGATTTCTCAACAGTTTAACCTATGAAGAAGTAGTCGTAAGATTATTCCTCAGAAAAGATTTGATATTAAGAATGAGGCATTAATAATTCTCCAATTGATGATGAAGAACCTCAAACTATTATGAAAGCATTGAGATGCTTTGTTAGAGAAAAATAAAAAGTTGCAATAGATGAAGAAATGAAGTCAATGAAAAAGAATCAAGTTTGGAAATTAGTCGATCGTTCTCCAGGCCGAAGGGCTATTGGGAATAAGTGGATTCTCAAGGATTCTCAAAATTAAGAAGAAAACAAATGGATCGATTAATCGATACAAAGCTCGTCTAGTTGCAAAAAGATATGCCCAACAAGAGGGTATTGATTTTGAAGATATATTTTCTCCCATTGTGAAGTTTGTATCAATATAGGTCATTTTAGCTATTATAGCAAATTTTAACTTAGAATTATATCAGATGAATGTAAAAATAGTTTTCCTTAATGGTGAGCTTGACGAGAAAATCTATATAGCACAACTAGAAAGTTATATTGCTTAACACCAAAAAAAATAAAGTGTATAGACTTAAAAAGTCTATATATGATTTAAAACAAATCTCAAGACAATGGAACATAAGATGTAATGAAATCATTTTATCTTATGGTTTTGAAATGATTAATGAAAATCATTGTATTTTCTTAAGAAAAAAAAGAAGGAAAGTTTGTCATTTTATTATTATATACTGATGATATGTTAATAGTTGAAAATAACATAAAATTTATGATAAAAGTCAAAACATGGTTTTTGTCACAATTTGACATAATAGATATAGGAGAAGTTGAATACATCTTAAGAGTAAAGATCATAAGAGATCCATTAAAAAGACATTTGGATGTGTCTCAAGAGGCTTATATCACTAAGATGATATACGATTTTAGTATGTCGAATTGTAACATTGAATAGACATCTATAATAAAAGGTATTATTTTGAGCAAGAGTAAGTGTTCTAAGACTTCAGAAGAAATAGCCAAGATGAAGAAAAAAATCATATGTCAGTGTTATTGGTAGTTTGATATACACTATGTTGTGTACACACTTTGTTATTAGCTGTACTGATGACTTAGTTAGTCGTTTTAAGTCAAACTCAGGATCAAGACACTAGAAAATAGTAAAGAGGATATTCAAATATCTTAAAGGGATAATAAACTATTGTTTGTGTTTCCAAGGATCTAATATAAGCTTGAAGGGCTACACTGATACAAATTAGGTAGAAGACCTTGATAATAGAAAATTCATATCTGGCTACACCTACTTACTGAATGGTTACGCGATCTCATGGAACAACAAGAAATAGGCTTGTGTCATGCTATCGACAATGAAAGCTGAGTATATATGTGACTTGTTCAGCAGTTGTGTAAGAAGTCGTTTAGTTAAAAAGATTTCAGAAACATCTGAAAATTGCTGAAGACAGTGGGAGTCCTGTTATAGTGTATTGTAACAATCAAGCTGCTATAGCTTTTTCTAAAGATTCTAAATATCACAACAAGGGCAAACATATAGTTATAAAGTATAACTTTATAAAGGATATAATTTCTAATAAAAAGATAATTCTTGAACATATACATACACATGCTATGCTTATAAATCTTTTTATTAAGTCATTGAATAAAGAATCATTTCAAGGACATGTAAAGTCTTTGGGACTTTGGAGAATATAACATATTATAAAATAATTAGATAATGTAAGATGATTATTTATGAAATATCATGATTTATTCAATGTATATGTCTTTGTTATATTTGAATAAAGTCTTGGTAAACATGTTGATAGGTTGAGATTGCCCTTTCACATGAAAAATTATCTTTATTTGTTAAGAATAAATAAAAGTAAGACTATTACTTATGGGGCAACTAAGAAGTTATTAATGGAGACATACCTGTAAGCTAAGATTGCCTTGATAGTTGTATCAAGATGATATTATTTATAAATTAATAATAATTGGAGTAAATGTACTACCATTTACTAAACCTACAAAAAGTCATATTAGAATTCATGAATTGAATTCAGGATTAGGCATTGGGAATGTCTAGATCAAAATCTATAAGATATTTGAAAATAACATACACCCTTTATTAGTAAAGAGAAGAACATCGTGATATGTGATTCATACCGCATGTGTTATAGCGACAATAAAGATGGTAGAAGAATGGATCTTTGCTTTTCTATTATATAAAGCCTTTAAGATTATGAATTAATCTTGGTTTTACCTTAAGTAACTATTTAATTGTCTACTTAAAATTTTAATCAGGGTCTGCTCCTTTAGCATGTAACATATTGACTATGGATGATTCAGTCTGTGGAATATGACTAGAAAAACGACTTGGTTAAAATGAATGGATTCTAGATTTAAAAAATTAAAATATATTTATATCTTTGACATTTATTCACTGATCGATTAATTATATTTTTTTGTTAAATATATAAAAATATGATTGTGAATAATTGTATTGATTGAAGTTATTATAAACATGCTCTCGACATAATAGTCGTTATGAGGGATTAGAGATGTTCATATTGATGTAAATGATTTAATCTGGTGTAAATGTAAGATGTTAATATTTTCAATTTATCTCTTGTAGAGCGGTTATATAGAGTGTAATGACTTTATTAGCATTGATCGCTTTGTATTTTACTGTCTCATGAATTATTTTTCTTAAGTATGAATTAAATGTTCTTATTTGGTCTTTGTGACTATTTGATCTGTGTGGCTTAACTTGGACGAGTGGGAGATCTTGATAGTTACTATATGTAGTGCAGTTATTACACATAGTGTAGTTTCCCAATGCAGCATATATAGTTGCGTCAAAGTGAGGAAGTGAACTTGGTTCTAGGGGATTTGATTTGTGACCTACAAAATATTGTTCGTAGTAATCATCTTTTGGATGATAAGCGCAAACAAGAATCATAAGATACTGGAGATATTGTAAGTGTTTAATGTGTGATTTATTCATATAATCATTCATATATTGTTAATGAATCGATTTATTCATACAATCGTTCCTATATTGTTAATGAATCAACACTAGTCAAGATTGAGGCTTTAAGATAGACCTGAATCTCACTTGGTTTTTCATCTTCCGGCCTAAAAAAATCGATTTACTTCTGTGAGTGTTGTTATCTAACTGCTACATCAACAAGAAACAGTAGTAGGAGACTGAGTGCAAGGTATTTTGAGAGATGGAGAAGTGGTTTAAGGAGATAAGAAACTTTATCATTTATAAGAGAAGCAATGTCAGAAGAAATTAGAGATTGGAGTGTTATCCTATACTGATTAACATGAGTAAAATTTATCATTCTGACAATTAAGTCGATACCAACACAACTAGGCTACACGGTCTTACACCACAGGGCCCAAGTAATAATGGTTGTGTGTGATAAAAAATGAGAGACAAGGGAAAAAAATCAAGAGGTGGAAGGATTGTGGGAGGAGATGAGAGAAGAGGATTGAGAGCTAGCGATAGACTACGATTAGTGGCGGGGGCAGCGGAGAGAGGATTTGAGAATAAGGAGATAGAGAAAAATTATAAGAGAGAACTTATTAATTAATTTAATCCTTAACCTTTTAAAATTTTTCATTAACTTAGTTAAGCACGATCAAATCAAACTATTATATATATAAATTTAGTTTAGTCCTAAACTTAATCAAAATAAGTCTAAGTTAAACATGGTCTAAATCCATCATTTTCCCTTAGGCTCTATCTAACTCCAAAGCAAATAAAGACTTTACTTGTCCTGTAGTATAGATGGTGGGTGCATTATATCAAGTCAAGAGTTGAATTGTGTAATAACTCACGATGTATCATTCATCTCACCAGGCATCTTTTATCTATGTATCTAAATTTATTTCCTTTTATATATATAAGATTGATTCTAGAAGAGCTTATCTCCTTTTATATATATATATATATATATATATATATATATATAGAGAGAGAGAGAGAGAGAGAGAGAGAGAGAGAGAGAGAGAGAGAGGGTCGACTCTAGGCGAGCTGTAGAAGCTGTTGAAACAGTGGATCTATTTATTTTTTAAAATAAAAATTTTACTTGACTCATAATGTTCAATTCAGCTGAACTAATCTAATAAAATATTTTTAAAAAATAAATATATCTCTTAATAAATATAAAAGTTAGGTACATATTTTAATTATTTTTTTTAATAACATGGACAGTTTTTCGGACCACGTGGCAGACTTAGAGCTCCGTTGAGAGAAAAACGCAACAAAAAAATAAAAAATTATTCCCTAACGAGAAACGGATCAGTCGCTTGATAATCGGAGGAAACAGAAAGGCGGAACAGAAGAGCCGAAAACCTCGCGGCAGTTCTCGGACAGAAGACGCACCTATAAAAGCAAAGCTGAGAGAGACAGCCAAGCTGGGGCGTTCGTTGCTCAGCAAAACCCTAATCGCCTTCCTGCTCAACACTTCTTCGTTCGACCAGGAGCTGAAGCCCCCGCTGCCCCCTTCCCCTTCCCCTTGTCGGCAGTCATCCCAGGGCTGTGCCTGTTCGCTCCGCCACAAGATCGCAATTTGCTGGGCTTCTCTTGGTCTCTGCTCGATCGGTCAAACAAAGATGCAACTACTGTCAGTTCGCGGTTGTATCGATCAAGTTATGAGCGACGGTGTGGAAGACGATGATGCGCCTCTTGTCTTTAGGAGGCCAAACTCTTTGTCAAAACATGGCCGCTCAACCTCTGCTTTCAAGAAGACACATCCTCCTTCGCTACCTGTCCAGCCTGCTGCTCCTCAAAATCCAAAGCCTTCTTCTAATTTACCTCGATCCATGAAGCCGATTTCTAATGACGAAGAAGCTGATGGTTCAGAAGACGAAAAGCCACTTCTTTTGAGGTTGAAGTCCAAGGCTTTCAATGGTTCTGACAAGAATGGCACAAATAGTAAGACAAGTTCTTCCATATCTGGAGAAAAGCGGCCTCGTAATGAAGAAACTGATGATTCAGAAGATGAAAAACCCCTTCTTTTGAGGTTGCAATCCAAGGCTCTAAATGGTTCTGGCAAGAAGGGCACGAATAGCAAGTCAAGTGCTCCCAGAGTTGGAGAAAAGCTGCCTCATAGGGACACCAATCCTGCTGAATCTTCTTCACCAATTAAGAAAGCAAAGCTTTCAGGAACCTCTGTGCCTGTGAAAGTTAAAGAAGATGATAGCGATCGTAAACCAACTGCACAAGCATTGATGAAGTCGCCGTCCTTCTCAAAGCAATTGAAGACGTCCCCTGGATCTGGTGGGGGGCAGAAATGGACAACCTTGGAGCACAACGGCGTTGTATTTCCTCCTCCATACAAGCCTCACGGGGTCAAAGTGCTCTACAAGGGACGACCAGTCGATTTGACTCCTGAACAAGAAGAAGTTGCGACGATGTTTGCTGTCATGAAGGACACAGATTACGCCCGGAAAACCCAATTCATCGAAAACTTCATGCAAGATTGGCGAGTAATACTCGGCAAAAATCACATCATTAAGAGGTTCGAGGACTGCGACTTCACTCCAATATATGAATGGCACCTCGAGGAGAAGGAGAAGAAGAAGCAGATGACTGCAGAGGAAAAGAAGTCTGTGAAGGAAGAAAAACTGAAGCAAGAAGACAAGTATACGTGGGCTATCGTCGACGGTGTGAAAGAGAAGGTTGGGAATTTCAGAGTGGAACCACCAGGGTTGTTTCGCGGCCGAGGAGAGCATCCAAAGATGGGGAAGCTAAAGATGAGAATCAGGCCAAGAGACATTACAATCAACATAGGCAAAGATGCACCAATTCCCCCATGCCCGATACCTGGAGAAAGATGGAAGGAAGTGAAGCATGATAACACTGTCACTTGGCTGGCATTCTGGAACGACCCCATAAATCCGAAAGAGTTCAAGTATGTCTTTCTGGCAGCCAGTAGTTCATTGAAAGGGCAGAGTGACAAAGAGAAGTACGAGAAAGCCAGGTTGCTCAAGGACTACATACAAAGCATTCGGACAAACTATACAAGAGATTTCACTAGCAAAGATCCAACAAAGCAGCAGATAGCAGTGGCGACCTACCTGATCGATAAGCTGGCGCTCAGGGCAGGCAATGAGAAGGATGATGATGAGGCTGATACTGTTGGTTGCTGCACTTTGAAGGTGGAGAACGTTGAGTTAGTTCCTCCAAATAAGTTGAAGTTCGACTTCTTGGGTAAAGATTCTATCAGATACATGAACACTGTGGAGGTCGAGCCGCATGTCTATAGAGCAATTGGCGATTTCCGAACCGCCAGAAAGAGCAATGGAGGTAGGAAGGAGAAGGGTGATGATCTCTTCGACTTCCTGGATACAAGCAAACTGAATGCACACCTCAAGGAACTCATGCCTGGACTCACTGCAAAAGTATTTCGCACATACAATGCTTCTATCACTCTGGATGTTGTACTGAATCAGGCAACCCAGGATGGTTCTGAGGCCGAGAAGATTGCGGTTTATCGGCATGCCAACAAAGAGGTTGCAGTGATCTGTAATCATCAACGCAGTGTCTCCAAGTCTCACGAGAATCAGATGGCTAAGTTGAACGAGAAGATAAATGATTTAGCAGCGCAAAGAGATGAACTGATGAAGGGCCTGAGAAGGGCTAAGCAAGAGAGGCCAAATAAGAACTCGGTGCCCGAAGCGATGGAGAAGAAGATTTCTCAGGTCGATGCCAGGATAGGGAGAATGGAGTTGGATAGACAAGTAAAAGAGGATCTGAAGACAGTTGCACTTGGAACATCAAAAATCAATTACCTTGATCCAAGGATATCAGTTGCCTGGTGCAAGAGGCACGAAGTGCCCATGGAGAGGATATTCAACAAATCACTGCTTGCAAAATTTGCATGGGCAATGGATGTTGATCCCGACTTCAGATTCTAGGACATGCTTGCCCTGATCGATGCTTATGCAGCAAAGACAAGTTTTGAGCCATTCAACTTTCAGTTTCAAGTAAATTTCAACAGTGCTACAAAGTCTGTTCTCCCACGAATGCGATGACAATTGTCATGGGGCATTCTTTTCTTTGTTTCTTTTGGTAGTTGGCAGATTGCGGCCCTGCGTGCCTAATTTTTTATTTTTCTTTTGATATATTGTAACCAGTGTTAAAATATACACGAATTTTAATTCAAAATCATTAGCAATAAACTAAATGTCCAAAGTTAGATTTGCTCAAAGTAGGACACTATGAGGTTGGCCAAATTAGTATTCAATTCAAACTCAATTTCTAGAGGCGAATCTCAAAGTAGGGCACTATGGAGGTTGGCCAAATCCTATAAATTTTCTCAAGAGTACAATAAAATTGTCTGTAACTTATAGAATTTGTTGCTAAAGTTGCTAAAGAAGAATCTATGGTTCTCTTGACTTGAAGACAAGGTAACCACCATGAAAGCTATGCCTTTTGCAGAACTAGCTTTGGTCCGTATATGATTTAGTTTTGGATTCACAGCTGACTAAACTAACCGATTTGATCCGATTGTGAAAATGCTGAACTCCTCTGTTGCATTCATCACCATCGAAGAAGCCTGATGATGTACTCATCAATGAAATTATCTTTACACCAAAGAGAGAATGGATAACAAGACATAGCAACAAATAATCCGAGAGAGAACAAAAAATGTGTTCATTATCATTAAGTCGAACAGAAGAGCACCATTGTCCTTGCCGTGATGATAACACATTAGTTCTGACAATAAAAACAATAATAAACCCACGAATTTCCCAATCTTTGGAGAATTCTATTGAAATTCTGATTGCATTGAAGTTCAGTCAAATGACAATACAATATATTGATGCTTACATATCGGGATTAAAAGGCGTCGAAATTAATTCGTGTTGCGAAATGGTTGATTTTGCCGTTGGCGGAAGGGCTTGCAGCTCTCAGTATGGAAACCTACAATAACACACAGCTTTTATCAAACAAAAATAGAAGGTGAAGCCTCGAAGCTATGGAGCTCTAAGTACTCAAAATCAAGTTAACTGGGATTTATCATCATTTTTTTTTCTAAATACTCAAAATCATGTGTTGTTCTTGCTGACATACCCACCACCGTCGGCAATTTTTCTTTTTTCCTTTTTTTAAAAAAAAAAAAGAGCCATCGGACGAACTGGTGGTTTTGCAGGTCCTACTTTATAATAAACAACTCAAAATCAGGTTCAAACACATTTTTCTATTGATTTGGGTTAACCAGTTGCTGTTTGGTCTAGTTTTGGAAACACTGATTAGCGTGCATAATTTAGAACTCCAGATATGTAAATATTCAAAAATTGAATGATGATATCTCGAGAAGATAACATGTTCATTATGCATGGACTTTACGTCTAACTAGTCCATCGAACCACTTAAGCTTCTTAGGATTGTCTAACAAACTAGTTGCTTTTTAGAATGTTCATACCTTCGGATGATCCATTGAGCTTCCGAAATAGCCGACCCCAAAGGAGGACGACGAATAGGCAGCCACAATCTCAATTGCTTTCAACAAAGATACATTTTCTTGAGTCTGCAGAAGAAAAAACAAAAGCCTGAAATAGACCCAGAATCTTCATACGAAGGTGTAAGAGATGAATACCTTCACAGTATCTGCCTGGACTAGTAGCAAACCAGAGCCTGTATCATAAAAATTTTCACAGCAATTCTGGGTAACAGCGCGAAGGATTTTTAAGCAAGAAGCGGCAGGACCTGAGTGTGATCTAAAATCAAAGAAAGTTATTAGCTAAAGATGGCATTCAAAAGTGCAAAAACAATTTAAATGAATGGCAGCACATTTCAGCTATCAACATGCTGGGAAAAAAGAATAGGATTTATAGTACACAAGAATGGGATCTAGGCAGGGTGACAGTCAGTTGTAGCAGCAATAACTCTTCATCTTCACCTGGCCTAGGTTATTAAGAACACTTGTTGAAGATTTCTAAATCAATACCCTGACCCTGCTCCATCCTCTAGTCAAGGTTCAAGTCCAACCAGGGCAAATCTGAAGGTGAGGACATGAGGCTTATTTCAAAGTACCATTACACTCGATACTTAATAACTGTTAGGCTTTCAGTGCAAGAAAATACTCACTTAACCTGAAGTTTCTAACTTTAAGTGAAGAAACTTCCAACGGATAAACATTTAAAAATAGAGCAAATATTCGAATAAGAATTTCTTTAATATCCTTTCCTGATTCTTTAACTAGACTCCACATTTGCAGTGAAGTGACCCCGGTACTCCTGTGTCAAAATCAAAAAATTGTCTACTCTAAATCATCATAGGCACACAGTTGGCAACTTATTTTAGATAGAGATAGGCCATCATATAATTAGATGAATAGAATAGGAAGTTAGATTAAACCCAATTAGTCAAATTTAAGCATCCTGTTGAATCCAGAGAGTCAATCTATGCATGACGTAACCAAACAAAGCTTTGATATGAATTATATGATAGTGCATGAGATCTGAAGACTGAAACTTATTAAAAAAAAAAAAAGGCTTCCGAAATGATGTTGATATTCTCATCTACTAAAGCACTTTGACTTGAGGAAGAGTATTTGTCACTCCATTAAGTTTTTCATTCTAGAACAACTCATAATCTGGAGTCAAAGAATTGTCGGCTGAAGAAAAGTAGACAGCTAGCCCCAGTAAAAGTTGGCAGATGCTTTAGTGCAGTAATTGTCTAAATATAAATAGCACAACCAAATTGCAATCGGGGAGTATATCTGAGTGTTTAGTAAGGCGAGTGCTTATACCTTCACAGTATTAGTATAATTAAAGTAAAAGGATATTCAAGATATATTTGGATTTCTATGTTTCACTAGGATGTTTGGTTGAGCTACTAACATACAAGGAACAAAATGGATAACGTAGTAGAACTGACCGTCAACTCAAAATGCTTAAATTCAAATTAATAATTATTCGAACATCTAATAGCTATAACCCCTTCATTAACTCGTAATGTTTCATAAGCGATTAAGCTGAGATTTACACTCTCACCTACCTAAAACTAGGCATCACTATTCCCATCAAGGTCCACATTCCTAATTACCTGAAAGTTGCTTGTTGATCTCTCTCTATTGGTAGGAGAGGAATCCATCAACAGTACCCTTTCCATTCCTTTTCCTTTATAATACAGATCAAAACTAAATTGATCACATTGAACTCGGTTTAATTATAAATTGGACCAAAAAAGTTTGAGGTTGATTCAACCCTAAAGTTGAACTGAATCAATAATCCACTAATGTAACCTAATGGAATCTGATTCAAGTCATTTAAATATACTAAACAATAGTAGGAAAAACTATAAAATATATAGCAATAAGTAATAATTGTGCCTACTTTCTATATAATGCTAAGTCAATTCGCTATGAAATTTATTTTTTAAATTTTTTGTAGCTAAATTGTTGAAGTCTGGAGATCAAAGAGGTGCAGCCAATCTAAAATTAGGTTGGGATGGTCGGACATCCAACTAGATGGATTGTACTCATATAAGTTGTCAAAATAGGTACCAAAACTTGTGTCAATTTACAGCTGGAAAATCTCACTTTTCCTAAATATAAACTTGCTATAATACCAAGTATTACTCATCCAAATTAGGGAACTAGTTAATCAATTTTGATAGACAAAAACTAGTCTAAAATCATTGAACCCAATAATAGTTGACCACTTTACCTAACTCATAAAAACTTCCCTCAGTAGCTCACAACTTTGCTTGTGGGGCTAAATTGAGATAATATCTTATCATCAAAAAAATTTCTTGGCAAAGAAGAAAAAAGGTGATAATTTATGATACAATCTAGGAAATAGGTATGAAACACGCCAGTAAACATAACACTCACAATGTAATTATACTAATTGGTGTTGCCTAAAATAATCTTGAAATGGTGTAAGTAAAAGCATGCAAGTCATGGAACATACAATGATGATGAGACACAACATTCGCGTGCTGCAAATCCTTTAATCAAACACTCTCCAACACCAGTTGCACAGCAACCAACCACACAAGTACCACCAAAAGGATCCTTCATTGCAGCCCAGCATCCTGAACCATACATTGCAGCTAATCCAACACGCCCATCTACCTAAAAGCCAAATTAAATGCTTTCATATTTACGGAATCAAATGGTAGTGTTACTTGGGGTAGAAAAAGAATATATCACTTTATTGAAAGATGAGGTATATTTATATACAAGACTAAAAATCCATTTTAGAAAACTAAACTTATCTTAAGAAACTATCTCCAATTAGGAAGTTAATAAAGTTAATTAATAGTTAACATAATATGGTATCATATATACAGCTAATACTCCCCCTCAAGTTGGAGCATAGATATTAATCATCCCAACTTGTTACAAAGATAATCAATCAAAATTCCATTTAAAGCTTTTGTAAAGGTGCCCTTTAGTTGTTCACTAGCCATTACATATCTTGTAGAAATCAAGTTTTGTTAAATCTTCTCACGAACAAAATGACAATCAATTTCAATGTGCTTAGTTCGCTCATGAAACACAAGATCCGATGCAATATGAAGAGTAACTTGATTATCACACCATAGTTTTGCAGGTACTAAAGTCTTAAGTCCTACTTCAATCAAGAGTTGATATATCTACATTATCTCACACATAGACTGTGTCATAGCCCTATATTCTGCCTCTACATTGGATTGTGACACAACATTTTGTTTCTTACTCTTCCATGAGATAAAATTTCTTTCAACAAAGATACAACAACCTAAAATAGATCTTCTATCCATTTTTGAACATGTCCAATCTGCATCTAAAAAACATTCAATATGAGTGTGTCCATGATTTACATACATGATACCTCATCCGGGTGCCCCTTTCAAGTAACACAAAATTTACTTTACTGCTGCCCAATGATGAATTGTTGAAAATGACATAAATGGACTAACAACACTAACTGAATATACAATATCTGGACGAGTTACAGTAAGATAATTCAACTTCCCAACCAATCTTCAATATCTCTCAGGATATTCGAATAGTTTCCCATCTCCCGTGAGATGCATGTTCTGAATCATTAGAGCACTACAAGGCTTTGCCCTCAATTTTCCTATCTTAGTTAATAGGTCAAGGATATATCTTCTCTAAGATAGAAATATACCGTTTTTGCTCCTTATAATTTCAACACCTAAGAAATATTTTAGTACCCCCAAGTCCTTCGCGTGAAACTGAGTATGAATAAAAGACTTAAGAGATGAGATTCCCATAACGTCACTTCCGGTGATAACAATATCATCCACATACACAATTAATAAGATGATATCAACAGCTCCTGATTGCTTGTAAGACATAGAATGGTCAGATTTACTTTTCATCATACCAAAATTTTCAACAACCTGACTAAATTGTTCAAACCAAGCACGAGAACTCTGTTTCAAACCATACAAGAACTTTCGAAGACGACAAACTCGCCCTGACTCCTCCTGAGCAAGAAAACCAGTAGGTTACTTCATATACACTTCTTCTTGAAGATCTCCATGAAGAAAAGCATTCTTAATATCAAGTTGATGTAAAAGCCAATGATAAGTAACAACCATTAAAATAAACAATCGAATAAATATCAATTTTGCAATAGAAGAAAAAGTGTCAGAATACTCCACACCATAAGTCTAAACAAAGTCCTTTGCGACAAGACGGACTTTTAATCTGGCAACTGATCTATTTGGGCTGACCTTAACTGTGAACATCCATTTGCATCCAATAGCCCGTTTCCCTTAAAGTAAATCAACCAAGTCCCAAGTGTCATTGTCATCCAAAGCATTCATCTCCTCTATCATCGCATCATACCAATCAAGATGAGATATGACTTCATGGGTAGTTTTAGGAATAGAAATAGAGTCAAGTGAAACAATAAAAGAACAAGAGGAAGACGATAGGTCGTAAGAAATAAAAGAAGTAGGATAGGTACACTATTGTTTACCTTTGCGTAACGCAATAGGAAGATCATCACTCGGGACTAGATCAACTGACGAAGGAAGAAGTGCGGGACCTAAATCAAGAGGTTGATGCTTGGAGTAGAATTGAATAATAGAAGGTTTGACATCATCCGATTCCGAGATAAGTGCTGAGGATTTGACAGAATATACCAACAAATCATCATCCTCCCTTTGACAAGACGGAATAGATGAAAACTAAAAATAAGTTGCATCTTCCATGAAGGTTCCATCAATTGAAATAAGATATTTGTTAATAATGGGACAATAACACCTATATTCTTTCTGAAGACCTTTCTGAAAACGAGAGTAACCAAGGAAGACACACTTTAAAGACTTGAGGTATAATTTAGTAATATGCAAACTAACATCCAAAACAAAACAAGTGCTACTAAATATCCTAGGGTTAACAGAAACAATGAGAAAAAGAATTTTAAAAGGGATCTCACCATGAAGAACAGAGAATGACATGCGGTTAATGAGAAAACATGCTATAGAAACTGTATCAACCCAAAATGTTTTGGGAACATTCGTTTGAAATAAAAGGGTTTCTGTGGTTTCAAGAAAATGTCTATTCTTCCTTTCTGCCATACCATTTTGGAATGAAGTATCAACACAAGAGGTTTCATGAAGCATGTCATTCTGACTCATATAAGATTGAAATAAACCAGACGTATATTCTTCGACACTATCACTTCGCAAGGTGCGGATGGACATATCAAACTGAGTTTTAATCTCAGCGTAAAATGCACAAACTAGAGAAAATAACTCAGAATGACTTTACATTAAATATAACCAAGTTACACAAAAATAATCATCCACAAAAGTAATAAAATATCTAAATCCAGGTTTAGACAAATTAAGACAAGGACCCCAAATATCAAAATTAACTAATTTGAAAGGAATAATAGCACGCTTATTTACTCTAGGACTCGAACTAAGACGGTGGTGTTTTGCAAACTGACATGACTCACAATCTAATAAAGATACCATATAATATTGTAGACAAAGCTTCTTGAAGAAAGGGAGAGATGGATGGCCCAACCTACAATGAGTCTCAAAAGAAGAAGTGACACTCGAACAAGCAAAAAATTGTGAAAGTGATATGTCAAGAATATAGAGGCCTCCAGACTCATGATTTTTACCAATAATCTTCTTTGTTAAAATATTCTAAAATAAACAATGATTAGGAAAAAATGAAATGCAATAGTTAAGATTACAAGTTAATTAACTGACAGAGAACAAATTAAAGGATAAATTAGGTAAATGTAAGACAGAGAACAGAGAAAGCAGGGTAGTATTGATAGTGTTGACCCACAAACATAAGATGGTGACCCATCAGCTAAAGTAACAATAGAAATGTTAACTTTGGACTGAAAGTAGAAAAGAAATTAAAATTACCTGTCATATGATCTGTAGCACCAGAATCAATGACCAATTTTGTAAAATACCGAAACTTATAGGGACTAATTTGTAATAATATAAATTAATCCCTGAATTTTGTAAGGGTTATTAGGGGCTAATTAGGCTTAATTAGAAAGCCTAATTAAACAAACCAATTGATTAAGCCCATATAGCCCAATTAAATCTTAATAGGTTATTGGGTTATGGGTTATGGATCCAAACCCGTTAAACACAGATCCGCCCATTAAGAAACCATAAAAGGCTCAAAGTCGCGATTCTCTCGAGCTCTTCCTACTCTGTTCGTCGCCCTCTTTCTCTGTTCGTCCTTCGTCGTTCCGATCGAGTGTCCACAGCGGAGCTCCGACGGTGCCGACGACAAGAGGAGGCCACAAGGGACAAGGGGTTTCCATCTAGGGCTCAGCTCTTTGCTTGGAGGTGTGCGGATCGGGCAGCAAACGGTGGCGCCGAGAAGGAGGAGATCGGCGACGCGGTGAAGGAGGAAGAGGTAAGTTCGGTAGATCTTGGATTTTTAGGGTTTATTGAGCTAAGATCTGTGGTTTCTGTTGGTTTCCATAGATCTCTTGGACTGATCTTGAATCAGTGAGGTTTCTTTGTTCGGATCGGTGGGATTGAGGTGTTTTCGGCCGCGGGTGAAGAAGAAAAGGGAGCAGCCGACTTTGTAAGCTTGATGTAAGATCCGATCATTCGGATCTTGTTGGAACCAGCCGAAGCTGTGGAGAAGGAGGAACTTATTTGGTAAGCAATTGATTCGTGGATCTTGGTTGTTCTTATAGTTCCTTGGGATCTTGATTCGAATTCTTGAGTGGAAATTGTATTCACAGTTAGGTTGAATTCCTTCGGTTGATTGAGCTCCATACCTTGATTGTTGGATAGGAAGGAGCAGAGAATTCTTGTTAGTCTCGGGCACAAGGAAGAGGGCAGTAACTTGATTGAGCTAAGCTAGGGCAGAGGATCTAGGGTTAGGCTCAATTTGAGGTAAGATTTGATTTTGATTAGTAGATGGGATCTAATTAACCATGATTGGTTTAGTTGGATTAATATCTATTAAACCTAACATAGATAAATTAGGGTTGATTAAATGGAGAATTAACTATATTAATGGATTAATGTAATTAATTAATTAATTGGTTAATTCCTATTTAATATCAACCTAAAGATTTAATTAGTCTAACCTAAGGTTGATTGATTAGCTTAGGTTTGATTAAACATGATTTTAGTTGTGTTGATCGATTCGATTAATACAATTAATTGATTGATTAATTAAACCATGTTAATATCAACCTAAAGGTTAGATTAATTTAACCCGAGTTAGGTTAACGAGATTGAGTTAAACTAACCCTTAAAATATAACTTAGGGTTTATTTGATACATTCTGGTATTTAGGATGTGATATTGTATTTGCAGGTCCTTGATTGATTTTGGGACCTTCGATATTATACGGGATTATATTTTCTGGAGGTTCTTATTCGACATACGGTTACCAGGTGGATAGTCTACTGTATTTAGTCAATACAGTTTCTTTTCTTCTTTACAGTACATGCTTCCTTTCATTTCTAGTGATTAGATTACTTATCATGCTCTTATACTTGTTATAGATTAGATACTTTCGATACTCATGTTTATCACATGCTTGATCTTATTTCTTTGACCTTGTTATCAGTTCTGTTTATACTCTTTGATGCTTGAGATCATCGTGTATCTATGCTTATGATTACTGTCTCTGTTTTGGTTATGTTATCATCATGTTGATACCTGTGATCAGTAGGACTTTTCATTAGTACCTACACATGTTAATTAACACGGTGTTAATTAACATGGTAGAGGATGATTATGCTGACTTGATCATGTCATCATTACGCATGAGCTTGATTGTAAATCCCAAAGATGTGGGTGTATCTTGCCGGTAGTTGGCCTATAGTGATATAGGTGGTTATTACCCTTCCATCATGGTGATGGGGACTGTATGGCCTGTACGCAGTCCGGCTGTATGGCCTGTACGCAGCCGAGTCAGTGGCCTGATCTCGACACCGCGATGGGGTGGTACTCAGTCTGGCTATATGGCCTGTACGTAGCCCGGCTGTATGGCCTGTACGCAGCCGAGAGTTATTCTCTGGACGAGTATTGAGGACAGCACTGGCCATAGGTATTGTACGTAGCTCTTGTCGGGGCTACCTACTGAGGGTGCTACCAGGTTACTTTGTTGTAGTGCTGGATTCATAGCCCCGCTATTGTCTTACACCTCCGACTCATTAGACATGAGGCGCTGGAGTCAGTGTAGACTGATGCATTACATGCACATATTTGCATGATGAGATTTATATACATGCATTGGACCGTATGTGTGTGCATTACATTATGAAGTGATTGTGTATTTGTATTGATACCTGGTTGACACATTGCATATATGATCATGCATATGGATTACTACGTGTACCTGAGATATGACATTGCTTATATGATACCTGTAGGAGTTACGATACCTTACACTGTTCTTCTGTTACTTATGCTTCTTCCATATCTGCTCTATTATGATTTACCCTATTGAGCATGTACTTCTTTCTGATTATCCACTGAGTATATTTGTACTCACCATTTGGACTCTGGGATTTTTCTGTCTTCCCAGATATCAGGTAGGAGTCTACAGCTGATGCCGAGGAGATTCTGCCAGTCATGCTACCTCACAGCAGCTTGTGATTGATTTTTGTATTGTGGACTTGTGGTGGTTTATACATTGTTGTAGTAGTTTCTATTGTCGTGATTTGCTTACCGTTGAGTTTATTCATCGTATTGCTACTATGGACTTTATTACACTGCTTTCATCGTATATGTGGTTACGGATTTTATTCTCCGTTCGAAATTTTAGTATATTGTGTTTTCTGCTGCGTGTTATCTCTTTTGCGAAGAATTAACGAGTTTTATACGTTAATACTTTTACGGATGCATTGCATATATAGTAGGATGTGTTGAGTGGCCGTGTGGGTCACATTTACAGTTATTTTACTTGTATAAATCCATAGCCTGTTATGGATTGGCCGTGTGGGCCTTATATATGTGTATGTATCCAGGGAATTGTCATAGATACAGGGGAGATGCTGCCGAAATTTTTCGGACAGTCCTCTCCCGGGTCGTGACATTTACCAAAGCACCACTAAGTGAAACAGGTGTAATACTTTCTGTGCAGAGAATTCGACTAAATACATCTTGTAAAGAGGAAACCTCAGAACCAAAGAGAACTTGTGACTTAGCAGACTCAAAATCAGGAGATAGACCAGCGAGAAAGGTTATAATAGCCATCTACTCTGATTGGCATTGTCGAACCTTCACATCAAGACTAAAGAGCAGCAACATATTAAGTTCCTTATATATCTTCTTGAACGTCATAAAATAATTGATTAAAAGTTGATCTTGTTTTTCCACATGGTAAAAGGCTTTGCAAATCTCATACATGAGAAAGAGATTTCCTTTTCCAGAGTACAAAAATTTCAAATAATCCACCATTTTTTTAATAAATTCACAATGGTTGATCAAATTAATTACCTCACTATCAATACAATTCCGAATCTGAAGGAATAAGCGAGCATCCTCTCTAAGTCATGTCTGCTTTGAATCATCTTTAGGAAGATCATCAGTCAAATAACCATCTTTATTAATATTCCGTAAATAAAGACGAACAGTTTTACTTCAATCCAAATAGTTCAAACCATTCAGCTTATAGTCGGTGATTTTAGACATCACAGGCACCACATCCATTATAATAGAAGATTTACTCTCAGCCTGATTTTTTAATTGATTTATTATTGGGCTTTTGCATGAAAATGATTATTTCTTGAATCGATTTGATCATATTTGTCCTATATTGCATAAATTGAGGCTTGATTATAATTTTCCTGATTTAATGGCAATTTTGGCATTAATTTGGTTTTAATTGATTTTAGGGCTTGAACCGGACCCAACTCGAGCTCAACCGCGGTCAAATCGAGTCAAATTCGTCAAATTGATCAAGCCAACATGGAGGACATGACTTAGATCGAGACTGATCAAAATCCCTGAATTTTTTGGAAACCCTAGACTGCCCTAAAGCCTAGATCAAGTTTGCACCGTTGAATCAAGATCGGACGGCTGAGATTAATGGGTTAATCGGCAGTATTTAAAGCTCTAACTTAGGACGTGAACAGTGGCTCGCCGACACTGTTCATCGTCCCAAAACCCGCGATCGCGCCCGCCTCTGCTCATCGACGTACCTCCACAGGCAGCCCCTTCCTCCCAAATTTCTTCCATTGCGTTCCTTGATCCACGAGGAGTCCAAAACCGGTTCGTTGGTTAAAATCTAGCAGCTGGAGAGCGCACGACGGCAGGGGTTCTACCGGCGGCGTTCTTCTCTGATTCAGCTTGTTCCGGAAATCCACTGTGAAAGACGAAGCCGCCAACTGACGAGGGGTTCTCTAAGGTTCGACGAGCACTCCGGAATCGTCATTGAATTGATTGGAGCAAGAAGAAGAGAGAAATCCGGTTTTTGCAGTTTAAAGGAGCTGTTGCACGAGCTGTTCTTCCGGAGAGGGTTTCTTCGGGGTAATTCAGCATTCGGGCAGCGAGTACAAACACCAGCAACGACGTTGAAGACTCCAGATGGATTGTCGAGCCACATTTCTGGTTTCGACAAGTTGTTGACACCAAATTGAGAAACCAAGGGAGAAGAATGGCCGGAAGTTCATTGTTTTTTCAGTTTCTGCACGATTTGTTTGTGAAGTTTCTGTTTAATGTTGTTTTTCTGATTTCAGCAGCCTCTAATCCATTTCTCAGCAATTTGTTAACTTAGGTTATGTGTTTAATGGCTAGCTTTGGTTTGAGTTTAGATTTGGTGAGTTTAGATTCGGTATTGTCTGAATTCATTTCTGAAACCTGCAAATGCAACCACTGTTCCGTGCCAAAAGGGTTTAAGGTTTTCTTGTTTGTGTAGCTGTAGGAATTTGTATTTTTGAAGCTCATTACGTTTGGTTAGTTAGATTTAGTTCATATAGTTGAATTTTGTTTCTTCCTCGCTTATGAGTTAGGATTTTGCTATTCTAGGATTTATGCTTGACAAGAATAGGTTTAATTTTTGCATTTTGCATTTAGTTATTGATTTTCATTTATATTTCATTGTAAAACACCAAAAACCCCATCTTATTCGAAAAACCCAAAAAGAACGACATCGAAAGCTCAATTCACGCAATTGTCTACTAGTCCTTGGAAAAACACGACTCGAGGCCCCTATACTTCATTTATTTGAATTTCTCGTGGGTTTTCGATAAAAAAATCTAAATTCTAATTTGAAGCCCTATCGTGACACCTAGTTAAGGGCTTTTCAATATGCTGGGTGCACATTGGGCCTCATCATCACATATTATCCGTGATAAGAAGGAATCCTGACACAGTGACCAGATCACCTTTACAGCTGGTGATCAATAATACACACTTGACAGATAAGAAGGAATCCTGACACAGTGACCAGATCACCTTTTCAGTTGATGATCGTACCAATAATACACACTGATATAGTGCACTAAACATAGTGCGCTATATACCAATAATACACTCAGACATAGTGCGCTAATAATACAGATGCGCATTAGGACATTAATAATTCACACCACGGATAAAGGAGAATCTTTTCTTTACCGAGTTGGAAGGAGGCAGTTCTTTTGCTAGCATCTTCTGTTAACTTTACAGCTGTTTCTAGCTGGTCATCAATTTGTCATATTGTGGGAAGCCATTCACCCCACCAGTTGTCCTTGCCTCCACTTCTGGCTATCCAGGCTTGTAATTTTAGGGAAAGTAGCAGCCGAAGCTGCTGGAGGGCTTGGATTGCATGTTTAGATGCTTGTTGCTGGATCTTCTGTAGGTGTTCAGAGTTTTGCTTACATTCTTCGAGGGAAAGTCCTCTGTGAACTTTTCGCTGTTCCCCAAGGAGTTGTTCTTTAAAGAGTAATTGTTGGTATTGATAAGAGAACTGTTGATCTGGTTTAGGACTGGGCCATCTGGTCCTGGGCCTCCTTGGTTGGTTTCTCCTGGACCTCTTGTAGAGTTGCTGCTACCAACTCCAACCTGCTCAAAGTTCCTTGGCTCGGCCATTCTGTCAAAATAAGAGAATTAATTAGTCTGGAAAGGGCATCAAGTTCGGCTTGGTGCTGGTAATAAAGTTTGCGAGGACTCTGGAAGGTTTATTTGTGGAAGATTTGTCAAAGAAGCTAATAATTGTTTGGCAATCAGTATATTTCAGAAAATAAATCTTTAGTGCATCCAGGGAATTCATAACAGCATATATTTCAGCATCAATGGCAAACTTTGGTGGATTGAATTTACCGCTAGCATATGCACAAATTTTTTCCATTCCTCTGGGATCATACCTTTTGAACTTCCATTTACAAATTCTACCCCATCCTTCCATGCAACCATCTACTTCAAGAAGGACAAAACAGTCTTCAGGTGGAACTTCTAAGTCCGACAAATTTTATATTATTTTATTAATTTCTTGCACCAAAGCCCATTCTTGATTATTCATTCGTTTGTCTCCTGTTGGGCTTGTGTTGGCATATAATGGACATAGTAGTATGCCAAGATTAGGTATATAGTTTTGGGCATAATTTAATAACCCGAGGCACGACTTCATACCTTTGGTGGTCTGTAAGTCTTCATTTCTGAACTCAGTTATCTTGGAGATAATGTGAGGTTGTAACTTTATCCTTTTGTTACCAAGTATTGCTCCAAGGAATTCAATCTCTGGTACAACAATCTTCATTTTGGTTGGGTTAAGAACTAACCCATTCTTCTTACATATTTCTAGCATAGTTTCCAGGTGTTTGTCATGCTCATCCAGATTTCTAGAAAATACAATAATATCATCAATATATACCGCAATAAAGTCAGAAGTACCTTCAAAGCATTTGTCCATTTTTCTCTGAAAAATTGCTAGGGCGTTTTTAAGTCCAAATGGCATTGCCAGCCATTCATATAATTCATCGGGTACCCAGAAGGCACTCCACGGTATGGACTCTAGATGCATTGCTACCTAATGGAATCCACTTTTTAAGTCGAACTTAGAATAAATTTTGCTGTTACTGACCTTTTGAAGGATAATGTTGATTCTTGGCAAACTGTATTGATCCTTGTGAGTTAAATCATTGAGACGCTTGTAATTAAACACCATCCGCTCCTTTCCTTTTACTTGTTTGCCTGTTTTAGGGTCAATAGAGGTACCTGAATTAGCTATTATTGTCGTTGTCCTATGACGACTGGTGCTTGGACGAATTACTCCAATCTTTAGCAAATCTTTTACATGTTTGGAAAAAGACTCCTTTTGTTGTGGTGTTAGGTGCTTCAAAGGCCTATCTTCAATTGTGAAATCCAGGTTTTTGATGTCAAGGTAACACATAACTTTGGGGAGTAAACTGACTCCTTTTGTTGTGGTGTTAGGTGTTACAAAGGTCTATTTGCTCAGAATTATTTTGTGAATCGCATGAAATCAATTCTTCTTCTGTAAATAGTAGAATCTACCACTCTAGCGGCTCCACACGGTCGGTCCATGACCATTTGTAAAGAGGCAAATCGAAAAACTACAATTGGTCACGACGGAAGAGCGAGAGTATTATCTTGACTTCGTCGAGATTCAACCATTGTCCCCGGGGCAATGGTGCAACGGTAGGACATCCAGGTTGTGACCCAGGGACCTGCGGTTCGATCTCCAGCTACGGCGTATTTGCAAGAATTTTCTTCCAAATGGGGAACGCAATCAAAGGATGTTGGGCATCTAGATTGGCCGCCGTATGCGCTTCCCGATTTACCCTGGTGGTCGGTGGAAAACTTCTGTGAGACCGGATCGGCTACCCCTAGGGATTGAGTCCTTGAGACTGACTGGGATTTTTTTGTTGAAGTGTCTTATCCCAAGTGGTAAGCATGGAGACACCTGTTGCTTGAGGTTTCGAGTTCAAATCCTCTTAGCAACATATATTTGTTGACTGAGGTGCTGTGCGATTCATGTGTTAGCTCGGCTAAAGTACTGTTTCGGCAGTATGCTCTTATCAACCTAGTGGTACCATGCCTCCAAAAAATCCTTTAGGGGGTTTTCTGATATGGGGCCGTTTCGACGGTGGGGTCGGTCACTATAAAAAGTTTACCCACTACAGTTTTTGTTGAAGTGTCTTATCCCAAGTGGTAAGCATGGAGACACATGTTGCTTGAGGTTTCGAGTACGAATCCTCTTAGCAACATATATTTGTTGACTGAGGTGCTATGCGATTCATGTGTTAGCTCGGCTAAAGTGCTGTTTCGGCAGTATGCTCTTATCAACCTAATGGTACCGTGCCTCCAAAAAATCCTTTAGGGGGTTTTCTGATATGGGACCGTTTCGGCGGTGGGGTCGGTCACTATAAAAAGTTTACCCACTACAATTTTTTTTTCCCCGGGGTAATGGTGCAACGGTAGGACATCCGGGTTGTAACTCACGGACCCGCGGTTCGATCCCCAACTACGACGTATTTGCAAGAATTTTCCTCTAAATGGGGAACACAATTAAAGGATATGATGCTGGGCATCTGGATTGGCCGTCGTATGCACTTCCCGATTTATCCTGGTGGTCGGTGGGAAACTTCCATGGGACCGGACCGACCACCTCCAGAGATGTGGCTACTGGGATTATCATTTTTCTCGTGTTGCTCCTATTTTGGTGCTATCATAGAAAAAACCATTTATGCTGCAAAAGGTTGGAACCGCCAACCTAGCGGCCCCCCCACCCCGGCCCCACAAGTATGAGGGGGAGTAAATCACGGTGAATGCGGGCCCGATTACAACATGGTGGTTGAAGGCATTTGAACATGGACAGATATTGATGTTATCGCATTTGCTGCCATGGACCTTCGAACCGCCTACCTCATGCTGCAAGCATCCATGTCGTAACCGGCTGACCCCGCCCGTGGGGGCTAGAAAAAACCATTTATGCTGCAAAAGGTTGGAACCGCCAACCTAGCGGCCCCCCATCCCGGCCCCACAAGTATGAGGGGAGTAAATCACGGTGAATGCGGGACTGACCTAGAAAAAATCATTTATGAGTGCATAAGTGGTGGCTTTGATTTTTGAAAAAAAAAAACAATGAAAACATGACCATTTATTTATGTGTGGGAGAGATCATTTTTTATTTCTTCCTTCACGTTGAAGCAATTTATAAAGCACGGGTTGAAATTAAATAGCATGACTTAAGTGGTACCGTAGGTCCACGTGAAGAAATGATGAAAAAGGTTAGTTATATTTACTAGAAATTTAAAAGTTCCTATGACTAATTATAAATTAACTGGCCCATTCAATTCAAATGCTAAATTGGCATCACACTGGTGTCTTCTTCACATCCATCCTGCAATGCTCACATCCATCGTGCAATAAATTAATACATTATTGATAGAGGGACATAAAAATCACAGTATGCATTCCTATGTATTAAGTATGATCGTATTGATATATGCTCTCGAAATATAATTGAGTTAGTTACGATAGAACAAAATTATTAAAATGGATAAAAATTGGATCTTAACGATATTTTTCTAAAAATTTTAATTTAGTCCTCGATTTGGCACTAATCTATAATTCTTCATAAATTTAAATTGTCTCTAAAATATTTTTTTAGTTTTTCATTTCATCCTAATTTTTCTAACTAAATTACATTTTTTAATCCTACAAAGTTCTCATTTTTTTCACTAGATAAAATTTATTTTAAACCTAAAAGATATATAATTTAACTATTTACCACAATTCTATATAAAATTCTAATTTGATACTATATTTTTCATTTTAAAAATTTCCCATCACCTCCTAGGTTTATAGTTTTTAAATTTTCCTTAAAAAATTTTATTTTTATTTCCTCCTCACATATTTTCATCTGAAATTACACTTTTTATTTCAAAAATAATCAAAATCATTATGAGTAAAGCTTAATTATTTGAAGGTAAATTCTTAATGATGAAAATATATTTTGGTTAACAAATTGTAGGCAAGTCAAAGAAAAGACAACTATTTTTTTTTATACTGATGCATGAACAACAAGAGGCACTGAATTAATTTATAATATTTTGTAAATAAAAGATAAATATGTATAAATTCATCAAAACATGTCGTATTGGTTTGGTTAGTCACTTGTGCCCAACGAAGGGTCAACTTTAAATAGTAATCCATGGTCAGTATACATATACTAATATAACCTAAATATCAATTGTACAATCAAAATAATTGGCATCAAATAGGGGCGCAACCAGTGCTTGGCTGCACTAGGCTAAAGCCCAGTGTTGCTTGGGGCCCAGTGTAGCCCATCAATTAGAGTCAATACAATCCAAATTCAAAAAAAAAAACTTATCAATAAATGACTTGTTTCAATTAATAGAAGAAAAAAAAGAATTTTCTTTTGTTTGCCATTTGACGCATTGAAGAGTAGTAAATAGGAGCAGCTTAATCTCAAAAAGTACAATCTCATAATAACAACAGGGGCAGCATAGTTGGGATCCATTTTTCAAGCCGTTCAATGGGTCCAAGGTTATCTCTTTTCCTCTGTGTTCCTTTTTCTAGTTTAGCAATTGAGTTTTATTTTACAACCATTTTCTCAGTTATAGTTGCCACAACAAGTTTTGAAGCTTGTTATCATTTTTTCTTTCAATTTATATTGTTTCCTTAGCATTAAAGAGAAGCATTACATTATTCCTTTATTGAAGAATTTCTATTAAAGAGAAAATATAAATATGTAGGTATAGACAGACAAAGTGGCATTATCGACAATATTTACATTTTCAATTTGTATATTTATTCCTTTTTAAAGTCTTTTATTTTGATTTCAGACATTTCAAATTTCAGCACTACACTGGGTTTTACGGGTAGGTAGTCAACTTTTCTTATCTTGAAGTGATAAATTATAGATAATTTTAAAATTTTAGTTGTCATTTTATTTGAAACTATTTAAATTTTTTAAATTATCTAAAAATTATGACTCTAATATTTGAGAATGTTATGATATAATAAATTAATTTATTATTATGTTTGAGTTTGTTATAATTGATTGGTAGTCATTTTTATTACTT
Organism: Curcuma longa; assembly: GCF_044706935.1. Lineage (NCBI taxonomy): Eukaryota > Viridiplantae > Streptophyta > Magnoliopsida > Zingiberales > Zingiberaceae > Curcuma > Curcuma longa. Next base: position 2,551,457 of record NC_133878.1, on the reverse strand, counting down.
AGATTATAAATAATTAATTTTTAGTTATTTTTTGTCCTTAGGTTATAAATAGAACACCAACAACCTTCAAATAAAAAGTCAAAAATATTATTATCATTTTTTAGGAAGAGAGATGATCAATCTAAATCTAATAGTCAATTGTAATGTGATATACCTCTGAGACCAATAGTTGTACCCTCTACTTCTAATTTACAATCTCATTCTTACTGTCATTTTTTACGAAGAGAGATGATCAATCTAAATCTAATAGTCAATTGCAATGTAATATACCACTTATACCAACAGTTATACCCTCTACTTCTAATTTGCAATCTCATTCTATATCTAGGCCAATAGAACAAAGAGAGGAAGAATTTTATATTTTTTCTATTGAACGAGATCAAAAATTGGAAAGCAAAATCGTCGATTTCAATATGATTGGTTCAAATAATTTCCTTGACTAGAATATTCACCTTCAAAGGATAAAATATATTATTTTCCAACTTTCTTTTTGAGAATGTAAGTAATTCATCGGCTTGTTCTGCACTTGTTTTTGAAGGGTTTAATAGTTGGAAGAGAATTAATGATGAAGAAAAATATGTATTTCTTATTCATGTTGGTTCATTGTCTTCATCACATAATAGATGTGTGAAATGTGCTCAGGATATGATGAAACCAAAGTAAAATATTGACAAAGTGATGAATGCTCAATCTATGAAAGAAATTATAAAGAATATGTTGCGTCTAAAGGCAATAATTGAAGGTTTATTATGGCTTGTTACTCAAGATTGCCCTTTTAGAGGCTATAATGAATCAGAGAGTTCCTTAAATCGTAAAAATTTTATTGAATTGTTGAAATTTCAAGCACATTTAAATGATAAAATTACAAAAGTTGTGTTACATAATGCTCTGCAAAATGCTAAATACACTTCTCCACAAATTCAAAAGGAAATATTAGATATTCTTGCTAATAAAATAAGAACAATGATTCGAGATGAATTGAGAGATGCCAAGTTTTGTATTCTTATTGATGAAGTTCAAGATGAATCTAAAAAGGAGCAAAGATTTGTTAATAATTTTGATTTTTTGGTGGAATGTTTCTTCGAGATTTTGAGTGTTGAGGGCACAACATTAGCAAACCTTAAGAAATCGATTTTTGACATCTTAGTTCACAAGGGTATGATGATGTTAGTAATATGCATGGTGAATGGAATGAACTTCAAATATTATTTCTTAAATATTATTCATGTACCTATTAAGTACATTATTTTGCTCATCATTTATAGTTAACATTGGTTGCAGCAGCTAAGGATGTGCCTTTTATTTGGCAATTTTTTCTTATTTGACTTTCATTGTAAACTTCATGACTTTGTCTCCTAAATATCTTAGTGATTTACAATCTACTTAATATATAAGCAGAGATTGCATATATGTTGGCTATTGGCGAGCGTAAGTCTGGTACATGGGCTAATCAAATTGGTACAATGTATAGACCTGGTGTTACTCATTGGAGTTCTCATTATAATTCTGTTAGGAATTTGATAGACATGTATTCAACAACTTGTAAGATCCTTGGAAATCTCAGTGAAAATAGGTAAAATGGTGCAATACGTGGGGAAGCTAGTGGTTTATGTAACATAATTATGAGTATTGAATTTATATTTATGTTGTTTTGATAAAAAAGATTTTAGAAACCACTGGCATTCTTTGTCAATCTCTATAAAATAAATTACAAGACATTATGAATGCTTTAAAATTTATCTAAGCCACAAAAGTCATCCTTCTATAATTTAGAGAAGATGGTTGGGATGAATTTTTTGAGAAAGTAAAGACTTTTTGTGAACAACATAACATAACATTGAGATGCCTAATATGAGTCGTATTTATAAAGTTAGTCGTTTTGTCAACAATGAGATCATGTCACAATTGAGCATCATTATTACTATGATAGTTTTAATGCTGTAATAGATTTTCAAATGATGAAACTAAATTATAGATTCAGTGAAGCAACAATGGAACTTCTTGCTCTTTATTCGGTTTTAGATCCTACTGATTCATTCCAAAACTTTAATGTGGGCAACATTTGCAAACTTGATTCAAAATTTTATCTTATTGATTTCACTCAACAAGAAATTCATGCTTTGAAAGCTGAATTGGAACACTATCAACTTGACATAGTTTGTGATCTTGAGTTTCAATAAATTTCTACTCTTTCTTCATTATATAGAGAAATGATTGTGACCAAAAAGGTTAAGAGTTATGTTATGATTTAGAGATTGATTCATCTTGTATTGACTCTTTCTGTATCAACTACAACGGTAAAGAAAGCCTTTTCAGTTATGAAATTTCTCAAAACGACATGTTGCAACAAGATGGATGATGATTTACTTTCCGATTGCATGATTTTCTACATAGAATGACAATTATCTAAGAAAATAGATTGGAATCAGTAATAGAGAGTTTTATACTCTTAAATCTCGTCAAGCACAACTTAAGTAGATATTGAAGTATTTTATATGAACTATGTAAAAGAATATTGGTATCTAAATGTTATATGTTTGTTAAATGTTCATTATACATGTATGTATTATTATTTTCATAATTTAGCCTAGGGTAATTGAAGATCCTGACTATGCCATTAGCATCAAATCCTTGCAGTGTTAAGTATGATTGGGAAATTCCTGACCACCAAAATGCATCCTCTAATGCATGCTCCATCCTTTCATGTTGCACAACCACAAACCATAGCTTCCTCCATGTTTCCGTCCACACCAACTCCTAAGCACTTGAGCACTACCTCCCTCCATTACACCTAAACAGTCGAGCGACCATATCTAGGTGTATGCCTGGTGATTACTTGGCTTTCTTAAGATGTCGAGCACTCGCATGCATCATCCATAATATCCTCTTCTTTCAACTACTCTTTTCTTGAGCAATAGAGTTATTCCTAGGTGCTCTATATTCAGTCGGGGCACTATGCTCACCTGAGCACCTACCTCCTTTACATCTGTCTGAGTGACTCGTCAGAGTAGATTTCTAGAGTCTAGTAAACATGGACTTAGATATTCTAGAAGACCATCTCTGTATCAATCTGCATCCCCTCAAACCTTTATCAGTTATTCCTTGTAATCCAGACATGATGGATCATTCTGTTGAATTATTTCTAATTTGTGTATGAGCTTACATGTTAATTAACAACATACGGATATGTCATTACGGATATAACTCGATATAGTGATCTTGATTGTGGGTTTATGTGATGTTGGGTGTGAATCATATATATGACACCCATTAACTTGATATCGTTAATAATGATGGGTTGTTAATGAGTTTTGGGTCTAAAGTTTATAAGAGGTGTGTGTTGGATCAATAAAGAGCTAGAGGGGGTGAATAGAGCGCTTCGTACGCATTCAAAAATCATTCGAATTCAAATCGTTGCAACAAAAATAAAATAAATTAACAAATACACAAAGTTATTTTACTTGGTTCATAGCTACTTGGCTACTACTCCAAGGCCCACAGTTAGTTTAACCACTTACGTTGGATAATCACTATTCATCTTATTCTCAAACGAGAAAAGGATTTATTTCTTTACAATAGTAGGGTTCGGTAACAAACCTACCAACCCTTAGAGATTAAGTTCACAAAAGAAACGTAAAAAAAAGTAGCAACTAACAAGGCATTACCAAAGACTAGGCTCATTTAATCTCGTAGCAATTCCGTGGTGTCGTTGCGTTGTTGAAGTTTGAGCACATCATCTCGGAGACTTCGATTTGCAGAGTAGCACTTGGATGATCAAAGAAGTTGTTCTGTAGCTTTGATCGAACCCTACTTTTATAGGGTTATCTGAGAGCTTGGATCCACATCCGGGTGCCTCCAATGAGGCCAATCCGATTCAATCTGATCTTATCGTTGACTTATCCATTTTCGAGCGTTTGGATCCCTTTTGGCCCTTAGAATGCTGATGTGGTGGCTATTGGATCAGACTTTGCTTTGACTATGACTTATCCTTTTCTGGGTGCTTGGATCCTTCTGGATGCTTAGACGATTACGTGTGCCAACCAATCAAAACCTCCCAACTCAGCTGCTCACTGTGTTTTATATCATCTAGGCGTATAAAACCATTCCAAGTGCCTGGAACACTTCTAGGGGCTTATAACTCTTTCTAGGCACTTAGATTTGCCCAGGACCAAACTTCAAAATGCATTCCAATTTACCTACATCGATCACAGTGCTACTACAAGCATAATATAGTGAGTATGAATGACAACTTTTAGCTATCCGATCTCAACTTTTGATCTTTCATGAAATCTCAAGTTGTAGAGATATGATATTTGATGAAAGAGCCATGTTACAACATACTCAGGGGGAAGAGAAACAAATACCATAAAATTGCTACAATGATAAAGATATTGTGTAGGTGGAGCTAGAAACCCAGGGTTTTGATGGTGGTAGCTCAAAGCACATAAAACATCAGACTATAGCTGGAGATAGGACCGATGTACAATCAAGCCACCTACTAGGTATGATTTTAAGGACTTGATTTCTTATGCACTCATTACCAGTAGCAGAAATCCTACTACTTTTCAGGAGGTAGTACACAACTTAGAGAAGGACAAGTGGATAGGTGCTATGATGGAGGAGATAGAGTCTACATAATAACCAAATGTGGGATCTGATCGAGCTTCCTAAAGGGAAGAAGGCTTAGGATGCAAGTGTGTATACAAGAAGAAATAAGTCATATTAGAAAATATAGATGGAAAGTTCAAGGCTCGGCTAGTAGCAAAGGATTACTTACAGAGGAAGGGGATTGAGTACGATGAGATATTTTCTTCGGTAGTTAGACATACATCTATTAGGATAGTGTTGGCTTTGGTAGCACATCATGATTTATAGTTGGAGTAGATGGATATGAAAATAACGTTTTTTAAGGTAATTTAGAAGAACAGATTTATATGTCACAACCAGAAATATTTAGTTAGCCCCAGCAAGAGCACTTAGTCTATAAACTAAAGAAGGCACTTTATGAGCTAAAATAACCTCTAAGATAGTGGCACAAAATGTTTTGATTCGTACAGGGTTCAAAATAGGTACAGAAGATGTGAGTTTGATTACTACATTTAAATGAAGAACCTTGACAATGATTCATTTATCTTCTTGCTATTTTATGTGGATGATATGTTGATAACTACGAAGAGTATGACTGAGGTCAATAAATTGAGAAGCTGTTGAGCAAGGAATTTGACATGAAAGATTTGAATGTGGCCAAGAAGATTCTTGGGATGGAGATATATAAAGATAGAGTTTCTAGGAGATTATGACTATCTCAATGCAGCTACATTAAGAAGGTGCTAGACAGATTTAACATGGGTAATGAGAATACACCTCTAGCGCATCATTTTAAATTGTCCATTGCATAATGTCGGTGCAGTTGGTTGTCTGATGTATGCCATGATTTACACAAGACTTGATTTAGTGCATGCTATTAGTATGGTGAGCAAGTTTTTTTTTAAATCCTAGTCGACAACATTGGAATGTGCATTCAAGTGGATTTTCAAATACCTAAGGAATACTATAGATTATGACATCATGTTCAGTAGACAACAAAATGATCTTTCAGTTATAGGATATATAGATGCAGACTATGCAAGGGATTTGGATGATAAGAGGTCTACTACATGGTATGTGTTTACTGTGATAGGAGGACCTATCTGTTGGAAGTCCATGGTGTAACCCATAGTTGCATTATCCACTACTGAGTCAGAATACATGACAATAACTAAATCAAGTAAGGAAGCATTGTGGATTATAGGGTTAGTCAGAGAATTGAGTGTACAAGGTGGAGTAAATTTATATTACGATAGTCAGAGTCAGAATTAGCGAAGAATAGATCTAGCTTAATGGTGAAGAATCATGTGTATCATGCGAGAACCAAATATATATTGATGTGAGGTTTCACAAGATCAGGGATGATTTATTCTAGGGAGATTATACTTGATAACTTCCACACTTCTGAAAACATTACATATGTTAACAGAGTCAGTTACCATAGAGAAACTCAATTATAGCTTGAACTTGATCCATTTCTCTAGTTGCTAAAGCCGAACTCGATGTTCTAGGTGGTATTCTCAGATGCTCATGTTTCTTCAAAGAGTTGGATATTTACCAAGATGGAGATTGTTGAGGAGATGACTCATTTGCTTAGAAGCCAACATGGTCGTGCCTGATGGCACTGTTAGGGCATGTTAACTATTACGAGACGGGACACCATGCCGAAAACACCGTTGCACGCCGTGCCATTGGACACGATTGTATTGTGTCTAGGTCTTAGCGCATGGGCACACCCAAGGCACGAACGTGTACAAGGGCACGACCTAGTCATTGCACCGTGCTAGAGCCGTTGGGAATGAGATTTTGACAAGACTAGTTTTTTTGGTCCAAAATATATATATATGAATTGTGATGTATAAATAGGATCATTAATTCAAACTTTAAACCTAATTTTAATTAGAGAATTCTTAGCTATTTTGTAGAGTAGACATATATCACCGAATCATGTTAAGTCTCCGTGCTCTCTTTTTTCTCTTTTTTATCATTTTTAATGTTTTTTTCATGATTATTGCGGCGCGATCTCAACAACCTCCTAGATTAAAAATAAAAATACTAGATGTACCAAATTATTAAATTAGCACAATAATTCTTAATGCAATAATCTTTCTAAAATAATTGTTTGCATAATTGAAAAATAAATCATGTCTAAAGTTCATATTAGGATGACATATGCATTGAAAAAAATTAATTCTTAATATATGGTTGGACGTGTTACCAAATGCCAAATTAGCATATTATAATTAACTAGTAAAAGATATCAAACTGATTTGACCAAATACCAAATTATAGATAAAATTTATATAAAATAATTTTCACAAACTTAATTGAATAAAAAAAACTCACTCTGATAGGAAACTCAAGATCATATTTTGTCTAAACTCAATCAAGGTGATGAACAAATAAATGCAAGTCTTAAACACTCTAACCCTCTTTTTAGATAGTGTAATTCTTTTAATGAAGTGTGTATTTAAGTACCCCAAATGCCACTATTTATAGGCATGTTCTAACTATCATAGAATATATCTTTAAAATTATGACAAATTAAATAAGATAATGTTTTTAAATATTCTTTAAAATCTTGATATATGACAATGATAATATTTGATAAATACCTAACAAATATTTAATATATTTAAATTTCATCTAACCTATTTGATAAATTCAAATATTCATCTAATATATTATTTAAATATTTATTTAGTCGAATATATCAAATCATATATCAAAATCTCATGTTATTATATTTGACATAAGCAAATATTTATCTATTTTGGCATCATCATGATCATCCATAATTCTCGGATAAAATCAAATACATTGAATGGGCCTTAAACAGGCCTAGACAAGCCCAAATCTAAATGGGCTAACAGTTGGCTGGTTTTGATTTTCCAGAGCAAATCCACCATCACCATCAAATTCTCGATGCCAAGTTCGCCTCCTCTCTTCTTCTCCTCCATCTTCCCTCTCGCTCTCCAGTTGCCGAATCCAAATCCCTATCGCCCTCCGATCGATCTCCGATTCCTCGTCTCGCCTCCCCGATCCCCCTCGGCCGCCGCCTCCAATGGGAAGCAACGCCAGAGACAAAACGCTTCGAGGCGGCCGGAAGCCTCGCCGCGCCGCCAAGCACCCTCCGGAGCCTACCGCCGGGGCGATCGCTCCATCCGACCCTGTCCTCGACGCCCCTTCGTTCCCTCCCGATTCGGCCTCTTCTCCCTCCGATCCCGACCCCAGCTTCGGGATCCCTAACCCTAGCTCAATCCCTGGCTATGGCGATGCGGGGTGGGGCTACTGCACGGAGGAGCAGCTGGAGGAGCTCCTCTTGACGAATCTCGAATTTTTGTACAAGGAGGCGCTCGCGCGGCTCGTCTCTCTCGGATACGACGAGGACGCTGCGCTCCGAGCGATCCTCTGCAACGGCCACTGCTATGGGTCCATGGACGTTCTCTCCAATATCCTCCATAACGCCATCGCTCATCTCAACTCGCCTCCGGCGTCCGCTGCTGCTGCGGCGCCTATCCAGGATACCTCCACAACCCTCCCTGCCGCTGCGAACGGGTTCACTGACCTCCGCCATCTCCAGGAATACTCCCTTGCCGGGATGGTCTGTCTCCTCCGGCAGGTGCGCCCTTCTCTAACCCGCGGCGACGCCATGTGGTGCCTTTTGATGAGCGATCTGCATGTCGGCCGCGCCAGCACTATTGAGATCCCGACACTGCCACCGTCGGTCACTACCTATCCCTCTCCTACTCTGGCCCCACCCGCTGCTCCTCTGGTCGCCTCCATCCCCGGTGCCGATGAGTTCACTCCTTATAATATTTATAAAACCTTTCCTGCAGATGATGCCACGACACCTTCTGTTTGTCTTGACAACGTTGCTGCGGATCCCAGGCGCTATGATCTCTCTCCTTCTATGAAATATGCTATGAGGAAGAATGCTTCCACTTTCCCTCCTGGTTCTGGATTTCGCCCCTTCGTAAGGCCATCAGGACGCCAAGGGGTCTCTGATCTATTATCAGAGCAGTCGCATCCAAAGGGAGACAATGCTGTTGCCCCTTCTGATATAATGGGCAATGATTCTCTCAATGTTGGCGTTGTTGATTCTGTCCTGGATGCCTTGGACGGTATGAGTCTAGAAGACAATGGCACCGAGGACCCTAAGAAAGAGATGATCATGGATGTCATTCGCCAAATTCGGGAGCTTGAGGTGCAGGTGAAGGACCGGAAAGAGTGGGCTCAGCAGAAGGCATTGCAGGCTGCTCGCAAGATGAACAATGACCTTACTGAGCTGAGAAATTTGAGGATGGAAAAGGAGGACAACCTGCGGTTGAAGAAGGGAAAGCAGGCATTGGAGGATACCACTATGAAGCGATTGACTGAAATGGAGAATGGACTAAAGAAGGTGAGTGGGCAGGTAGACCGAACAAATTCTGTGGTTCGGCGGCTGGAGACAGAGAATGCTGAGATAAGAGCTGAGATTGAGGCTTCCAAGTTGAGTGCATCAGAATCTGCAAAGACATGTGCAGAAGCGGCAAGGAGGGATAAGAAATGTATTAAAAAGATGATGGCTTGGGAGAAGCAAAGAGAGAAGATGCAAGAGGACATTGCAGAAGAGAAGAAGAAGATTAAACAGATGCAACATCAATTGGATCAGGTCAAGGATGCAACAAAGGGATATGAGGTAGGCAGGAAAGAGAATATATTTACTTATTGTTCCTATTAACTTGTTAAGCTCTTTCTGAATATTGCATGTGTGTGGTTAAATATCATCCTTACTAAGAATATTAATTTTGATGTTTGAGATCTCAGTACAAGACCAAATATTTTTGTAAGGATCAGGGAACAAAATTAATTGCTTCATATAACAGAAAAGTAGAAACTCAGACTCAGGACTTCATGTTGCAAAAATAAAAAAAAAAGGTGTTGTAATGAGCTTTAAACTTGTAATTACTGCATCACAACAAAAGGCTTGAGCCACTAGTTGCATGAAATTCAGGAGCATAGAGCAAGTTCTAACTGCTTGCATTGGAATGATTTTATTGAAAATTTATGGTTAAACCACATGACTTCTCTGAGAAACTAATTTATGTTGCATGATAAATTTGAAAAACAAAAGGTTGAGCCACTAGTCGCATGAAATTCAGGAACATAGACCAAGTTCTAACTGCTTATATTGGAATGATTTTATTGAAAACTTATGGTTAAACTTCATGACTTCTCTGAGAAACTAATTTATGTTGCATGATATATTTGAAAAAAAAAATCACAAAGTGGGGCATTTAATTGTTAGGTTAACATCCTTTAGTTATTCAGAAGCAATAATTCTTTGAATCTCTAATTTATACATAGGATTGTTCATCATCTAGTGATATATTACTAGCCTCAACTAATATATTGTAAACTGAGATAATGTGGTGAGTTTAAGTTTTTATCCTAGATAATTTGCATCATTGCATTGTTGGTCTCCTTTGTGGATATATTGAATTCTAACACTTACAGTAATTATTCTTTATACTATATAGTTCATCCTTCTTGCGAGATGTACTGAAAATAGTTATTATTTTAATCAGGGTGACTTCATGTATTAAGAGGACAGATCTAGTATGTTGAATTTTCATGTATTAAGAGGACAGATCTACTATGTTGAATTTGTGTATCTTATTGTGAAAATAGGATACAGACAATGGGCTGAGAATATAATTTAGGATCAGAATTTTGAAATGAATAAAGTATTGGAAGAGATATGATTCGTTGATTGTTCCATTTGGTAGAGATAGTCATTAAGTGCCCTGGTGTCAACCCATCTCATTGTTTCTAACTGTGTTGGGTTAGGAATAAGCACAGCTGAGATTGATAAATAGTTATCTGGAAGGAAGTTAGTGACAACTGTCATGCTAGAAACCAGTCAAAATAATTGGTACTTCTGAATTTGAAGAAATTCCACCCGTTTGGATGTGAAATTAGTAATCTCCATTCTAAAGAGTGGCCACCATGTTAAATAGAAGAAAATTGCGTTGGTTTCCAAGTTACCAACAGAATGCATTGGAGGAACCAGCTTGGATTCATCAGAAATGTGAGTGCCTCCTTTGTGTTTTCTCTCATGGGTTGCTGCTTCTTATGGAACTTCTTGGGAACCAGGAGCACTCAAAACTCTCAAACTCCTTGGGACTGCCTACTGCTAGCAATGTACTCATGAAGGACGACTTAAATATTAGAACTTAATTGTTTCACAGACTATTTGTATGTTTGATGCTTCAAGATAGATTTTCTATCAACAGAGATGATTTTCCTAGTCTCGCTCAGCTTACTTATTAGTTTATAGCAGTTTAGTCCAGGATCAAAACATAGAAATCTAGAGATATCTGTGCATCTGTATCTTTGTGTGTTTTTTATTATCTAGAATTACTTGTTCTTCCAGCATAGAAATAAAATTTTCAAATTTTGATGCCTCTAATCTATATCCAAATGGTTCATAAGTGTCCTTTAATAAAAATATAACATCTTGGTCTTCTGTTCTGCTGAAATAGTTCAGTATCATGTCAAATTAAGATACTGTAATGAGGGAACCTTATTTGTTAAAAGTATATGGGTATTTATGAATTAATTTCTTTTGTTCAATGGGCCATTATCTTGTCTGTCTTTTCCCCCTTGTTTCTAGACTTGGTCCTCTTATGGTCATCCATATTGAGGTGTGAGGTGACATGAAACATTATCAACAAAGCAGCATTGGTGAAAACAATTCTCTGTTGGAAATGCAAATGAGCAGGTCTATTTGGTTAAGATATAATCACTGGCATGAACTAATGTTGGATAATGTTTGTTAAATTAACAGAACCACATTCCAAGCTACTTTGAAGAATCTCAATTATATACCAAGTTAGCTTCAAGTATACTACAGTTCTAAAGTGCTTTGTGTGATTCAATGAGTTTTTTTCCCTATAGACTATACACCAAATTACATGACCACATCACCACAATGTCATATGCATGCACCTTAATGAGACCATACCCCAGACCTAGTGGCTCATACCTGTAAATGCACTATCCAAGCTAATTGGCACATGCTAGATAGTTTTATGTTAGTGTTTATACTTTACTATCACTAGGAATCATGCACTAGCAAAGTGATTGATATTTGTTCAGAGTATGAACATTGGAACATTTGCCCCAATATCTGATTATGTCATGCTGTATATGTTTCTCTAGCACTCCACCATGTCAGCAGTGATTGATGATTGCAATTATGCCTGCTCACTCTACTTTGTTCAGTTGTCTATGGTCTAAACAAGTTCAACCGTGCAGCATGGTTTAGGGGTGATGAAGCCTGTCTAGTACTTCATTGTCAGTGTATTTCAGGGAAAAATAAGTTTACTGTGTGTAGACAACATCAAGAATCATGTTGGAAATTCATCAAATAATGAAAAATTCTCCTAGCAAAAAATTCGATAGTTGCAGCAATACCTGACTCCATTGACATGAACATTGGTTTTAGTCAACTTTAGGATTTAACATTGGTTTTAGTCAACTTTAGTTATCTGATATATACAAAAACTTACCTTTAATGATTGGGGCATAATTTGGTGGCTTGTGTGCATTATATTTCTGTCAGTTAGTTAATCCAAGTTAACATCCTTCATCATTATTTTCCCTTTCAAAATAGATAGTCCAATTCTTTTCTCTTCTTTGCTTTCATTTTCTTGGTTCCATTTTGGCATGTTCACTTGGCATTTGGGAGCACATCAATTATGTTTGACAAATGAAACCATAAACTAGACCTAGATGTCCTATTTTATCTGGTGGTCACACTTTTAACATTTCAAGTAAATTTTAACGTCCAGGTGAAGTGGAAACAAGAGATAAAGGCCAAGGAAGAAGCAATCACATTGGTTGACGACGAACGTAGAGCCAAAGAAGCAGCTAGGGTCAATGCCAGCCGAAGACAAGAGGCACTGCGGCGAAAGATTGAAATAGATTTTCAGCGCCACAAGGATGATATTCAGAGGCTCACAGAAGAACTTGATCGACTCCAGACTGCTGGAATGAATCTGCTCATTCCTCCATCAGTCAATGCCATAAAAACAGCAGGTACAGATGCCAAATCTGTTAAAGAGGTCAATGCCAAGCCACCCACTGGATTCGGTAAACCACAAGACTCTCCGAAGAAACTAAATCGCAACAGGGTGTGTGTCATCTGCAAGAAGGAGGAGATCTCAGTGGTCCTCTTGCCTTGTTCCCATCAGGTTCTTTGTGCAAATTGCAACGAGATGCACGAGAAGTTGAAAGCTTGTTGCCCCGGTTGCAATGCCAGGATCGAGGAGAGGATACTGGTTTATGGTGCAAGCTCCTGGACCTAATCTTGTGCTTCTAATCAACAGCAATGGCTTTATGCATATATAGACCCTTGGTTATTCGGGTTTCAAATGGCCTTTTGTGCCTTTGCTAAATGCTGAATAAGATCCCCAAACCTTGGTAAATGAACAGGTAAATAAAGAAACTGTACTGCAATATGAGGCAGTTTTGGTGGCTTAATAGATGTGCTATTTGGAATGTTCTATACTATTTAGGAGACGAAAATGAATTTTGTGCATTCTAATAACACATTTCAATGATAGTTGGGAATACTCTCAGGTGTGCAAATGGACAATGAGTGCCTGATTCTTTCTAAGAACATTTAAATGGAAAGCTATTTTCCAAGGACACTTACTCCCAGAATGCAATGCAACAGTGATTAAGTGCTTTAAATTCCATGATTTCAGTAACAGAAATGAAGGGCAATGAGAAAATGACAATTTCAGGAATTAGCATTTCTATTTTATTGTTGATTGAACATAAAATTAGTTTCTAGGATCTTTAAATTTTAATGGATTTCCTCTTGCTATCTTTTTTCTTTTTTCCTTTTTCCTTTTTCCTTTGATTTCAGCAATTACTTAATATATTAGTATATTTAAGCTATTGATTACATTCTTCTGATTATATCTAATCAATTAATTGCATCACTTTGATTCTTTCTCCTGAAGCAAACGCGGGCTAAATGGTAAGGACTTCCTCTACTTGTGTTATGTTGTGTCATCTACATTTTGATAATAATACTAAAAATTCAAAAATTTTATATTAGATTAAATAAGTTAAACTTGAAAGTTAAGAGTTCTACACGGTTTGGAATAAAAATTTTATTAATTGATTTGAAGATTTAAATTAGATATCAATATATAGGTTAATAATTTTCAAAATTTTATTGAATGATCATCTTTGAATATTAATACAATAGAATAATATACTCATCTAATTTATAGAATAGTGTTAGGATATGTATGAATTAGAGGAGAGAGAGGGGTGAATAACTTCAATCGCTTCGTCATTAAGAATGTAATGGAAACTTGAACCAAACTCAAAAGCATGACGTGAATATTATGATTTTATTTGGTTCACCACCTCCCAAGGTGGTTTGTACAAGACCTAATCTTGTCCACGGGGCCATGGTGCCGCGGTAGGACATCCAGGTTGTCACCCAAGCATCCGCGGTTCGATCCTCAGTTACGACGTATTTGTAGGAATTTTCCTCCAAATGAGGATCGCAATCAAAGGATGCTGAGCATCTGGGTTGGCCGCTGCGTGCGCTTCTCGATTTACCCTGGTGGCCGGTGGGAAACTTCCGTAGGGTCGGGCTGGTCACCTCCAGGGATTGAGTCAATGCGACTAACTGGGATTATCATTTTTTTTACAAGACCTAATCTTAATGACTATTCTCACTAATTCTTATTTTCAAATACATTCCGGAGGTGAAGAAATTTTTTACAATTTATTTTTACAAGAACACAACAAGAATACAAATGAAAACACAAATAACTCTACAAATAAAATTTTATTTTGGAAACTCTCTTGATGCTTGGAATGACCTTTTGTTGGTCTTGAAATGTAATAACACTTTGTCCTCAGATCTCCAAGAACTATCATTACCTCTTTCAAATGAAACCCTACTTATAACATTGCTGCTCGGGTTAATTTCTTCCAACTAGTCGATTGATCGTACTCACCAATCGATTACTGACCGTTGATTGTCTCTTGAACGATCACTAACATTGAATAACGGCTGAGATTATCTTGAAATTTGAATACCAATCGGGTATCACTAATTGATTGGTGGGCTATGCTTAGTCGAACTGACCAATCGATTTGGTAAGCTTTTATTTGTTCAACACATTCTAGCAATCGATTGGCAACCCCCAGTCGAATAGGCAAGTCGATTCAGACAACTTCTGTTTACTCGATATAGTTTACTAATCGATTGCTTTATCTCGGCAATATATTGCTTGACACCAATTGATTGTTATCACATAACAATCGATTGCTCAAGCAGCAAATCGTATTTGGGATTTAGGGTTTATCAATCAATTGCTACTTCTTGACAATCGATTGCTAACCATAATTTCAGCCTTTTCACAACTGAAATCACATCTTGCTTGGTATCTGATTGACCTCACTCTATTAAGACTTCCTTTGCTCAACATCTAGTCATCCTTGACCTATCAAGACTTTTCGTTGCCTAATATCCGATCAACCTTAACCTATTGGGATTTCGCCATTGCCAAACATTCGATCTTCCTCAACTTGTTTTGACTTCTTGCTTATGCTTAACATCTGGTCAATCATGGCTTGTAGGACTTCTCCGCTATTAAGTGTTCGATCAACCGTGACCTACTTAGACTTTTTTATTTTGTGCCAAGTGTCCAATTCTCCATTACATACTTAGACTTTCCATTTTGTGCCAAGTGTCCGGTTCTCCATGATTCATTTGGACTTTCTATTTTGTGTTAAGTGTCCGGTCCTCCATGACCCACTTAGACCTCCTCTTGCATACTAAGTGTCCGATCAACAATGATCCACTTGGACTTCTCATCTTGTGCCAAGTATTTGGTCCTCTATAATCCACTGGACTTTCTGTCTTATGTCAAGTGTCCAATCCTCTATGATCCACTTGGACTTTCTCTTGCATGCCAAGTGTCCGATCAATCTTGACCATTTGCACTTCTCCACTATCAAGTATTTAGTCAATCTTGACCTACTTGACTTTTCTTCACTGTCAAGTATCCAATCAACCTTAACATATTTGTCATCTATCTAACATATTGATCAAATATCAAAACCCAACTCGAGTCAAACTGAATTTAGTCAGACTAGTCAACTTTGACATGAGATTGATTGTGTTAGGACCTTGTGATCTAGAGGGGGCATGAATAGCTCCGATCACTTTCGTGTGCTAGTCTACAATTCATTAATACACAGTGGAAATACAATAACACAAAACACAAGAAAACACAAGCACAATACAAACTGATTTACTTGCTTCACCACCTCTCAAGGCAACCACATCCAAGGCCTAGCCCTAGCGAACTATTCCCGCTATTCTTCTCCTTATTGGATACCTTCCGAAGGTGGAGAAGCCTCTTACAATATGATCTTGCAACAAAAACAAGCAAATACAAAGATACAAATGAAATCAAAATAAACACGTTTATACAAGTGATCTTTGCTTTGGATGCTTGTTGTTACTTTGAATTGTCTTTTATTAGTCCGAAAATGCAGCAACACTTTGTCCTTAAACTCTTAAGAATTAGTGTCGAAAATCTCCGTGAAATCCTTCTTTTATAGCCTTTAGGTCATGGCTGATTTCTACCTATTAGTCGATTGATCTTACCCATCAGTCGATTGATCCATTGTAGATTTGAATGTTACTCTAACCTATTAGCTTAACGACTTTGTCCATCTCAACATCATTCGACTGATACGTTATATTTGAGAGGTGTCCTAAGGCAATCACCTTACAGTTACACTATTTATTAGATAAATAACAATTCATTATTTGAGTGCATATTTTCTATATATTTAATTGGATCTTAAACTCATTTATTGAATGGCCGCAATACAATTCATAGCATGAGAGAATTTATGATTGGATCACAACTAGTGAGCGTCTCTACATGTGTAATTATGAATACATTAAAATTATTCCTAGTCGATGAATCGTTGAGCATGAACGTCATCAATTCTATTGAAATTAGCACGTTTTAAACTCCTTGGTTTGCCAAACAATTATTTTCACTAGCTGGAGACATTGGATGTTGAGAGTTAAATATAGATGCTAGTTAAAGGTAGCTAGTTCATTGGAGTGACCTACCTTAAAACTTCATATAGTTCTATACATGTCACATCCCGAGAGACAATCGTCCAAAAAATTTTGACAGCATCTCCCCAGTAACCATGACAATTTCTTGAATACATGTATACATAAAGGCCCACACGTCCTATCCATACTACATAATATGGATTTATGTATAACTAAATAATAAAAATGTGACCCACTCGGCCACTCACACATCCTAATGTAAGCATAACAATGTAAATCTAAATCTAAATCTACACAACTACTAACGAATAAACTCGAAAAGTAAAGAAATATGAAGTTACGCATGAGGAAACATAAAGGATACAACTATAAAATCACGGATAAGAAAATACTATAGTCTCAAAACACTGATACGAATCATAAATCCGAAAGTAAAGAAGATAGAATAGAAAGTGTCACAACTCTATACTAATACATTCACACACAAAGACATAACAAATATCCTCTGCTGTGAGATGGCGTGACTGGCAGGATCTCCTCGGCATCAGTTGTAATCTCTTACCTGATATTTGGGAAGACAGAAAAATCCCAGGGTCTGAAGAAGTGAGTACAGGATACTGAGTGGATAATCAGAAAAGACAGTGCATGATCAAAATATATAATCAATAGCACAGGTATACAACAATAACAGGAATCAACATGTGATCAATAATAATCTATAAGTAGTATATATACCAAAATGGATCTCATAAAATGCATCAATCCATATGAATGATCATGCCATACCGATGTATCAATTAATAAACAATCATGTATATATCCACATTCCAATGCAATATATATATATATATGCACAGTCCGATACATAATATCAAGCACGCAATACAATGCAAGCATATGCATGATGCAGCTGCCTACACTCTCTCCAGTACTCACGTGTCTATATGAGATTGAGGGCGTTCGACATCCAAATGGTCATACATCTAACCCTACAATAAAGTAGCATGGTGACCCAACAATAGGTAGCCATTTATAGCTACGTACATCCTATGGTCAATGTTTGCCCTCTAATACTCATCCCTGAGTATTACTCTCATACTCTCCGAGTACCACCCCTCATCGGTGTCAAGGTCAGAACATCGACTGGCTACGTACAGGCCATACTGTTAGAATGTATACTATAACCTAGCTTTTGTATGAACATCTATTTTGAAATAATTTGAAATGAGAATCACTTTGGTCAAATATTTACATTTTATATTTCTGATATATGTTAATGCAGTTGTCCACTTAATTTATATTGTAGATAGTATAGTGTGTGGTGCCACATAGAAGATCATGTTATAAGTTCTTTATAAATTATAAATAGTAGCTCACAACCAAGATGGATTGGGACAAACCATTGGAATGGTTGTAGTGTAATTAGTATTAATATATCTTGACTATAAAATTATACTAGTACACTTTGTATGTATTGAGCAAGATCGTTTGAGGTTGTTCGATTTATACTGACTATATAATCGAACTAGACCTCTATTATTATAGATGTGCGTTCTCTTAATTTTGATATAATAACAAGCATATATACTTAGTATTTATTTCTTTAACTTGTCAAAGGGTAAGATTTATTCCTTAAATCAAAAGGCCTGATGAGTTGGGAGATAGTACTATTTATATGGTGTGTTGTTGATTATAGAAGGAATCTGTGTCTTAATTATTTAGGCTGATGATGTCCCCTTGAGGAGCTCATAAGAATTATCATGTAAACCCTGCAGGTGGACTTAGTCCGCATGATAATAAAGTTGAGTGATACTACTCTTAGAATTAGAAGTTAATTAATTGAGTTGTCAGTAATTCAATTAATTAACGGACATACGATATCTTAAACACAGGGAGATTAATGCACTCATAATAAGAAGGAGCCCATATTGTAATATGGGATTGGTGCGGTAGTTCAATAATAACCCTTTAGTGGTATGGATTATTATTGATGGATTTGAGTTGGGTGTTCAGGGAGAACACAGGAAGCCCAAGCCCATCAAGAGGCCTAAATCAATTCCTCCTCTAGGTCCCTATTGTAGCCTCTGGATAAAACCTTGTATCCATCCAACAAGAATTATGTTAATTTTGTTATCCAATAAAATTCTGTTATCCAATAGAATTATGTTAATTTTGTTATCCAACAAAATTCTGTTAATTCTGTAATTTTTTCCTAAACTTCCTAAAGAGGCAAGCCTATAAAAGGGGAGGAGAGGAGGCGCCTAACCAAACAACATCTCTTCTCATCTTGTGCTAGGGCCGGCCACCCCCCCCCCCCCCCCACCCTTGGTGTTTCTCCTTGGCTTTTCTTCAAGCTAGGGATGGCGCCTCCTTTAGTGGTTTTTCCTTGTTCATTCTCCTTCTCCTAGGGTCGGCGCCACCTTGTCCCTCCTCTCTATTTCCTAGGGTCGGCACCCCTAACCTAGGTTCCCCTTGGTTGGTGGCGGCTTGAAGAGGAGAGGAAGAGAAGAAGCCTTGCTTCTCCCTTGGTTGGTGGCGGCTTGGAGAGGAAAGGAAGAGAGGAAAGGAAGAGCAAGAGAGGAAGAAAGGAAAGCAAGTTGGGTGGTTTCTCTTGGTAGATCGTCGCCCACACGATGTCCAAGAAGAGGAGAGGAATACAACAGAAGATCAAGAGGTCTTCGGGTAACGAACCATCTTCTATACAATCTACAAAGGAAAGGTACAACTATTTTATTCTGCTGCGTAAGTTATTTTTCTTTTGTATGGATCCTGAATACCAACACAAGAGGTCAACGATCTTATGCTTCGATCAAGGTGTGCTTCGATCGGTCAAGAACTTGCTTGATCGATCAAGCACATGTCTGATCGAAGATCTGGGTTGCTTGGAAAGGTTTCGTCCCTATAAAATTTTTATCTGGCAGAAATTGAATAGGACGAAATTTTAGGCACCTTCAAGTGGTATCAGAGCTAAGTTCTGGCTCTGTGTGATTGGTTTCAGTTAATTTATGCACTTTTCATATATAAATTTAGGTAGGAAAATAGTAGGATGTGCAAATAGATTAACTCTGTGGTTGCAGGCATCCTAGTTCCAACTATTATTGCCTAATGTGTGTTATATATTGTGTGTTGTGCATGGATGTAATGTATGATTGGAACCCTCGGGCATGTCGAGGTTGTTGTGCATGTGTGTAATTTTAATTTACTGTTCGATCTAGATTACATGTAAACTCCTTCGTGGAGTATAAGATCGATGGATGTAAATTTCTTTTTTATTGCGGCTTGTATCTTTGCTATGCGTGGTGCTATTTTGATGACCGAAAGCACAGCTGAGAAGGAAGCAAGATAGACTTGACTACATGTTCCATTGGCAGCATATTGAAGAACAGCTGATAATTGAAGAGGCCATAATAGTTAGAAATTTATTTTTTTCATATTTATTGCATGTTGTTTTGATATGCTATTATATGCTACTATGTGTGTGCATGTTAAAATTTCTCATTTCAAATAACTAAGTGGGAGAGGGATTATTTAAATAAATCTCATGGTCTCCATTACTAGTTTGTAAGTGATACATTCAAACTTGCGCGTTGGCTTTAAGTGCCTTCCTCCATATCGGATGAGTTTATTTGCGGATCACTAGATCAAACTTCCTTTATGGATGATTATAGGAAATTATTTAGGAACGTGTGATCTTCTCCATCTGAAGGGGCACAATCCTAAATAATGGACTTAGTATCAAGTAATGGTATACACTTAGACGCATTTAATAGTATCCTCCCCATCGGAGTTACTGCTATTATTCATTTGAGTGACCCCAAAGTATTACATGTTAAGAGTACAGTACTCTTGGATACATGTACAAGTAACTTGAATCCACAGGACAAGAAAGCAGCTTGGGCTAGGTGTGACGTAGTCAGCCTAGTGGGAACTGACACATAGACCATGTCCTGAACCAAGCGGGTATAAGACGGTGAAAGGAACGAGGCACGATTCAGTGGAGCTACTGAAGGGTTTAGAAGATGTTCTGGAATCAATCGTTGATTTTTTGGTCAATTGGGGATCATGATGTATTACTAGGTGTCACTCATGATCGTTCCATAATTAATAGTTAATTACGGATGACCAACATAACCGGAAACCTATTGGGTCACACGTACAATAAGTTCTCCGAATAACTTAAAATGAGTTTGAGAATTGGATTCTCAGAACGAGAGAGATAAAGTCTGGTTGGACTAGACAAAGGACAATATGATGGAATTCGTCTTATGAAGATGAAACGAACGAAACTGATTTTGTTTAAATCAGAGACCGTTTGATTAGTGAACCAAATATTTTAGTTTTGAACTGAATTGAACCAACTTGGTTTGGTTCATGATGGAAGAGATATTGGCCAAACGGATGCAATGAGAAGCTTCGTCTTGGGAAGATGAAGTGAATAAAACTTGTTTGGGTCAAATCAGAGTTCGTTTGGTTAGTGAACCGAGCGAACCAAACGAATACGGTTCGCTACAGTAAATCTAATCCGTTTAAATGATTTTGGTTTATTTGTAAAGCCGATGTGGGTTTTAGGGTTTTTGCCAACCCAAAATTATTTTAGGCTGTTGCTTCCTCAATAATAAAGATAAATCAACTATTAATTTTATCGACCGCTGCTCGTGCCAAGGCGGAGAAGAACATAGAACGGCGAGTGCAAGGTGGCTTCTTCCTGGCGGGCGCGAGACAGCTTCTGGCTGGCCTGAGGCAGCTTCCGACGAGTGCGAGGCGGCTTCCGGTGGGCGCGAGGTGTTTCTTCCCGAGCGGTGAGGCGACTTCCATGTTGGCACGAGCGGCGACCAGTGGTCGGAACATGGTTTCTAGCGGGCGCAAAGAGGACATCCGCTCCTTGCTGCTGCTCTGTTTCCTCGCACGAAGTTTAGCCACCTTACTCGTTTCGTGATACCAAGCAGAAGAAACCAGATGCCACTCCGATTCCTATCTGCTGCCGGTTGAAAGCTTGCCGCCGAGAGTTTGGTTGTGGTAGCTGAGGAGTTTCTCTACTTCTGAGTGTCAAACAAAGGATGTTTCCAACTCACCACATGTCGAACAGAGGAGTTTCTTGCTTCTTTGCTAAACAGAGAAGGTTCTTTCTTCTGTTGCCGGACATATTGAATTCTTTGTTTGTTGAAAATTGTTTTCAACTACTGGAGAAGTCATGTATAGGTTAGCCATCGAATATTTGTCCATTATTATCGGAATAGTTCCATCATGATGTCCAAAGGTTTTCGACGGTCTGTTATTGGCAGTCAATAGTTGACCACCGAAATTATCTCGGAGAATACAATTCTCGATGATAGTTAGAAAGCCCCGGAACGATCATAACAAACATTGTTGCGTGATTTTTTGAATAAGGCTTCTCTCGATTCGATCGTCATCGATCATCGGCTAGTATCGAAGACGATGACGCGACTCGTGGCTTCCGAAGCCGTCTAGATGGGAGCTTAGCATGGATCACCAATAGAGGTGGGACTTCGACAAGGACCGCTCGATTGATACTAATCATGCTCAAATGTCGATACCGTCAGGTACGCATTTAATTGAATAATAATTATTATTTAGAAAATTTTAATTTCTTGCATGCCTTGTACACCATAAAGTTATGTTGACAAGATAGTAAAATTAATGGGTAAACCTCCTCTTACAAATGTTTGAATTCGTATACGTCCACACTATCGTGGCATACAAAATTTTCGGTGTTTAAGGTATTGGTGAATTTAAATTATATTGTTTAAGGAATCAATATTATTTTAAATTCTAAAGTTTTGACTAAATATGTTATTTTGTGATTCTCAGGATTTCATTATGGCTTTCAATCCACTTGCTGTTATTCTAAAAGAAAACAAACTTAATGGTCCTAATTATATTGATTGGAAACAGAACTTGGACATTGTCTTAACTGCTGAAGAGTACAAGTTTATACTTTTCGAGGTCTGTCCTAGCGTGCCTAATAGAGATTCTAGTGAAGAGGAGATAGAGAGACATAGGAAATGGGTTAAGGCAGATGAGATGGCGCGGTGTTACATTTTGGCTTCTATGTCAAATGTGCTGCAACATCAGCATTAGGCCATGCCTACTGCCTATGACATGATGCTCAATCTCAAAGAACTCTTCGGACACCAAAATCGGGCTGTCAGGCAGGAGGTCATGAGAAACTTAATGACGACCACCATGACTGAGGGGACACCCGTGAGAGATCATATCCTCAAGATGATGGCTCATTTAAATGAGATGGAAGTCCTTGGAGCTGAAATCGATGGGGAAACCCAGGTCGATATCATTCTACAATCGCTGCCCAAGAGTTTTGAGCAGTTTCGCCTGAATTACAACATGAATAAAAGGGTATATTCATTGGCGAAACTTCTGACAGAACTCCAAGCAGACAGAAGGGCTATTTCGTCAAAGTTCTCAAGTTCACATTGCTGAAAACGTTTCTGCTTCTAAGCCGAAAGGCAGAAAGAAGAGGAAGAAACAAGTTGGTTCGGCAAAGAAGGTGATTGGACCTCAAGTGGCTGGGCCGCAGGCAGGTGTGAAGAAGCCAAAGGGCAAGTGCTTCACATGCAAGCAGTCTGGACATTGGAAGGTGGACTGTCCTCGCAGAAAGGAGAACAATAAAGGTATATCTTATTCATTAGTTGTTGAAACATGTTTAGCGGTGTTATCTACCAGTACCTGGTGTGTAGATACGGGAGCCACTGATCATGTCTGCAATTCATTGTAGGGGTTCCAGGAAACCAGACGACTACATGAAGGGGAGATTACCGTCTACATGGGCAATGCTACGAAAGTGGCGGCTATTGCAGTGGGAGATGTTTATTTATCTTTTGAGAGAAATAAAACTTTGATTTTGAGGGATTATCTTTATGTACCATGTTTTAGAAAAAATTTAATTTCAGTTTCTAAATTACTCTGTTTTAAACCATACAAGGACTTTCGAAGACGACAAACTCGCCCTGACTCCTCCTGAGCAAGAAAACCAGAAGGTTACTTTATATTCACTTCTTATTGAAGATCTCCACGAAGAAAAACATTTTTGATATCAAGTTGATGTAAAGGCCAATGATGAATAGTAGCCATTGAAATAAACAATCAAATAGATATCAATTTTACAACAGAATAAAAAGTGTCAGAATACTCTACACTATAGGTCTAAGCAAAGCCCTTTGCGACAAGACGGACTTTTAATCTGGCAACTGACCCATCTGGGTTGACTTTAACTGTAAACATCCATTTGCATCCAATGGCCCGTTTCTCTGAAGGTAAATCAACCAAGTCCCAAGTGTCATTGTCATCCAAAGCATTCATCTCCTCTATTATCGTATCATACCAATCAAGATGAGATATGGCTTCACGGATAGTTTTAGGAATAGAAATAGAGTCAAGTGAAGCGATAAAAGAATAAGAGGAAGACGATAGGTCATTATAAGAAACAAAAGAAGTAAGATAGATACACTGTCATTTATCTTTACGTAACACAATAGGGAGATCACTTGGAACTGGATCAACTGACGAAGGAAGAGGTGCAGGACCTGAATCAAGAGGTTGACGCTTGGAGTAGACTTGAATAATACAAAACTTGACATCATCCGATTCCGAGACGAGTGCGAAGGATTTGACAGAATATACCAACAAATCATCATCTTCCTCTTGACAAGACGGAATAGATGAAGATTGGAAATAAGGTGTCTTCCATGAAGGTAACATCAATTGAAACAACATATTTGATAATAATGGGATAATAACACATATATCCTTTCTGAAGACGAAAATAACCAAGGAAAATACACTTTAAAGACTTGGGGTATAATTTAGTAATATGCAAACTAACATCCAAAACAAAACAGGTATTATCAAATATCATAGGGTTAACAAGAAACAAGACTTATTAGGAAAAAATATTTTATAAAGGGTCTCACTATGAAGAACACAGAATGACATGAAGTTAATGAGAAAACATGCTATAGAAACTGCATCAGCCCAAAATGTTTTGGGAACATTCATTTGAAATAAAAGGGCTTCTGCAGTTTCAAGAAGATGTCTATTCTTACATTCTGCCCAAGAGGTTTCATAAAGCATGTCATTCTGACCCATATAAGATTGAAATAAATCGGACGTATTTTCTTTGACATTATCGCTTTGCAAGGTGCAAATGGACACATCGAACTGAGTTTTAATCTCAGCGTATAATGCACAAAATAGATAAAATAAATCAGAACGACTTTTCATTAAATATAATCAAGTTACACGAGAATAATCATTCACAAAAGTAATAAAATACCTAAATCCAGATTTAGACAAAATATGACAAGGACCCCAAATATCAGAATTAACTAATTCGAAAGGAATAATAGTACGTTTATTTACTCTAGGACTCGAACTAAGACGGTGATGTTTTGCAAACTGACATGACTCACAATCTAATAAAGATACCTTATTATATTATGGACAAAACTTCTTAAGCAAAGAGAGAGATAGATGATCCAACCTACAATGAGTCTCGAAAGAAGAAGTGACACTCAAGCAAACAAAAAATTTTAGAAGTGATGTGTCAAGAATATAGAGGCCTCCAGACTCATGTACTTTGCCAATAATCTTCTTTGTCAAAAGATCTTGAAATAAATAATGATTAGGAAAAAATGAGATACAACAATTAAGATTACGAGTTAGTTGACTGACAGAGAACAAATTAAAGGATAAATTAAGTAAATATAAGACAGAGAACAAAGAAAGCAAAGGGGTAGTATTAATAGTATCAGACCCACAAACATAAGATGGTGATCCATCAGCTAAATTAGCAGTAGTAGTGTTAGCTTTGGAATGAAAAGTAAAAAAGAGACTAAAATTACTTGTCATATGATTTGTGGCACCAGAATCAATGACCCATTTGGAAGATGAGGAAACAAGACATGCGTTGTGTTTACCTAAATCAACAATAATAGTGACAGAGAAAGATGAAAACTTGAGTGATTTCTGATATTCTGAGAACTTAACAAATTCATCTATTGAGCTAAGAACTGATTTATCAAAGGCATTATTGGTGGACACAATATAGGTCAAGCGTTTTTGCTAATTTTTATACTGAAGCTTTCTATACTCAAACTTTGTATGACCTGACTTACGACAGTAGT
Organism: Curcuma longa; assembly: GCF_044706935.1. Taxonomy (NCBI): domain Eukaryota; kingdom Viridiplantae; phylum Streptophyta; class Magnoliopsida; order Zingiberales; family Zingiberaceae; genus Curcuma; species Curcuma longa. The sequence goes on along the minus strand of NC_133878.1, from coordinate 2,525,585 downwards.
TGCACAAAATATCACCAGAATTCGACATTCAAGCTTGAAAGTCCTGTAAGCCTCCTCCTTTGTTTCTACTATGACTAGTTGATATTCTAGGCATATTAGTATTGCGATTTACCAAATCATCACTAAATGGAACGGGTGTAATACTTTCTGTACGAAGAACTCGACTAAATACATCTTGTAAAGAGGAAACCTTAGAACCAGAGAGAACTTGTGACTTAGCAACCTTAAATCAAAAGATAGGCCAGCGAGGAAGCTCGTAATAGCCATCTACTCTGATTGGCATTGTTGAACCTTCACATCAGGACTAAAGGGCAATAACATATTAAGTTCCTTATATATCTTCTTGAACGCCATAAAATAATTGATTAAAAGTTGATCTTGTTTTTCCACATGGTAAAAGGCTTTGCAAATCTCATACATGCGAGTGAGATTTCCTTTTCCAGAGTACAAAAATTCCAAATAATCCATCAGTTTTTTAACAAATTAATAATGATTTATCAAACCAATTACCTAACTATCAATACAATTACAAATCTGAAAGAATAAGCGAGCATCCTCTCTAAGTCATGTCTGCTTTGAATCATCTTTAGGAGGATCATTAGTCAAATATCATAATTATCAATACTCCATAAATAAAAACGAACAGTCTTACTCCAATCTAAATAGTTCGAACCATTCAACTGATAGTCTGTGATTTTAGACATCACAGGCACCACATCCATCATAATAGAAAACTTACTCTTATCCATAAGACTTTATCCCAAAGGAAGTCAAATAAGAGAAGAATCTGAATGAAGGCCAAGACATAACGGCTAATGAGCGGCGAGATGAGCATGAGGTCGCGAGCTCGTCGTGTTGGTGCGCAAGCGTCTGAGGCAAACGTGAAGGGGTTCATGGGATGTGTCAACGAACAAAGGAAGAAGAGGCGGCGGTGGTCGCCTTTGTCACATACTGATAGGTGGAAAACAAGAGGGTAGCAACGGCAAGGATGGAACCCTAATTTTGAATCTCTAATGCTCTAATACCATGTTACTTAAGGTAGAAAAAGAATATATCACTTTATTAAAGATGAGGTATATTTATATACGAGACTAGAAATTCATCTTAGAAAACTATCTACAATTTGGAAGCTAATAAAGCTAAGTAATAGCTATATATATATATATATATATATATATATATACACACACCGCTAATAGGTAGCAATTAGTGATAAAGAGGGATTATAATCAAGCATCATAATTCCTACAACTTAAAACATAGTAGAGGATCAAAAACATTAGCTAAGAAAACAAACATCAACTTTAAAATCGAGATGACTATAAGTCCTATCATCACAAAAATACTGCTCCATTTCATATCCAAAAACATGACACTAACTTAAGTGTGGTTTATGTCAATTAATTTGCATCATTGAATAGTCTATAAGTAAGCAACTTCAACTTGCAATGTAAATGAAAAAGGTTGCCAGGTTCATAACTTCCTATTATAAAGAGGTCAAATCAAGGAGGAACCATATGAAGTTAATTTTCAAAAGAGTATGGAAATTGTTTGAGCTACAAAAAATAGATACTAAGAAGATAATCTTCAAGAAAGAGAAACATTAAGGGGGGTATCACCGAATACTCTTCTTTTCACTGTGAACATTGTACCAAAATAATTTTCCAACAATGTACTCGAAAGATTAAAAAATCTTCCAATATTATGGAAGCTAAGTTCATATAAATTGCATCTAAACTTAGATCTCACCCAAATTTTTTTTGTCCAAATTTGCAAACAATGATTTTTTTTTTATCATAATCCACTTAAAAAATTATTGTCTTTTAAATTAAAACTCTTTCTCAATAATATATCTTCACTTGAACATATCATTAAAAAAAATCATTGTCCAAGTGAATTATCGGGAGAAACGATAATACCTATTGTATTTAGCAATTTCCATTCTCTCCTTCAATGAAATCCTTTGAATCATTTTGTATCAATCATTAGATAGTCAAAAGAACTAGGGTTTGTTCCAGAAAGATATTGTTTTGGAACTGACCACTACAGTCAAAACATAAGCATGGAACAACAGTCATTACCTTCAATGCAATGCCACCACTTGATGCTCCTGATGCTATATTTCCATTGATGTCAATGCAGACAGCCCCTACTGTATCCGCAATAAAATCTTCCTTTTCATCTGTTTTCATGAATGGACATCCATCCAGTTTAATTTATTGCAGTTACTGAAGAATGGTCTTCCACCAGCATTCAGAATGCAAAAACGGATGAAGAAAAGTTATATGCCTTAACTTGTAAACAAGATTTAGGTACATACATATTAGCCCTCCATGGAGTTTGAATACTATCATGGTTGAAAAATTCACTAACAATTTACGTCTGCTATTAGGTATGAAAATAAGATAAATATTACACAAGCAAATGTTTGTATGAAGTTATATACATGCATTTCTTATCATAACTGATTAGCCATCAACTACAACTTCGGAACTTATCTAGCATCTCTGAAGCTTTTGGTATTAATGATTAGCCTATCAAAATTTTGTGAAATACCAAAGAACATGTAAAAATAGTTAATCATTATGGGCCTATTGTTTAACTAATCATTATGGGCCTGTTCATGCAAACGGCATGCCTATTTGGCTTACACTCTCTTTACTCCACCCAAGATGTATTCATTCGGTTAAGAGATTATGTTACATAATTTTTTTTAGAAATTACGAATTTTCCCAGTTGATCATGTGTTTTATGATAAGTGGTTATTGAGCCAAATCTAAGGTGTACCAGATACAAGTAAAGATCATCTCTGCTGATAAATCTTATCAGTACAGGTACCATCTTTTATGTTTCTGCAAAGGTCATATGGACCCTATTACAATCCAATACATGAGTAGTATTCTTGTTTGATTGTGGCTTGTGAGAGTGGATGCTTCATAATTCCTCCAGAACATGCAAATGCAGGGCAAGCCCATGCAAGGTTTTGGTTATATCAGATTCCACAAAAGAATACAAATGGAGCTTAACACCATATCTGTCCCAGTTATATTACTAATCTGACTAGCAGTCACTACTTCGAAAAAATATAATATCAGTAAATAACCAAATTATTCTAACTCTTCTACCCATACCTTACATACACAATTGAATTTTATTTCTTTTATAGGTGCCATGATAGTACAATAAAGCAGTTACTTCACTTCCTAGTAACATATTATTAGAAGGAAACTTAAAATAAGTTTGTGCACTATTATTTATCAGAAGATCATTCAATAAATATCATTCACTCATCAACAGTTCGACAACATGCATGATGGAGAAAAGAATAAAGTAAGATATATTGTTTACTTTTAGAAGTACCCTAGAAGGTGATTGATTAATAGCACTAATAAAATCACACCCTCAAGGTCGGATTTATTTGATGCACAGACCCTTTAATTATGCTTGGAAATTTTTAAGTAATACCAATATTAACACCTGGATATAAGGAAGCATTAGTTTGAGGTTAATTGCGCACAGGATGCAAATGTAGCAACACTTAGGATTTCATTACAAGAAGGCTTTAGTGTATCCATTACGAGTTTCTCATAGTTGGAGCAAATTAGGAACTTTCTATGACAATGGTTAGATCAATCAAAAACTCACCACCTAATCTCCTGGAGCATTGTCTGTAGACTGAAAAGGCATGGGGAGCTGGGATTGCTAAATCTGAGATTGACCAATATGGCATTGTTTTGCAGGTGGTGGACGATTTGGCTAACAAAGCCATTTGACTTGGGTAAGGCTCCTTACGTTGAAAACTATCTCCAACCTAGCATCTGGATGATTGAGGCTGATAATAGATGGTCTCAATTTGGAAGGAACTACTGAAACTCATGATTTTTTGCTATCCAAGTATTACAGTGGCAGAGGGGTGAGATGGGTAAGATCTGTTCTGCTTTATGAGATGGCCAGATGGTACTTTGCTGAGAATGCAGATGCAGGATATATACTCTGTGGGTGATTTGAAGATGATCTCGGTACGGGGGTGCTAGCTTCAATTGTCCTCTAGAGGATTGAGTTTTCTAAGGCCAGTGAGGGGAGCTGACACTTAGGCACTTGTTGGGAGGATTCAGCAGCCAGCTGGGATGGTTGGGATATTATGCACGTTTGAGATGAAGTGGCAATGGAAAATTCAGTGTTGCTACAGATTATGAAAAGTTGGCGGATACATAATTTCTGCAATGTTCTGTTTCTTTTGTTTACTGGAATCTGATGATTGCTTTTAGTTCCCAGCCATTTGGCCTCTTCAGGCTACAGATGGGCATGCTGCAGCCTGGAATTGCTTCACATTTCTAGAGCTTTTGTTGTGTTGATGTTGGGTACTTACTCTGGTGGTATTTGAGTAAGAACATGTAACTTAAGTGGGTGTTTAGTTGTTTTGTATGGGAGGGTTGTGTGTAGGAGTGGGATGATGGAGTGCTCTCATTATCATATCATAGTATTGAGGGAGTGGCTCTCACCTGAATGATGTCCAGGGAGAGAATGTAATGATGCTGTTTTTGTGCTTAACCTGATTGAAGTGACCTTGTTCACTCATCATTTTCAAAAAAAGAAGGCAGCAAAGAAGTTTATATTTTACTATGGCTCAATATGCAAAGCTACTACAGTTTAAGAGCACCTTCTAGCAAAGCTGCACTACCACAAGCAACGGTGGGCCTTTCATCAGGACATTCACTCTTTTTTTCAGCATCGGCAAGCATTGATTTGTATTTAATCCATTGTGATTTTGCTTTTTCTGTCACCAGCCACTGGTTCAAAAAAAAAGTTATTTTGCAGCCTAGCAGGTAACCCGAATAAGAAAAAAAACACAATATTAAACAATCAAGACACCAACAGTTTAGTTCAGCAACACAATCCATCAGAAAGGGAAAAAAATGATAGGGAAAAGAAAGGATGGCATACAAGCTCTGCTTCTGAAATACTAACAGGCATAGTTATGCCCTTTGACTTGCCCCATTCACGTGCGCCTTCACCAACCAAGAACCTGAATGAGTTCCACATAGAATAATAGTCAGTTACACCACAGAGATAGAAATGATAGCAAGCCATTGAATTAACCACCGCAGATGGAGTACTGATTTATGCATCATACAGTCCGATCCCATCTGACCATGAAGTGGTTTGAATACATAAGTCAGGCCATACAACATCTATAAAATCAGACCTAGCTGACGTTTTGAATGTTCAATACAAGATCAAAGGCATGCTGCATAATGTATAGTTTTTATCTAATTGGTGCATTTCACATGTTAGTTCAGGAAAACATATGGAACTGACACAAGTTGGCTGGAACCAGTGCAATATAATCCTTCTTTGTCAAATAACTTTAAGATGCTTACAATTTAGCAACCTTGTATGTGAGATGTGGTGTAAACAAAAATTCTGCAGTTCTCTCTTAGGGAATTTAAGTGGGGAAAATAACATGTTCAAAGGCAATCAAAAAATTTTATAGTTAGAAGAGTTGCATTTAATAAAGCGCATAAAGAGTGGAGGTAAATCAAAGAAAATATTAATCAATGGAGAATAAGATTCACCTAGACAACCCTAAATAGTTGAGCAAACACCAGCTTGATGACGATGAGACAATGACATACATTTAACTCAACAGAAATATCATCCAAAATTGCATGAAAATTTGGAAACACTTGTGATTATTAATTAATTATGTTAAAAATAAATCGAGACAGATAAATCTCTAAAAGGATTGCAGGCTTGTAGCTAGTTTCAGTTGCAACCAACTTTCCCAGTATAAAATCTTGGATTATCCAGATGCGCCAACTTGCCAAGTTTTATACTATTAAGAATGATCGTAAAGGCATCAGGTGAGTGACTAGCTAATTGAACAAATCAGACTACATTCACCATATGAGGTGCTGAAGTTTGAAACAACGCACATGAAAGATATAAATACATGAAAATTTCTAAGAGCGGACCTTACTGACAAAAAAACAGCGCAAGGTCATCAATGTGAAAGTGTCAAGTGTTAGTTTGTTACTATATTATTCTGAATTTAAACTATTGCTGGCATAGCTCAGACATAGTTGATAAATAGGTGAAGTAATCTTTTTGAGAAACTAAGTTGGAGGGCTATGAGAATAAAATAAGAACTCTTCTTCTGTACAGAAGCACCAAATGTGAAAACAGAATCAATATCTATAAAAAGACCATGTACATTCATTTTTGTCAATATTGATATAATATTACATTGGAGGAATTCGACCAAGCAAGGATGATCCAGTTGTCTGTTCTTTAGCCAAGTTTCTAGCAATTTCAATGGCATTTCGTACACCTGGTCTATGAGAATAAAGGGATCAAGGCCTGAGTCTCTTCTGGCACAAAAAGTTGTTGGAATTCAATCATAAGTTAAACGTGTTAACACCTCTTACAGCTCCAACTGCACCAAAAGCTCCAGAACACCCATCCATGATACTTGCATCACATTCTACATGACCATGTTCTGTCAAGTTTGAACCTCGGCCTGCATTCGTGGTTGGATCATCCTATAAAAAGAAAAAAGTAAGTATCACAGCCATGTTAGGTATGTCATACCCTTGTAATGATAGCAAACCAATAAACCAGAAATGGATATGCAACTAGACATCTCACTGGTCATACTATGGAGGTCCTGAACAATTCATAGTATGTGAACACTAAAATTGCTGAAGAAGATTTTTTTACAAATATTACCAGCATAATCATTGTATAAGTTGACAGTTTACAAATATTCTCATCATGAATGAAATTCAATGTATTATAACTCCAAATATTAAGGTTTCATCTTTTTGGTAATATCAACCTTTTAAAGATTGGCTTAGGTGGAGGCTGCATAGGCACAAGGACTGCGTTGCATATGAAACATGAATTTGTCTTCATTATGCAGGGCCAGATTATCTAGGCAGCTACATATGTAGCATATGAATCCACTTCATCATGTGGCCTGCATGTCTGACACTCGGTACAAAAATTGTGATTCATTGGGATTGAACTAGTTTAGGTTTATCAAACCAAATAAAATATCCTAAGCATTACTTGCCTTGGTTCCTTATAAGCTAATTTTTCTTACAGTGACGTATAAGTGTTAATTAAAATACTTCTTTACTTATCAAGCCGAGCTGAACTTATTCAAGCTTGTTTATGTACTTATTGAGCTAGTTTGTTAAAAATCTTATCGAGCTCAACCTTTTTATCAAGCTCAACTAACAAATTTGTTGTCCTTATAAATTAGTTAAACATAAACTTTTATTATTTTTTATGTTTAATATATTATGAATAATTTCATATTATAAAAATTTATAAATTTTATGTATTTGAATAAGAAATAAATTTATAATTAGATTTTACTTAATAAATATGTTTATTCATAAATTGTTCATGAACTTTGTACATAAATGTTAACTAACCAAGCTTACTAGTGTTCAAACTTGTTTTTTTTTTTTACTATTGAACATACATAAATGAGTCTTATCAAGTCAAATACCAAGCTTATTCACGAATATTCTTTTCATTTACAGTCTTACACATCATGCCCACCCCATTTGATGAGAATGAAAAACAAGTGGAAATTTTGATCCAATTCTCATTTCCTTATTATTGTTCTTTATGTACTGAAAACCAAATGAACCCTTGGTTGGTAATTGTTCTTTACTCTGTCATGCATCTCACTTTCAAGTTTCAAAATTAAGTGCAGTAAATGAAATGGTGTTTAATTTAGCTTTAAATTCATTTCTCTTGAGTAGATCATCACAGCAAGGACCCATCTCAGGTAACAATTCTAGGTTGTGCAGTTCTGAGCACAGAAAATCCTGTACTTGCTAATCAAAATGGACTAATTGTTTTCTCCATTGCTTGAGGAAATTCCAGAATCTTCTTAATTGTCCTGAACACACAGAAAAACTATACATAGAAAGTTTGAGCCCAAGTTCTAGGTCTCTCTCTCTCTCTCTCTTAACCTAAGACATTGAACACTTGCAAGGATCATAGGTCTGCATTTGTTATGAAATTGTAGTGATTAGAAGGAATATGTCTCGAGAAAATATATAATATGAATGTCTGAAAGCAGGTAGTCTCACATGTTTTTCTTCCATGAAAATATAGGGCCATAGGTATTTAGCTGCCATGAATTGTCACAAAATGAATTATCATGAAAATACAAGGCAATAGGTATTTAGCTGCCAAGTTACATAAAAAAAACTAGCTTACATAGGAAAATTATTTTTAAAAGTCAAAAAAGGTATCAAATATACCTCCAACACTTGGATGGCAGCTGAAACAGCATCTACACATCCACCGTTACCCTAGAAACAACAGAAACCATCAGCTAAACCAAACAACATGGCCTGAAGTGGAACATAAACAATTTAAGAAGCAAATTGAAAACAAACTAGTTTCAATTGGATGGCAAAGAAACTGAACACTACAATCAAAAGGCATAAAGAATAAAAAGAAGTTACTAACTCATGCATTATCTTATAACCTAGAAAACCAGAGTACAAGATATATCCATGGAAGCATGGTCTAGAAACCCATCTATACCACCCAATACAAGAGGTAAGTATCAGTATAATATGATGTTGATTCTCGAATATCCAATTTCAGATGGTCCACAGGAACCACCTGCTGTACTCTTACAAGGTATAACAACTAATTTAAAATGGTATACCGCTGCCTAATGCTCAGTCTATGTCACTGGGTCCTAGCTGCAAATGCAATGGTGAAAAAATGACTAGTTTGGTAAGAGCCTAAATTTTAAATGGTAATTAGAAGAAAGAAACTTAAAAATAACCTCTGCTCATTTTATACATAATAGCTGTCTCAGTGGTTATGGAGATAAAACACCCAGTTAGGGGCACCTGACACTGGACCATCTGGATTGTAGTGCACTGATCCATAGAGCATCTACACAATATCCAACACGGACTCATATAGGCACAATACCAAGATGATAAACCTTGCATAGCAGTATATTATATTACATTGGATATAAAACTCAAGTGGTGCAAGCATACCTACCATCCAAACAACAGGATATCAATTAAGGAAAAAGCTCTTTTCTGAAAAGGAAAAGTTGCAATTTGAAAATTAATGATTTTCATAGATCTCATTTCAATTTAAGCATATTGCAAAAGTTAAAATTAAAAATGTATCTACAAATTCATTTGGACTTCTTAACTAGTAGCTCAAAAAAAAATTGACATGACTATTCAGGGCAACCAATGTAGCAAAACTTTAAGTTGCATGAAACATAAAGTCATTTGAGGTATCTAATGTTTTATTATATGTTTATGTAATTAAGAAAATTATAAATACAAAGTTAATAAATAGATGGTACAGTGGTGGCATATACAAAATAGTCATCTCTTTCTACTTATTCGTTTGATCACTGTTTGCCAAAGAATTATCATTGACACCAATACCCGCAGAACTACAAATAATGCAAGATAAATTTTTGCTTCATAAAAAGTAAGGTACGTTCAAGATTTTTAAATTTTTTGTATACTTTTAAATTATCAATAATCATGATGAAAAATAATTTTAACTTAGTTTTGGGCGGTAGATATAGATAGTTACATATGTGGCATTTTCCAAAGAAATATAAATGCAATTTCCAAAGTGGCAGTCCGTTTGAAGTTTGGACGTCAAAACTCCCAACAATAGCATTAATAATAAGGATAGATGAGCAAAACGAGACTAAGTGGACTACATTTTAAATTTACATTGGTTTCTTTTCCACGTTGTAAAAAATTCAACTTGTAACAGCCATTGACATTCACAAACACAGCCAAAACAGTGGATTCGATCAACCAGATAATTGTTCCTCCCTCAGGATCGCAACCCAACAACATAGCGAGGCAAGACGTTGGGGTAGAAAAAGGGCGGCTCCTAGAAAAGGGGGAAAAAGTGCAAAGAATACCGCGCGAAGAACCGCCGCGGCCGCGAGGCAGGCGCGCTTCATCACAATCCTGTAGGCCTTTTCGTTGGTAGGAGAGTGGAAACCAGCGCCTACATGGACGGCGACGAAGAACCGATTGGTGCTCCCTTCGCTCTTGCCGTAGTCCGCCATTCCTCGCTACTCGACTCGCTCGCGGCTGAACCCAAAAAAAATGGGGTTTTGGTTCGTAAGATTTTGTTATTTCCCCAAAACATGGAAAACACTTTCACTTTAGCCCCTCAAACTTTAAGCGTCGTAGATCTTGCCCTTTCTCCAAAAATTCCCAAGGGAGGTAATTCCCCCTTATAAAATTCCTAAAATGTCCTTTTAATATAAAGGTTTTTTTAATAACCCAAGTATCCATGCTTCGCCTGACTATTCCTAGAGGTGAGCGGTCCACTGAATATATTCAGAAACACTTGCAGTAGTGCATCGATAGTCGATCTTCGTCGTTCATATAAGATCATTCCAACATGAGAGCTTCGACTTTAAAAGAATATCCTCAAATTTGAAGTTGTTGTCTATGTTCATTTTATTTCATAACGGATAGATTATATTTGAATATGAATATTGCAATTGGATAGGAGCTAAGTTACCTAGACAACTGCCCCTATGATTATAGTGTGATAGTAAGAGATAAACGTTTAAATCTCATCCATGATATATTACACCTAGACAGTTTGAAAAAATTATGACACTAGGTCGTCCGTTTGAATTCATCTACGCTTTTCAATTTACTCTGATGGTTGATAAAAAAAACTTCTGTGGGACAGGATTAATCACCTCCAGTATTAATCGGATTGTAAGAATTGGATACTTGAATTATAAATAAATTACCTAGACAACCCATTTAACTTAGTCACCAAAGTATCAACTTTAAGGAATTATATAAATTCTAATTGGAAAATATTGAATTAATATAGATATTATATTGTTTCATATGATTAAATGATGGTTTGGCGTCATTAGTGATGATATGTCAAATATAAAGAGCTTCCTCCCATAGTGGGTTGATGAAGGAAAGAAAGTCCCCAGGGCAATGGTGCAACGGTAGGACATCCGGGTTGTGATCCAGGGACCTGCGGTTCGATCCCCAGCTACGGCATATTTACAAGAATTTTCTTCCAAATGGGGAACGCAATCAAAGGATGCTGGGCATCTGGATTGGCCACCGTATGCGCTTCCCGATATACCCTGGTGGTCGGTGGGAAACTTCCGTGGGACCGGGCCGGCCACTCCCAGGGATTGAGTCTATGAGACTGACTGAGATTTATCATTTTTTGATGAAGGAAAGAAAGTACGGAAGCAATGACGGAGCTAGAATTTCGTAGCCTCCGGGCTAATCCCGAACTGATCGAAAGCCCCCGGGCTATCTCCCTCTTTCACATATATTTTTTATTTTCTCTATAGTAAATTTAAACTATAATTCTCCTTTAATCCTTTTGGGCCCCCGGGCTAGAGCCCAGGTAGAATAATACCTGGCTCTACCCATGTACGGAAGGACCTTAAGGGAAGAAAAGAGAAAAAAAAACCTCAAGATGAAAAGAGAAGGATGGTAGGGCCGCCTCCACTACTCGTGGTGAGCACGAGCGCGAGCGCAATAAGCACAAGGTGGCCGACAAGCAACAAGCTCCTCAGCGTCGACGACGCCACATGTGGCAACAATGCGCTGACGATGAAGGGGCTTTCTCTAGAGTGTGATTAGAGTTGATGTCGTTGGTGCAGAATTAGACAGAGATGCCGCTAATCATGGGGGCGGAGATGGGCCTGCAAGAGTTTGTGGGAAAGATCTTGTAGGTGTGCCCAGAGTCGGTACGTACCTGGACAGTCGCTACCAGAACATCCTCCAGGCGGAAATCAAGAGTAATAGTCAAGAGATCTTAGAGATCAGTCATTGAAAGACAATGAACCACAACCCTATCTTGCCCTCTTGGTTGCTCTCGACCACCATGGTGGACCGCAGAAACAACCCATCAAGCACTCAGTAAGCACCTAGTGGATTCCTCCTTATCCTACTTAGTGGAGGATAACGTATAGCATTAGCTGTAAAGAAGATTCCTGAATGGATTGGGCCCCGGGGAGCCATCCATCCAGGAAAGTAATGTATTATTGGTGTGCATTATTAGTGCATTAGCTGTAAAGTAGTGAGAACATCTGTAAAAGAAAAGAGTGATGGAATGTCGATGGGGCCCAATGAGCACCCGGTTCCCCACTTTCTTTCTTTAGTTCTCTCTATATAAGTGAGTTAGTGTTATCGTTGCAAGGCACGCAGTGTTGGGATGTATACCAGAATCCTAGCTATCTATGTGAATAAACATTCTGAAATGAGAATTACTTTTGGTCAATGTTTGCATTTAGTTTTTATGCAAGTGTCCATTTAATCTATATTGTAGATAAACATGGTGTGCAGAGTGACACACAGAAGACCATGTTGTCAGTTCCTTATAGATTATAAACAGTGTTCACAACCAAGATGGATTGGACAAACCATTGGACTGGTTGTAGTGTAATTTGGTCTTAGTCTGTCTTGACTATAGAATTACACTAGTACACTCAGTGTGTATTGAGCAGGACCATCTGAGGATTGTTCGATTTATACTGACTATATAATCGAACTAAACCTCTGTTACTATAGATGTACATGCTCTTAATCCCGATATAATAAACGGGCACCTATATTTAGTAATTATTGCTTTGATTTACCAAAGGGTGAGATCTTTCCGTCAGATCAAATATTCTCGGTAAGTTGGGTGATGTTACTATTTATAGGGTGTGTCGTTAATTATAGAAGGAATCCGTGTCCCAGTAGGGCTGATGATGTCCCCTTGAGGAGCTCATAAAGGATTATCATGTAAACCCTGCAGGTGGACATAGTTCCGCATGATAACAAAGGTTGAGTGGTACTACTCTCGGATTAGAAGTTAATTAAATTCGAGTTGTCAGTAACTCATTTAATTGACGGACATACGATATCTTAAACACGGGGAGATTAATGTACTTATAGTAAGAAGGAGCCCATATTATAATATGGGATTGGTGCGGTAGTGCAATAATAACTCTTTAGTGGAATGAGTTATTATTGATGGACTTAAGCTGTGTGTTCGGTGGAGAACATGGGAAGCTTAAGCCCATCGGGAGACCAAAACCAATTCCTCCTCGAGGTCCCTACTGTAGCCTCTGGAAATCCTCAAATCCACCTAAGGAAGAATTCTTGGAGACTTTCGGAAGAATTCTTGAAGACCTCTTGGAGACCTTCGGAAGAATTCTTGAAGACCTCAGAAGACCTTGAAAGACCTCCGGAAGAATTCTGTGAGAAATTTCGGATAAGGAAATTCAATTTATAAAAGAAAATTTCTTGAATTTTTCCGAATTTTTTCGAAAAAAATTCGGATAAGAAAGAAATTTTTTATAAGAATTTCCGCTAAGAAATTTCGTCTCTTCTCGTACAAAATTTTATTATAAAATTTTATAAATTAATTTTGTTAAATTAACAAAATATTAATTATGGAATCTCGTTAAATATTAGCGAGATATAATTAAAAGATTTTGTTAAAGATAAGAACAAAATTAATATAATGGAAATTTATTAAAAAGATAGCAAATCTTATCCGTTGGATTTTATTAGATTTGTTTTAATAAAATCTTATTAAAAAGATTTATTTCTAAATAAATCTGGATAAGATAAGATTGTTAGATTCTTTCTAATAAAATCTTATTAAGAGATTTATTTCTAAATAAATCTAGATAAGATAAGTTTATTAGATTGTTTCTAATAAATTCTTCTTAAAGATTTTATTAGATTTTTTCTAACTAAATCTGGATAAGAAAATTTATTAGAATCTTTCTTAAATTTCCATGATGGCTTAGCTATATAAAGAGGGCTTGCACTTGGAAGAGACAACTCTTGGATCTCTCCTCCCCTAAGCCCGGCGGCGTTTATGGAGCGATCAGCTTGGTTTTTCTTTCAAGCATTGCATGTGGCGATCGGGAGAAAACCAAGATCAGTGCATGGCTTCCATTACGTTGATTAAAGAAGGCTAATTGTTTCCACCGCCCACTTCATTGCATGCAATCACGTTGGAAATTCAATCACGTTGGAAATTCTCCATGCAATCACGTTGGAATTTCTCCCATTGCATGCACTCACGTTGCTTCCACCAAGATTAATTGTTGCTTCCACCAAGATTAATTGGAGCATGGCTAGCAATGGGTGGATGCATGCATGGAATTTGCTTATGCATGGCTTCCATCAACATGCATGGATTTTGCTTATGCATGGCTTCCATCAACGTGCATGGAAACAAATTAAAAAGTGGGAGTTGCATGTAAACAAATTAAAAAATGAGTGTTGCATGGAAACAAAGCAAGATGGGCGCCTTCTTCTTGCAAGCCATCGGAGAGAAGAGAATTGGTGGAATCATCTCGAAGGATCGTTGCCCACACAACGTTCGAGAAGAGGAAAGGTTATACAGTTGAAGATCAAGGGGTCATCCACTCCTTCAAAGACAATCACGTGAGAAAGGTTCAATTTATTGTTTCCGCATTTAATAAATTATTTTTCTCTTTGTGGATCCTATAAACCAAACACAAGAGCCCAATGATCTAAATGCGTCGATCAAACTTTGTTTGATCGACTATGAGGGCAACTTAAATCCGTTTCCGGAAAAATTTTTGTTTTACAAGGATTTACCGGAACAGGTTTCCTAGTGTTTCCCAGCAAATATGTCGGGGTAAAACTCTTAGGACAGGATACTAGAGGGAGGAGCAAAGGTTAAATTCCATAATAGTATGAATTCTTGAATATTGGTAAAAGGACAGATCCTAACTTGGCATAAGGGCAAGGATTGCCGAAGAGTCCAAGGGCACATCTGTATGAACCAATCTCTTGAAGGAATACTAAAATGACTTAATCTAAGCATCCAAACTAAAGTATCCTAGTCTTTATCTTTGAAGACTTATTTCTGTTTTATGAAGAGGAGGACCCAAATAGCTAATCAATCAAAAGTTTTTTTGTGTTAATTCTTTAATAGTGAATTTTTCTGACTAAACATCGCGGATGGTCAGGCCACCAGTCAATGAACGGTCCAATGTGTGCGACCTCTAGAGAGATCTTGTTGGAGAAGATGAAGAGGACTTGAAACTCACTTCAAGAGGAGATTAGACTGGTGTCAGGGAGCCTTGATAAGCCACTCTGACGCTCAAGTTAGGATTCTGAAGAAAAAGAGACGAGTTCTTGTGAAAAGAAGAAGAAAAAATTGAGGCTAGAGAAAGGAAGCTAAAACTGCTTTTGGAGTTTATATAGTCGTCCTCCTCCCTTGCTACCCCACTTAGAGTGTCTTTATTATGGGATCATGCGAGGAGATCACGCCCGTTGATTGCTTCGGTTTCTTTTTGGCATTATGTGCAAAAAAAAGGTATCTAAAGGAATCAGATTCGACAACCTCGTAACTGCCTTTTTGTTCTTCTACTACCACGTGTCTTAGGAGTGTGCATAAAAGAGGGTATCTAAGGGGACCAGACCTGACAACCTCATAACAGCTCTTTTCTTCTTGTACTGTCGTGAATCTTAGGAATATTCGTAGTCCCTGTTCATTGGCCCCTAGTCGGGATATGGACCAGGTCTGTGACTAAAATGACATCTGAGACCGATATTATGTAGGCCGAGACTATATTTGAGACCGAAAGGGTCTCAAGCCGAGATATGCCACGAGTGAACCTCAAATTAAATTTATAATAAAAAACCCCTTAGCTCACAAAACAAATGAAATATAGGGGTCTCAAGTCGTATTTTTCCAAGGACTAGTAGAAAATGTCTAAGTCAAGCTAGAATGCCGTTCTTTTTGGATTTTTAAATGTAAATGGGTGTTTCTTTTCCTTTTGATGTTTCAAATGAAATGTAAATTCAAATGCAATGAATGAATGAAGAATGCAAGTTTATTAACCTAAATCTGAAACAATTGAAACTAAGTATCAAATAAACCTAGGAATGCAACTCAATTCAACTCCAAGTATCAACCTAAACTAATTAGAATCCAAACAAGCTGACACTAATCATGAAATATGAAATTCAATTTTCCGTAGCTTGTGGGAAATCAGAACCCAAGCTAATGACTATGACAATCAAAACTCAAGGCTAATGACCATGAAACCCTAATACAAGGCTCACAAATTCAATAAGAATATCAAATCAGCAAATGAAACTTAACATGCTATGCAAGACAACAAGTAAATACAAAAGCAATTTCAAAAGCCAAATTTAACATTCCATGCAATTACTAGCTAACATCACCAAATGATTAAGCTAATCAATCTCAAAACCTGATACATGAATTGACCTAATACTGAACAGTACCAAATTGCAGAGTTTCAGTAGAATTATTTCAGATACAAGAGAGTTTAAAATGAAGCTAAGAAACTCTAAACAGATCAGGACAACCAACAATAACGAAAGCATTAATCAAGCAACTAAAATTCAAGAATTGTTGATAGATTCGATTAACAAGAAATTCAGAATTGCAAATACAAAAACAGAAAAATAGAAGCAATGGATGTTGGTGCAAGATGCACTAAGATTTTGCCTAGAGTTTCGATGTTTGACAATACACCTAAGTCTGGTCAGTTTGATCAAGGGTTCACCCAAACAGGATTTGCTGTTTGGATGTGTGAAAGTGAGTGAAGTCTAGTTAGACAACTAGCGAGAAGACCTAGTCGGTTAGACTAGGCAGTGGAAGTCTTAATCTGGAAAATTGGGCAAGGGAAGTCCTGGTGAGTGAAGCTGGGCAAGGGAAAGTCCTAGTTGTAGGCTAGGCAAAAGGAAAGTCCTGATTTGGAGGATCAGGCAAAAGTCTTGGCATAGTCGAAGCACTAGGTGAAGTCTGGGCTGGTCTAGGTGACCGAGTCGCAGCATAAGTCTAGGCTGGTTTAAGTGACCGAGTCGCAGCAGAAGTCTGGGCTGGTCTGGGTGACCGAGTCGCAGCAGAAGTCTGGGTTGATTAGAGAGAATCGAACTGCAGCACAAATCCTAGGGGCTGAGGACAGAGCCGATCAAAAGTCCAACAAGTCTGGAGGACTTGGTTGGCATAAATTCTCCTGAGTGGAGTGGGTAAGGGCGCGTTTCCGGAGTGGAATAGAAGGCGTTAGACTAACCCAGGATTTCGGTAGAAATCCGAAGTTAGACCCACAAGGTAAGACTTAGGATTGTTTGTATATTTGTATGTTTGTCTTGCAGGAACCAAGGAGATGGAAGCAAGATGGAGAAAATATAAATGAAGCAAACAAAGCAAAGCCAAACCAACCAGTCCAGAAAATCCAGTCGACTGGGACTGGAACCCAGTCGACTGAAGGGCCAGTCGACTGAAGGGCCAGTCGACTGGCATGTGGATAAACGAGTAGGATGAAGTTCTATCTGCCACACAAGCTGGAGTCGACCTAGATTGGCATCTAAGTCGATTCAGGAGCAGTATAAAAGGAGGTGAACGTGCAGAAACAAATTCATTCAAGCCATTAACCTCCCTGCTCAATTAGTGGTGTTTCTGAACGCGAACGGGGTCAGACACGTGCAATCGGGGAAGATCCTGGAGGAGTACGCGGTGCTCGGACTTCTAGATCGGCGACTACTTGTTTGGTTTAGTTTTTCTCACTTATTATTTCTGTATTTATCTTGTTTGCATTATTGATTGGACTGTAAGACGGTAATATACTTTTGGTTTATTACAAACAGATTTCTGTATCATCTTAAGAAAAAAGTGAAAAATAAGGCACATGTTGAAGCGTCTATTGTTAATGCATATATTATGGAGGAAGTAACAACGTTTGCATCATATTATTTTGAGCCTCACGTCCGAAGCAAAAGACAAAGAGCGGGGAGAAATGAAGAAGGACCCATTGATCCCAATTTGATACCAGTTTCAATTTTTAATTACCTTGGCAGGCCAAGTGGACCATGTAAAGAGAGATACTTAACTGGTCAAGAATGGCTCGCAGCCCACACATATATTTTACTGAATTATCCAGAAGTAGACCCATATTTTGAGTGAGTATATATTTTATATTATTTTCATTCGGTTGTAAATAATTTTTGTTTTAATTTTTGTTGGTTTTATAGGATTTTTCAGAATTTATATTCAGGAATGACAACACAAGAGTTTAATACCTTCTGTGATAAAAAATTTGCACGATGGTTCAAAACATATGTGAGTATAAAAATTTAAATTTGCTCTCCATTGAATTCATCGCTAATTAATTTTGGAATTTGATTTTAGATTCAAGGTAATCAAGTTTACATTGACTCCCAATTATTATTTCATCTTTCATGGGGTCCAAAAGCAATGGTACGGACTTGGCCGGTATATTTCATAAACGGATATAATTTTCATACTCAGGAATATGGAATGGGCAAGACAACAATGAATAGCGGTGCAACCCCTCCTCATTCAGCTGCAGCCCCCTCTACTTCTGGTGCAGCCCCCCCCTCATTCAGGTGCAGCCCCCTCTACTTCTGGTGCAGCCCCCCTACTACAAGTGCAGCCCCTTCTACGTCTGGTGCAGCGGCTTCAGGTGCAACCCTCTCACTTTCAGGTGCAGCCCCCTCGCCTTCTGGTGCAGCTCCCTCTCCAGGACCTTCCCCAGGAGCTATAGCAGGTCCTTCAACCGGACAAACCGCTGCACAGACGCGAGTGTTGATAGTCCCACTCGATGATTCGTAAGTATTTTAAATTAATTATATTGTCAATTTTATTTTGATAATTCTTTAACATTATTTATTTGATATTGTATAATAGTTTTATTGATCCTATACGGATTGTTCACGATATTAATCGAATCGTGAACAATCTTTGGCGAGGGGATTCGATGAGTTTTAGAAGCACTCCTGGTTCCACCAAAGAGTTGTGATGGAGTGAATTTAAGGTAAACTATTCATTTAATTATATATATATATGATATTATTGTATAATAGTTAATAAAATTATTATTATTTCTTTCAGCGGGCGTTTACTTGGGATCCGACTGATGAAGCCAAGATTAGACGCATTTTAAAAAAAATACGGTGATCACATCCGACATATTCTAAATCATGCCAAAACAAGGCAGAAAAAACTAACTTGCATCAGCGATGAGAATTGGGTTAAGATTTGTAAGGTTTGGGAAACTGAAGAAAGCAGAAAGATAAGTGATCAAAATAAGGTTAATCAAGCTTTTAATACTGGTGCCTCATCTGCGACGTATGCGGGCGGCTCAATCAATATTGATGAGCATACGCATAGATTGGTAAAATTTTCAACTACTTCAATTTAATTTTATTTCATATTAATGTTTATAATGTCTAACAATATTTTTTTAGGCTAAGAAAATGGGGCGAGATCCTGATTTTATTGATAGTTTTACTCGCACATTCCAAAAAAAAGACAAGAGTTGGAGCGAAGGCCGAGCAAAAGCTATGAAGGTTAGGTTTTAATATGTATTTAATTATTTATGTGTTTAATTTATCAAATATTATAACATATTAATATTTATTTTGATAATACAGGATAAATATTTTGAGCTTGAGCTAGCACAGCGAGCTTCAGCTGGTAGCTCCGAGGGATCTGAGCCCTCAGTTGGCAATGAATTGAGTATGTGGTTGGAGGCGAGTGGGGGATGCAAAGGTGGTGGAAGGATTTTGGGTATGAGTTCTTTGAGCGAATCCATAGAGTTGCTGGTAGCTCTTCTATCACCTCCCCTGTCGTCACATCACATATACATAGTTTGACAGAGGAGGTAACCTAGTTAAAAGGGTTATTACAACAAAGAGATCAGGAAATGCTACAAAGAGATAAGGAAATGAGAAGATTGTAAAGAAAACAAGATCGGATCTTGCAACATTTTCAGTTGCAATCTATTCTTGGTGATGACGACGACGACGACGGCGACGATGGTGGTGATCCTTCATGAGTTTATTTGCGTATGAATTTTTTATAAGCATTATTTTATTTATTTGGCATTTTATTAGAGTTGCAAGTTAATAATTTATATATTGTTGGTAATGTTATTTATTTTTGTTAAACAGGTTCTTATAAACAAATCCAAAAAAATAGGTAAGTCTTTACATATTTATTTTATAGGTTTTAGTTTTCTTTTTAAGAATGATACTTTCTCTTTATCTTATTTTTGTATGCAGGCGAAGACAAGATAGTGACGAATCAAGCAGAGTCTCCGACGGACCACGATGATCTCTTCTATCTTTTCTTCATATATCCTCAGATTTGTTTATATCAGTACTTTGTATGGATTTGCTGGATTGGTTAGACTTTTAGACATGTATGTACATGTCTAATGTAGTTATTTGTTAGATTGCAATACTTTGATGGATTGTATATTATACTTGTTATGGATTGTAGATGTTATGCATATTTGGATGTTATGGATCTGCGTATGTTATGGATATTTGGATGAAATGAATGGATGTTATTGATTTATTTGTATTGGTCTATTGTAGATTTGATCTTATTGTTTGTAACAAGTTATATGTATTTTTGAATCGATCCGATTGGATCGATATTGTTTGTATACACAGGGATAATCAACAAACAAACTGTTCTGTGAAATTTTTTTTTGTTTTGCCATGAAATTTACGATGAAACTCATTTTCGTCGTAAATTGGCGATGAATTTTACAACGAAAAGACATTCGTCGTAATTATATCGTAACAGGTTACTATTTATCGAATATTTGCGATGAAATCCAAATTCGTTGGAAAGTTTTTCGCCAATTGACGACGAATTAACAGATTCGTCGCCAATTGGCAACGAAAACATTGATTCGTTGCCAATTGGCGACGAATTAATGGATTCGTCGCCAATTGGCGACGAACTCTTTCATCGCCAATTGCGACGAATCAGGATTCGTCGCTAATTGGCGACGAATTTTGCAACGAATTCTGTGTTTCATCGCAAATATTTACGATAAATATCGGTTTTTCGTAGCAGTATTTGGCGATACCTTTATTGCGACGAATAATTTTTCATCGCAAAATTCGTCGGAAACCTTTTTGCGATGAATTTTTTTAAAAAATTCGTCGTAGATTTCGTCGCAAAAAGTAGTTTTTTTTTGTAGTGCAACCTGAATGACTATTTCAATCGACCTGAATATCGGACTCAACCCTGATAAGATCGAGAAGATCGGATCAGATCAGATCCTATCCAATCGACCTGATAAAGATTCCAATTGACCGAAATGAGCTATAAAAGAAGGATGAATATGCACAATCAAGGATATCAACTAAAAGGTCATCCTCTCTTTCTAGTGGTAATTCAGAGCACCAACGGAACAACCGAGGAAGATCTAAGTGGAGTGCGCGGCGCTCAGGACTTCCAGATCGACAGCAACTTAGTGTTTGATTTATTTCTTTCTTACTGTCTTGTTTGTCTTTATTGTTATATTATTATATGGGTTGTAAGATCAGTTTCTCCGCCTCTAAACAACGTTCAGAAAGGAGACTACTAGTAGGTGGGCACCTCCCGTACATAGATCTTGGACGTACTTACCCTGAGAGGTTATGAACCAAGTAAAAATATGTGAGTCTCTGTATTGTGTTACTAATTCTGTTGTAAGTTTCTTAAGAAAATAAGAAGAAAAAACTGAGACCGAAGAGAGGAAGCTAAACCTTCTTTTGGGGTTTATATAGCTGCCCTCATCCCTTGCTACACCACCTAGAGTGGCTTTATTATGGGATCATGTGAGGAGATCACGCTCGTTGATTGCTTCTGTTTCTTTTTGACATTATGTGAAGAAAAGAGGATATCTGAGGGGACCAGATCCGACAACCTTGTAACTGTTAAAACCGATGGAATCAAAATATCTCCACAATGGTATAATATTGTTCACTTTGGGCCTAAACCCTCATGGATTTGTTCTTGGGCTCTTCCCAAAAGGCCTCATACCAATGGAGATACTTTCTATCTTTTTAACCCCATGATCTTTTTTATGTACTTTAGATGTGGGACTATGTTTGCACCATTGCAACCCAACAATCCCCCCCTCAAACAAAGGACCACAGGCCCCTCCAACGTCGTTTTGATGTCTGAATCCTCTACCCACCAGGACTTTTTGCCCCTCGGTCCACCCGACCTACTAGGACTTCCCACCTAGCCGCAGCTAGGACTTTTTGCCCCTCGGTCCATCCGACCTACTAGGACTTCCCACCTAGTCGCAACTAGGACTTTTTGCCTTTCGGTCCATCCGACCTACTAGGACTTCTCACTTGGTGGTCACAACTAGGACTTTTTTTGCCTCTCGGTCCACTCGACCTACTAGGACTTCTCACCTGGTGTCTGGTTCTCTTGATTCAGACACGGGAGCACCCACTTCCTTTGTTTAAGGTTCAAACCACATGGTTAGATCTGGATCATGGCTCATCCGGCGGTTAGTCTGGTAAAGAGCAACCTCGCTCTGATACCACTTGTTAAAATCGATCAAATCAAAATATCTCCACAATGGTATGATATTGTCCACTTTGGGCCTAAGCCCTCATGGATTTGGTCTTGGACTCTTCCCAAAAGGCTTCATACCAATGGAGATACTTTCCATCCTTTTAACCCCATGATCTTTTTCATGTACTTTAGATGTGGGACTATGTTTGCACCCTTGCAACTCAACAGTAACTACCTTTTCGTTCTTCTATTGCTGCATGTCTTTAGAAATATGCGTTGTGTGCAAAAAAAAGGTATATGAGGGGACCAAACCTAATAACCTCGCAACCGTTCTTTTCTTCTTGTACTACCGCATATTGCAGGAATATTCACAGTCCCTATTCACTGGCCCCTAGTCGGGATATGGAAAGGGTCTGTAACTAAAATGACATTTGAGACCGAGACACGCAGGCTGAGACTATATTTGAGACCGAGAGGGCATCTTAAGCCAAGATAGAGTCTGAGACTGAGATAACGTCTAAGACCAAGACGGTATAGGTCAAGACTATATTTGAGACCGAGAGGGCATCTCAAGTCGAGATAGAGTCTGATACTGAGATAGCATCTAAGACCAAGACGACGTAGGCCGAGACTATATTTGAGATCGAAAGGGCATCTCAAGCCGAGATAAAGTCCAAGACTGAGATAGTGCATGGTCTTACCCAAGCTTCACATGTGATGTGGGTGTGATGTGGCCTCCTCCCGGAAAAGTCACGAGATGATAGTTAAGAGTCAAGCAATGGTCAAGTTTCATGCTGACCTAGCAGGGCGAGTCAACAAAAATGACTCCACCCAAGTGAAGCTTGGGCAAGACCATGCCCTTTTGGTCTCAAATATAGTCTCGGCCTACAACGTCTTGGTCTCAGATGCTATCTCAGTCTCATACTCTATTTCAACTTGAGATGCCCTCTCGGTCTCAAATATAATCTCGGCCTGCACCGTCTCGGTCTCAAACGCTATCTCAGCGCTGTGTCCTCTCGGTCTCAAATATAGTCTTGGCCTGCACCATCTCGGTCTCAAACGCTATCTCAGTCTTAGACTCTATCTTAGCTTGAGATGCCCTCTCGATCTCAAATATAGTCTCGGTCTACACGTCTCGATCTTAGATGTCATTTAAGTCACAGACCCTTTCCATATCCCGACTAGGGGCCAGTGAACAGGGATTGTGAATATTCCTAAGATACGCGGTAGTACAAGAAGAAAAGAGTGGTTACAAGTTTGTCAGGTCTAGTCCCCTCATATACCCTCTTTTCTGCACACAATACATATTTCTTAAGACACGCGGCAGTTGAAGAACGAAAAGATGGTTATGAGGTTATTGGATCTAGTCCCCTCAGATACTCTCTTTTTTGTACATAATGCTAAAAAAATGGAAGCAATTAACGGGCGTGATCTCCTTGCATGATCCCAAAATAAAGCCACTCTAGGCGGTGTAGCAAGGGAGGAGGATGGCTATATAAACCCCAAAAGAAGGTTTAGCTTCCTCTCTCCGACCTCAGTTGTTTCTTCTTCTTTTCATAAAAGCCCATCTTCTTTTCTTCGGGATCTTAACTTGAGCGTCCAAATGGCTTTCCAGAGCTCTTCGATATCAGTCTAATCTCCTCTTGAATTGTGTTTCAAGGATCCTCTTCACACACATTGGATCATTTTTAGTAGGATCTCAGTCAATATAGGTTATACATATCGGATCGTTTGTTGGTGTTTGCGTCGATTGATGGTTTGATCATCCGTGGTGTTCGATTAAGAGTAGTGTTGTTGAGGGCAGTGAGTGACGAGGAAGGAAGGATGAAAAGGGGCATTTCGTCATATTTTGGTGGATAAAAATATGGTCATAATTGGACAATGGATGTCTGTCCGTTATTTTACAATAATTAAGGATTAATAATCTATCTTTTTCGTGCAGAGCATAAAGAATTGAGAGTGACTCCCCATTTAAGGAGTTGCTCTTTCTTTTAAAACAATAATAAAATAATAAAATTATTGATAATAGAGAGATATAAAATATATTATGTATATAAAATATAAATAAAGAGTGATATCTATTACTTGTTGGAAGAGTAAAATTTTGTAGGGTCCATAAAAAAACCTTACGACAACTCCTACAATTGGGGACGCTCTTAGTAGTTTTTGACTTTTCAAAAATATTTTAATAGGTATTTTTGACCAAGGTTAAAACTTGGTCAACTAAGTTGGTCATTTCATTAATAGTATTTAAAAATAACTATTGGATGATGGTTATTTATTATCGAATAATTCCTACCAATGTTTGTCAACTAATGCTAAATTTTAGTTGACTAAAGTTTGTAGATAAGATCGATCTAAGATGTTATAAGGGATCTGGAGGATTCCTCTCAAACATAATCAAGATCTTAAAATCCATTGTTTGATTGGAGTGTTGATCAAATAGAAATTGACTCTAAGGGGTTTTGTATGCATTTTGTTCTTATACCTCTCTAGTATGGTAACTTTTCTCCTCACCATGGTTCCTCTTTTCATAATCTTGGAGTGAGACTTAAGTTTTTTTTTCATTTTTTTTCCTATTTTTTATACTCATATGAAAATATTTTCTAAAAGAGACATCATAGATCTTAGATCAATCTAGAGGTTTCATCCTCTAAATTAGATCTTAAAATTAGGGAAATATGAATTCGAGCTTATAAAACATATGTGATATTCAAATTCAAAACTTGAAAATATAAATAATTTTGGCTTGAACTCGGTTCGAAATAACATTCGAACTCGAGTTCGATTCAAATTATTCGAATCTTAATTCTAGCATAATTGAACTATAATTTGAAATAATTTAAATTCGAATTCAATTTGAATTATTCGTTAAACATATTTAAATTAAAATTGTATAAAAATAATTCAAGTTTGATTTGAATTTGACTCGTGAGCAGCTTGTAGGCAATCGAACAAAATGTATGAGTTCGAATTTGGCATGAAAAAATTATCAAATATGTTCGAGTTCGACTTAAGTTTGAACATGCACTTGGATCTAATCTTTATTTAAAGTGTTTGATTTTGTATGAAAATCTCACCATTTATTTACTCCTCTAGCTGATCTATTAGATTCGTCATCAACATGGTCTGAAAAACACATTCATATTCTTGGTAATGAGGGTTCAAATCTCACTTAGGATACATTACACTTGGTAAGTTTGAAAATTTTATAACATTGGACCATTTGTCAGGATTTATCTGCGCCTCCCGATTTACCCTAATGACCGATGAGAAACTTCTATGAGATTGAACCAATCACCTATAAGATTAATCGGATCATAAGAACTAGATATATGGATTATAAGAAAAAGAAAGAACACATCCATACTCTTTTCCTTCTTTTTTATAAAGGTAAATTATATTAAGAAGTTGTCGTGATCTTATACGGGGAGCACTCAAAAATCAAAAAACATGCGTTTGAACCTTCGTGAACATTTTCTCTATACTTAGGACCCCTCCCTCATATTGGCATCGATTGCGAGTTTGTTAAATCAAGTAGATCATATATATAATGCTCAAGTGTCACGCCGTGTTGAGAAAGCTTCCTCCATAGAACTGCCTCCGAATAGATCCAATATATCTGTTGTTGTCCGAAATCAATGGCCCATGTGAAGGCATCTTCGAATATTCACCCATAGAGGTACAATGATCAAGCATGAGAAGAAAAGGTGGTTAGTTGTCTCGTCCTCCCATTAGCATAACGAAGACATCTTGCATTCTATGTACACCAATTGTCCTTGGTGCGCGTCTTGCCATTTGTAAGTAGCCACATGACGAATTGATGATTCGGCATGATATATGACCTCTATATTGTTAATACCGATGGAATCAAAACATCTCCACAATGGTATGATATTGTCCACTTTGGACCTAAGCCCTCATGGCTTTGTTCTTGGGCTCTTCCCAAAAGGCCTCATACCAATGGAGATAATTTCCATCCTTTTAACCCCATGATCTTTTCCATGTATTTTAGATGTGGGACTATGTTTGCACCCTTGCAACCCAACAATCCCCCCCTCAAACAAAGGAACACAGGCCCCCCAACGTCGTTTTGATGTCTGAATCCTCGACCCACCAGGACTTTTTGCCCCTCGGTCCACCCGACCTACTAGGACTTCCCACCTAGCCACAGCTAGGACTTTTTGTCCCTCAGTCCACCCGACCTACTAGGACTTTCCACCTAGTCGCAACTAGGACTTTTTACCTCTCGGTCCACCCGACCTACTAGGACTTCTCACCTGATGTCTGGTCCTCTTAATTCAGACACGGGAGCACTCGCTTCCTTTGTTTAAGGTTCAAACCACATGGTTAGATCTGGATCATGACTCATCCGGTGGTTAGTCCGGTGAAGAGCGGTCTCGCTCTGATACCACTTGTTAATACCGATAGAATCAAAACATCTCCACAATGGTATGATATTGTCCACTTTGGACCTAAGCCCTCATGGCTTTGTTCTTGGGCTCTCCCCAAAAGGCCTCATACCAATTGAGATAATTTCCATCCTTTTAACCCTATGATCTTTTCCATGTACTTTAAATGTGGGACTATGTTTGCACCCTTGCAACCTAACATATATAACCGTTGCCCATGGCTTCCTATTGCTTTTTGGCTTGAAAAAGTCATATGCTATCATAATGCCTCCACTAACAACCATGGGTGTCAACCTGTGGTGCCCGATCATTGTGCTAGGTGCCTCCGCTCCGCAGACAGCCTCCACACTAGGTGCCTCCGTTCCGAGCACCAACAAGACATTGGGTGCCTCCGCTCCACGCATCACCTCTGCACTGGATGCCTTCACACTGCACACTTGTATGGCACTAGGTGCCTCTGCTCTGTGCACCCATATAGCATCGGGTGCCTCTTCATTGGATGTCTCTATACTACTCGCCACCACGAATTGGGTGCCTCCAGTCTGCGCACCATCATGCCATGGGTGCCTCTAGTCTACGCACCATCATGTCTGTGGGTGCCTCCATTTTGCACGCCAAGAAGGAATTGTGTGCCTTCACTTTGTGCACCGCCTCTACACTGGATGTCTCTATTCTATGCACCAGCATGACACTGGGTGCTTCCACTCTGCTATGTCGCTGTGCTGAGGCAAACCATGAATCCAGCAAGCCGACAGCCTGCTGAACAGAATCTATCCGCGCTCGGACAGCTTAGCGAATCTTGATGATCTTCTTGATAAGTGGACTATCGAACACTTTGGCATGCCATTCCCACATTCCGATTCACTAAAGATATTGATGATAACCCCACCGGACCCATGAAGAGTCCTTGTATTGAATATTCCATAAAAATTTGGATAACAGTGCAGAATTCCATGTTCATAGATCACATAATCCATATCCACCTTCCTCCTTTGCTAAGCACATGGTCGCCCAAGATATTGGCAAGTGCTTGGTGTTCCATACAAAAAGCGGCATATGATGTAGATCATGTTGATAACCACACATGGAATTGGTAAGATCGAAAGCCAAAAATATTTGATACCTTGAAGCACCATCTTCACCAATTCTAATTTGTCAGCATAAGATAATATTTGCTTTGGCCATAAAGCGAACTTTCTCATGATAGCCTCCATCAACGAACCGTAATTGCTCATACAAAGCCTTTCCACTGCGATAGGGATGCTAAGATAGTAGAATGGAAAGGTTCCACATTGAAAATTGGTAATCTGCAACAACCTCTTCATTGTTCATTCATCCCTGCGATGTAAAGCCTTGACTTATGGAGGTTTGAGTGGAGTCCAATTATGCTCCCAAACTCCTCTAGACAGCCCGCCACTGATTCCACCATTGATTTGTCTGCCCAAGCGAAGATGAGTAGATCATCAGCATATGTCAAATGGGTGATTTGGACACCGACGCACATAGGATGGTAGTGGAATGTGTGTTGCCTTGCTATCGCCTTGAGTGATCGTAAGAGCACCTCCAAAGATAATCCAAAGAGAAAAGGTGAGAGTGGGTCACTTTATCGTAGTCCCCTTCGGCCTTTGAAGAATTCATAAATGACACCATTGATGCCCACCGAATAAGAGACGGTTGTGATGCACTTCTCTATCCAAGTCACATATGTTGGATTGCAAGGGTGCAAATATAATCTCACATCTAAAACACATGGAAAAGATCATGAGTTTAAAAGGATAGAAGATATCTCCATTGGTATGAGACCTTTTGGGGAGAGCCCAAGAACAAAGTCATAAGAGCTTAGACCCAAAGTGGACAATATCATGTCATTGTGGAGATATTTTGATTCCATCGGTTCTAACAAGTGGTATCAGAACAAGGCCGCTCTTCACCGGACTAACCGTCGGAAGAGCCATGATCCAGATTTAACCATATGGGTTGAACCTTAAACAAAGGAAGTGGGTGCTCCTATGTCTGAATCAAGAGGACCAGACATCAGGCAGAAAGTCCTAGTTGTGGCTAGGCAAGAAGTCCTAGTAGGTCGAGTGGATCGAGGGACAGAAAGTCCTGGTGGATTGAAGATTCAGACATCAAACGGAGACTTTCCGTTTGAGGAGGAGTCTGTGGTCCTTTGTTTGAGGAGGGATTGTTGGGTTGCAAGGGTGCAAACATAGTCCTAGCAAGATATGATTCCATTGCTTCAAGGAGCACTCCAACACAAACCCTAAACCCTAACACATCCATACTCTTGCTTTTGCACCACAACATTACAAGTGTTGGATTGATCTCTCAATTAATTGCTCGTTCATCTATAATAATGATTTGTAGACAGCGGAGAATAAATATACAAAATAATAAGATAAAGAACAATACTATGATAAAGATTCTGTCGATTTCTAAACTTTTGAATCCTACTCTTTGCAATTCACTACCTTTTGCGTTCTCCAAAATTTTATGGAGATGAAAATACCTTCTATACTCTTCTCTTAAAATGATTAAATTTAAGCTGATAGCCCAACTACTTATGTTACAAAACAACTTAAATCGTATCTTATATTTCTATTTCTGGAACATGGATGGTTCTGAGTTATCCCAAAAAAATAAAAAATTATACTATTCAAATTTAAATTTGATTAATTATCTGCTATTTAAACTCACCTAAAAATTCTTGTAGGGTGATAGCAAGTACCCAAACCTACATAGAAAAAAAAAACTTAGGTGCTCAAGATTTTAATTAGCAAACCAAATCCTCTAAGAACCTAATTATTGAGCATAATTTGATGTTTGAAGCAATTAAATAGATCAAGATCAGTATCCACTAATATCTAGTCGATAAGGATTTGTTTTCATCCATACTCAATTCCTTTCAATTCTTATATCACTCCCAATAAACTAGACAAATCCTTTTTTTATCGACACTCAAAGAATTGGCCAAGGATTCTTAATTTTTATAAAAGTAGATGAAGAGTTCAATATCAGAGGCTTCATCAGTGTTTTCTGTGAGAGGAAAATGTTCATCATCATATGTAAATAGAAATACCTTCAATCAAACCGACGAGTATAGAATGATTTGAAATGCACCAAATGCCTAATATGTAAACTAAGATTTGTAGCTTTAAAAAACTTATTACCGCATCGTTACTACTGTATCATGATATCAACATTGTTTGTTGTTCAATAGACTAAGATATGGTACAACCCATTTGTGTATGTTGCTAATGGTCCTTCAATAAAAGGATCCTAGGGTTTATGCCTAGTAAGCATAAGTGAAACTGAAAAGATACAGTGGTGGAGAGACATGCAAAAATCGAGCGGAATGACTTAATGGCTGGTTCGATAAATAGTAGTAATTTTGATAGGTTGATCTACTATGGTACACTAGGTCAAAATTAATCTATTGCCTGAACCATTCTATATTCTAGCATATGAGACATCAAAAGAGAATTTCCTTCCCCATCTTTACTCATGCCAAAAAAAAAAACATGAACAATCAATATGGTCCTACAAAGTTATCTACCAAACCTACCAAGTTCAGTTTGCTCACAGAAAGATGATAGATCACTACAGATTAAGGTCAGATGATCCGACCACAGCATGGTGATATTAACTAGAGAGCAAACACTTACGATAAATTGAAAATAAGGCAAGACGATGCTTATCAACCACCAAAACTTGTGCAAGCCTTGCAAACAATTTTTGTACTCAATTATTTTCCTATTATTGAAGTATATGTTTATAGACATGATAGTGCACACCTAGAAACTTGAAACTAATGTATTTCCGACATTAATACCAAATTATTCTTATGATAAACCATTTCTAGAAAGTTTGCTGGACAATGCACAACTACAAGAAAACATGAATACAACATTATGACCATTTAGGAGTCAAAGACTTGGTGATGAAAGAGAAAAGTATAAGACTTGGCAATGAAAGGAAAGAGATGGTATACTCCCAGCACGACAACAAATAAAGCAATGGAAGAAAGAACTATTTGAAGATGGGTATAACAATTATTTTCTTGTCTCTCTTTTGTTCGCCATCTCCTGCAACCAGTCTGTCTCATGAATCTCTTCCTTGTCATTTGCCACAGCAATTCTCAGCCATCTCACCCAAACAGCCTTGCCCTAGCCAGAAGCACCATCAATGCTTCACCGGACGTGTTTTTTCTAAATCGATCAACCTTCTAAGCTAGTGTGACTAGAATAAGATAGTATTCTCAATCGATTGACCTTCTAAGCTAGTGCGAATAGAAATACATAGTAGTGATAGACATGCGCATGGGCACAAAAGACAGAATCCTGGTGAGGATACCCATTCCAACACCGTGCCTTAAGGATCTAATCTTGCACCAAGACACATAACAAATTGGTGTGTAAGCTTACTAGCAAGGACTTCCAACAAAATTTTGACTCTTGCTAACCAAATAATGAAGGGACAAGAAAATTTCGCCATACAAATGGTGGGGAAACATACCCCAGGAATAGTCAACCAATGTACCAAAGACCTTTACTTCAACTTTGACAAACAATTCTCAAACAACCACAAGAGAAAGCTGCTGTTCATATTGGATGAAGTCAACAGAGATGAAAAACCAAAGGAATCACCTGAATAGTCACTGAAAGACATGCACGATGCTCCTATTTTTAAGAAATACAAATACCAACCACTATCAACTTGCACTCATTTTTTGTCCCAGATGAGTCTACCACTATCAACTTACACTCAGTTTTGTCCTTATTGACACTGGAAGCACAAACAACTTCATCAACGAGGGCCTAGACACTAAACTAAACTTGCAATGTGAGAAGGACAATACATTCTCCATCTTTGCTACAACGAGCAACACCAAAGCTCAAGGAATTATACAAGGGTTTCTGTCTACCATTAGATACCGAAGGTATAATGACTGACTTCCTTGTTATCCAGTAACAAAATTTGATTGCATATAGGAACTAGGAACTGAATGGTTGAGCATGTTGGGTTGCATCCTCTTGGACTTTGACACCATGAGCATGGTATTCACCAAAGGACAAAATAAGTAATGTTGCAAAGAACATGACATCTGATGAAGTTAACTTTATAAGAAACATACAACTTGATCGTGAAATGGCATTGCACTGAAAGCTTGATCAACTACTCCGATGTTTTATTCTATTGCCTTATTCTGAAACATAAGACTCGTGAAAGGGGGGGGGGGGGGGGGGGGGGGGGGGGGGGGGAAACTAAGGTGTTAGACGAGAAGTCTACCATGTTCTTGAGGACAAGAAATCAAATAAAGAGAAAAGAGAAAGATGTTATGATCCTTGTAGCAGCCAAAGACTCAGCCATATTGACAGTAATCTTGATAAAGAATCAGATTTAAAAAAACAAATATTGAAAATTATAATACAAGACCAAGTAACTAAAATTACAAAACTCACTGATAGAAGGAAAGACATGCTAAATCTAGACACAACAACAAATAGAGAAAGCAACGGAAGAAAAGACCAAACAATTAAAATCTTCTTAGCCTAACTTGTAATTTTGCATTATGAAGAGGGTTTATGTAGTCTGTTGTCCATTTGGCTGAGTATTTAGCAGCTAGAATGATTGTAGCATTTCTCATCTAGATTCTTAACTTTTTTCCTTCCATGAGTCTTCTATTGAAATGGTCCTCAGGCTCTCGAAGTAAGTGATCAAGCTTTTTGGGTTATGTCATTATTTAGTGTGTTGATATGTATTTTTCTTCCAAAGTTATTAACTTCAGCTGATGCTTGTGTGACTTGCAACTTTACTAGTCATCTTCATTTGTGATTTTCAAATTCACAGTCGAAGTTCCAAAGAATGGAACTCAACATAACAAACAAAGGATAGGCGAGCATTGGTCTATCTCCCTGTCCCTCTTCCTTTCTCTACTCTAAATATATCTCTTAATTCTCTCTTTCTCCTTATACTACTGCCCCTGGTTCACAATACCCAGAATCGTAACAGACAAACCCCCCACATTAATTGGCTCCCTTTCTACCTTGAATGCGAAAGCATCAATGATCAATCATGCAGCAGAATAAAAGAGACAAGTAAAAAACCTTCAAGCTTCAAACAGGACACCAACAAAGAACACTGATCCCAAAAGAGCAGTTACAATAAGGAACACAACTCTTATTTACAGACTTCATATGCACAAGTTGAGAAATGTAACACTAATGCAAGGTTATGCAGGGAAAAAAAAACAACCCAGAGGTTTCATTCTAAAATTATACGTATATATCAAACCTCGCAGTGCCACGCGATTCGATAGCTAAAGTTGCTAATTTCATCCACACGACAAGCAGGAAGCAAAGAAATCGACTTATATCTCGGTATATTGCAGCGATAACGCAAGGATCAGGAACTACACAGGGGGGAGTTTGTCGGCGGAGCTAGGGTTTGTGGAGAACGGAAGGGCGGCAGCGGGGTGGTGGGGCTCCCCCTCGAGGGCGACCAGCTTGGTGAGCATCAGAGGTCGATCCTTGGCCTCTTCCTCCTCATCATCGTCATCGGTGGTGCTGAGGTTGATGCAGGAGAAGCGCTCGAGGGAGGCGAAGAAGGCCGAGGAGACGCTCGCCCCGACCCAGTTCATCGCTCGGTCGAGTTTATCACAGGCGACGAAGCTCGTGTTCTCCATCGACGAATCTTTCCTGATCGAAATCGAGGGAGAGGAACCCTAGCGATTGCAGCAGCCGCAGCAGCGGGGAAGAGACAAAGTCAGGATCTGAGGCGTGTGAAATGAACGAGAGCAAGAAGAGGTCATTAACTTAATATACGAGGAAGCGTGTGCTTGTTCTCTAGCTTATACGTACAACTCTCCTCGTGCGGTCGCTCGACCAAGTCTTTAGACTGTTACCCGGTTTAGGTGAGGATGAGAGAAAATAAAGTATATGTATTTTTCATCTATTCATTATAAAATAATTTAATGTGTGGTATGCCAAATTTTAATTATTTTTTCATTTGTTCAAAATTGAGAAGAATAAGCATTCCTTTCTCCCTTCGCTGTCAACCTCTAATCTCTTTTATGGCGTCGTTGCTTGCGGTTGCCGACGAACTCGTAGTAGCCACACACAACCTCACTTGCAATTGTGACTTCACCGGAGTCATCTATTTTCATTTTGTTTCTTTTCTTTTTCTCTTGTTTTTTCCCCTCCATTTTTTCTTTTTATCTTTATTTGTATAAACAGAAGAAGGAGGCACTGTTCTCTCCCTGTTCAAATCCAGCAGAACTCCCAACCTTGGCACCAAATGCCGACGTGATTGGCATGCCCTTCCGACGGTCAAGTACTGTCAGTACTAAACTAAAAGATATTGAAATGCTCTCTTGAGGGAGAAGAAAAGAAAAGAGCTTACGAGCTTTACTGAATCATCGTTGCATTGTCACTGTTAAGAATTTCTGAATCATTACAATTTTACTAACGTTGCAGCTCACAGACTATCATTATCCGTTACATTATCATTTTTCTGGTTCCAGCTTGCCAACAAGAGTCCTTTTCCTCCACAGTTGTGTCATTGGTAGACTACACAGGCAAAAATGCCATTTCCCTATTCTGCAACGGGGTTTCAGTAAAAATAAATTTCTGAAAAACACAGCATAGAACTAGAGAACAATTGAAATGCTGAATAAGATATTCATTATAGATTCTTAGTGAAAGCAAATTATCTTAGAAGCTTTATGATGGGTGGAATAATGACTAATTGAAACACCGCACCAATTAATCATCATCATTATCACCATCAAATTATGTAATCACAAGTAATTCCACTCGGCACATACAACAGTCCATCTTTTTATCTTCATGGCTTGGCACTATAATAGTTCATTAATATTAACAACAGTTTGCTTGATCATTTAAACATCAACTGGAACTACAATTGATTATTTTGATAGAATATAATTAACATGAGTGGAGTCTATTTCCTTTGGGAATAGAAGAATATTTGAACTAGTTTATTTAGCATTTCTACCGGACCTTTTATAGAATTTAAACATTAAATTTCTTTTGAGTTGATAACATAAATATTTATACAAACAAAAAGGAGCAATAAAATTGTGAGACAAGGCATTAACAGCAGATACCGAAAACAACTCTCATCCAGAAGCCTTCAGCTTCTTTTTGTAGTCCTGGAAAGTCCCTGAAAATGGTGCCACTCTGCTCTCTGAGACCGCCCACAGCTCACCCACACTTCCGGCAATCAAATGTTCGTCGTGGCTCACCTGAATCGAACAAATGTCATAAATAAGCTGCTGCATAGGCTAAAGACTAGGCTTACTTGGGATGAAAGATGCGGGGAGGAGTGACAGAAATAAATGGGCGAGCAAATCATGCTCCATGTGCAACTGGGTGACCGTTTCACTCCAGTGTTTCAACCCAGTAAACCAGCCTAAAAGAAATCAAATCTAAAGGATTATGGTGAGATTTATACCATTAAAACCCCTCCTTGAAAGATCACAAGACCCTGAATGAGTGCCTCAACAGCATCTAAATCCTGCGATAATGAAATGAATACATCTCTCAGGCAACTGCAATTCAATGATGGAAAATACATCTAGGACTAAAATCTTGCATCACAGTTATAAAGATCGATCAAACATGTGTCCTATTATTTTTTATCCTTGGCCGCATTAAAATATACAAAGGGTTTACTAAATAAATCACCTACTCTAGACAGGACAAAGTCTTCTTTTAAAAGTAATTTAGTTCCATCTGCCACAACATGAAAGAATTTCGGGGCCAGCACAGTTAGGCCCAATGCAACAAAATCAGCAAAAAAAAAAAAATATTGCAAGGTGATGTAAATAGAGATGTTGGTCTTGTTTCAAATTGATAAATGAAAGTTTGCTCGCTCAGAATGTTCAGAGTTCAGAAATTAACAAAAATAAGTTTAGGGTTTAGGGTTTAGGGTTTAGGGTTTAGAAAAATCATCTAGTTTATAAGACATTTGAACTAAATAAATCTGGTTTTCTAAGCATACGGTTGTCATAATTGGACTTGCTTTGAACTAAATGTGTAGCCAACAAGGAAAATAGCATGGTTGACTTTGATTTACTTACTAGATGGTTTGATGGTTCATCAAGGAGAATGATGTGTGGTTTTTTGAAAGTGATCTTTGCAAATGCTACCCTGCTCTTTTGACCGCCTGAAACAGAAAGCAGAAGCTTAAAACTAAGATAATAATGATGAATTCATGTGAATATAAGTAGACTTGTCGGTACTAAGATTCAGTTATAAAAGACACATGAAAAGTGCTCAAATAATAACAAGTGATAATCAGAATGTCACACCTTGTTTTCTAAATTACCAAAGGGTCAACCCTATTTTGACTATGATCGAAGGGAAGACCTATCACACTCAAATATACCCATTATACCCCTTTTTAGAGTTATTGAAATATGAACAGTATTACTGAAACCATACCTTTTTGCTAATTTGAAGCAAAAAAAATCATTTTAATTTCTCATATAATTTTAAAACTGCTACAAAATCTGAAAATTGATATTTGAAATTCTTAACCTAACAAAATTGAACAGCTTTAATAAAATTATTCGCTTTTTCTAATTTGCAGCAAAATCTTATTAAACTCCACCTGTGAATATTGGAAAGTGAAAATAGGCTCATTTTTGCATCAAGCTAACAAAGATGAACAAATTCAATGACATTGTTCATTTTCCAAGAAATCAATATAAAGAGAGATATAATGGGCATATTAAAAGTGATCACTTTGATAGTAATCAAAATATGGACATCCCTTTCAGGATTTTGAAAATAAATGGCACCACACAAAATTTGGCCCAATATAACATAAGAATCTCTGAATATTGGAGTATTGCACTATACACCACCATACACTACTATTCTTCCTCTTTAATTAATAGGTGAACCAAAATGATAATTACCTGACAATGTATACATTGGCTGAAGAGCTAAGTTGCCCGTAACTCCAAAGGAACCCAAATGAGCCCTCAGTTTCTGTTCAGGTACACCCTGCAATGCATGAAAAATGTCATTCAGCTACAAGATTATGCAAACTGAACTGCATCAATGCTCAATTTGTTCATTTTCATGACGCTGAGGAATATAGAAACCTAGCAGAAATTGATATTTAAAGCCATTTTAAATCAGCACTCAGAAGAAAGGTAAGAACCCACTTCATATAATATTTAATAACCATCACTATCAAGCTTTGCCCCCAACTATTTACTATAGTCTTATTCATCCAATGAGCTTTTACACAACACTACATTGCTAGTAATATCAACATCTTGCAAAACACTTTTTATTACATTATTTTTTTTAGATCGCACTCCACCCCTTACAGTTTTTAATTAGCTTAACCTATCTCCTCTCATTTTATGATCTATTAGAGTCTAATTATTCGAATATGAATAATAATTTTTATTTTTATCTTTTCTTGTAACCCACATAAGTCTATCTTAACATTTTCATTTCAACAACATTTTATATTTTTCATAACTACCCAACAGTCTTGACCTATGAAATACAACTGTTTGTAGATAATGTGATAAAATTTTCATTTTAGCCTAGGGTCATGACATCAAACAAGACTCCAAAAGTACATATCCATTTCATTCCTCTATTATTTGTCCTATAATGATATCTTATCTACTTGCTCAATGATAAATCAGAGATATCTGCAACACTTATAGAAGTTTTTTATCCATTGATCTTAATTATTCCCTCACATTTTCTCTTATTGTACATTTATACACAATTTTATTTCGGAAAAGAAAATATGGTTATACTTGGTTGAATTGTGATATAATGTATATATTAAGTTTCTGTAGAAAGCCATGCATGTTTAAGAAATTGAGAAAAATGGGAAAACCGTACTTAACCCAATCAATGCTGTCAATCCCAATTTCCCATTTATATTAAAGTGCCAACTAGAAACTATTTGTCATTCCAATGTTCATTTGTTAAGTGGACTCGTGTTCAATTTAATTGAAGGCAGATTAACTGTGTCTAAACACCAAATATCTCGTTGGGTAGATGAAAGACGACAGTTACAAAGTGAACTATGAAAAAAGGAATTTTTTCCAAAGTCAAATAGGTATTAAGCACTAATTCAGTTTCCATAAAAATAGAAAAAAACATGGGAACTTGGATATGTTTGAAATTCTTATGATAGTTATAAAATTTAGTTTTACAAAACAAGTTTCCTTTTAGAGAAGGTTCCAACAATTAAAACATCTAAAAGGTTCAAAAGGTTGTAGTATGGGTAGAGGAAACAAAACAATTTGTATGTATTAAATAAAAGAAGAAAAAAACTCTGTAGAAAACTTATACTGTATGTTTTCAAAATGAATCTTTTACTAGCTTCTTTGAGTGGATAAAGATAATAGGACAGAAGAGAAGGACAAGACAGATATTTTTACCTCCTCCCCCCCCCCCCCCCCCCCCCCCCCCTTCTTTCCTTTTAAATGCCAAGCAAACAAGATATTGACACAATGTGTGGATATCTTAGAAATGAAGCACCGAGTGGTGTAAAATAAACTAACCACCTTACCGGATAGCATCTCATCATGTAAAGTAGTGGATTTGAAGATAAGTCAAGGCCATCTACATGGTGTTGACTAAATACAGCCATGCGCACCTGTGGAGACATTAACAATGTAAAGCAACTCAAATCTAATAATCTACCCAAGACAGATATTTAGCAGCTCAAAGCAAAAACAACAATAGAGGAGAAGCAAGTGCAAAATCAAGTAGGCCGATGTAAAAGAAAGAGTTAAAAGGACTGTTTTCATGCAATGATAGGTTACATAACCTCTATTCCTGCAAGTTAACTATCAACCTCACATAGCAAGGTAAAAAGGAAATCCTTATGGGCATTGAAAGCCATAATTGTCCAATTTTATTCTTGTTTAAATGGATGTGCACACTTTTAAAAGGAAATGTGCAAGAAATTCATGTAACAAAATATAGCCCTATTTTTCTCCAGACCTTTGTTTCATACAAAGAAGAAAAAGCCTTTGATAACCGGAAGGGAAGACTATAATTCTGGACCTGTATCACTGCGAACAGGCATCCAACAAAAGTTTGCTCAGTTTGTAGCCTCTTTTACTGTCAAAGTTTTATTATTGACAGATTTAAAACCAGAAATTTGGTCATTCAGTGATAGAAGACCAAGAGTTTTTAGCAAGGAAAAAGAGAGAAAAGTGAAGAGAGTGAGAGCAGGGGAAGGGAAAAGTAAGTTTTTTCTTTATTTGGAATCAGCAAGGAACTTTTCTTGCTAAACTTACCTTTTATTATGATTAAGATGGATAAGAGGGAAGTAATAATTCATCACATACATTCACTCCCTTTTCACTCATTATCCTCAAATTAAATGGGTTGGAAAAACTTGGGATTGGAGAGAAAAAGAATAAACCCTTTACCATACAAAAGACATCTACAAAACGGATAAACTCCCTTCACCCTTACTAAAAGAAATACCAACAACAGATAAATCCCTTTACCCTCCCCTCTCTTCTTTGCCTCTTTATTCATCCACCCCAAACACGGCCTGACAGCATCGTAAAAATTCTATCCTCAAAAAGCACAACAAACTAATGTGAAATAGTTAACCACCTAAAAATTTCTAACAAATAATCCTGGTAGACACGGGAATAGTAGTTTTATACAAAAAACAAGTTGTGTTCACAAGGTTGCAAAAGAGGCAACCTTATAATGACACCAAGACCCTTTAGCAAGACACTTGACTATGCTCCTATTAACTATATGCAAATTCTGTTTATAGTTAAAACAACATGAAGTTTCCATCATGTAACTTGGGTCATAACAATGACGTGCTCAATTGCTGCCCTATAACACCAGAGATCAGAAGGCATCAAGATTCAGCTATGGATATTTGAAGAACTACTAGAAGTGAATTACAACTTAAACTAAATCTGCAATTTACAGACGCATCTTTTGCTGAGTTTAATTTCTTTCTATTACCAGCCAGTCAAGTTTGAAAATTATACCGCTAAAGGACACATGGAGTTAGAGGGAGAGAAAACAATTAAAGCATGCTATAGTTCTTTAATAATTTACAAAATTCCATCAAGGGTAGAGGATGGAGACAATTTTCAAGCAAAGTGCATAATTACTAATGCTCATGATAGCACATTACTGACATCCTCACTGATCTCATGGTCTCCACATGGCCTGGTGAGTTTTCTCTCTCTATTGAAATTAAGTCTGGAGTTCAAGGTTGCTCTTGGTACAAGTGAAGATTTGCCTTACGCTTAACATTGTCGATCAGAAATAAAAAGGTAGTGCAGCCAGAAAAAAATTCTGCTACCCATGATCTTACACTAATTTCTCATCACCAAAAAAAAGGCCCAAATTAGATTGAGAAAGACGGTTCATGTCAATTTAATTGCTTCTTATCTCTTGGTTACCCACAAGAAATTGAATCTTAGATTTTTGTTCAAAAAATTGTTCCCAAGAAAGAAAATTGGACATAATACACCAGATAGTAGAATCAATAAAAATTGTAGTTTTCCCCCAATTTCTAACTTCTTTCTCGCTTCCCCAGTTTATATTTCATTTACTCCCACTTCAACATCAACTTGTCTTGGTAGTTCGAATGACAAACTAATAATACAAACTGTTGACAATTAGAAACCAGTACTATGACATCACAGGAACTTAGTCTTTGACTACAAGAAAATAACAGTTGTAAACTTAATATGGAAAATAGAATTCTTAACAACCACGTTTTATAATTCAATCAAGTGATGCATAAAGCTAAGATTTAAAATCTAGTTTTGAGCTGGGGTTTCAGTCCCCAACCGGAATGAAACAATTTCATATGGTGTTGATCACTCTGATGAAGAGGAGAAAGAAGAAGAGAAAGAAAAAAAGTGAAGAGGAGGAAGAAGAGGAGGAAGCTTACCTGGAGATGTTGCAAGCACTAGAAGATAAAGCCTCAACATCTCCCTCATGTTGCCTCATATTGCAGCCAATCAACCAAAAAGAAAGTCGGATTTTGGGTACTGCATGAAGGGAATCGAAAGGAAGAATTGCGACAAAAAATCATGATGAAGAATAGTGAAGAAGGGTTTTGGGTACGGCGTGGAGGAAAATCATGAGGATAAATTAGAGGAAACCACTGAGTCCATGTCGTCGCAATGAAGGACTTCAGGTACCACATGGAATATCGATCACAAGGAGATTGTGTCAGTGTACATGTCAATGTTAGCAGTTAGTACTGCAGCAGAACAAAAAATCTCATCGTGCTGACTGGCATGGCTCGTTGAATCAATGCATAAAGCTAACATGTTAACTTGGGC
Source organism: Curcuma longa (assembly GCF_044706935.1). Taxonomy (NCBI): domain Eukaryota; kingdom Viridiplantae; phylum Streptophyta; class Magnoliopsida; order Zingiberales; family Zingiberaceae; genus Curcuma; species Curcuma longa. The sequence goes on along the minus strand of NC_133878.1, from coordinate 2,484,446 downwards.
TTCTGCAACAGCCCACTAGAAGTATGAAAGAAAAAGGATAGAGTTCAAAATTTTAATCAATGTATAAAGCTAACATGTTAACTTGGGCTTCTGCAACAGCTCACTAGAAGTATGAAAGAAAAAGGATAGAGGTGCTTGAACTGGAAAATACAATTATGAAGAGGCTATGAATAATACCTTTGCGGAGCGAAACACTGTCCCAGAAGTTGGTTGAAGATCCCCAGATATAAGTTTGAGTATAGTTGATTTGCCAATACCATTGGGACCAACCACTGAATGCAAAAACTTATGTTCTTACTAGGGACAAAAACTGAAGAGGAAGTGACAACATACAGATAAATACTCTACCACTAATTTATACACATAAGACATGCCAACTAGGAGTAAATATGAACAGAACTAACAGAACTATTAATAAGAAGATTAAATGTCATGGATACGAGAAACTCTTACCAATAACTAGAGCATGTTAGTCAAAAAAGGAAAGACGAGAAAGAGAGCATGAGAAGCGTATATAAAAGGACTACACTTGCAAAAACAAGATAATGAAGTTTATTATAGCTTTGACAATGAAGATCTGAGACAAGATTCCCATCTTCAAAGCATGAGAAGAATGAACTAGTATAATTCACCATAATATGGTAGCTAACTATAACACATTATTATGCAAGGAAAGATATTTCATTGCTTACTTGCTATCCGGCTGTCAAGATCTATGCCAAAATTTAAATTCTTAAACAAGATTGGCCCTCCTGGATAACCAAATGACACATCACTGCAACCACATACAAGTTTGTAAGCTTATCCTCCCAAGATAATACCAAACATCAACACAAATTTAGAGATAACAAAAGAAAGCACAACAAAGAAACATAATGAAATCTGAAAGGCAATTGACAGCATGACAAATAACAATTTTTTCTTTTACTCCAACTTAAATATGATAGAAGGAAATGGTAGTTTCCTATATTACAAAACAACTAATTTGCAAAAAGTCTTGAGCATAATAGATAAGAGTTTCAAGCTCAAAGCCAAGATAAATTACTGGTAGTAACACAAATATAAAGTGCTGACATTTGAAAATATTCTAAATGCATTCTTGGAATAATTGATTACAAGCAAAACTCATAAATACAAGTCAAAGATTCTTCAATTAAAAGCATTAAGTAAATAGTTTTGTATAAAATGATGGCAATTATTGGTTGCATATTTAGTAGTAATAATAAAACACCTTTCAGTAATTTCAAAATAATACCTAAAACTTATAATTGGGGGGCCAGGTCTGTCATCTGGGGTAGGGAAATCAAACTTGTAGCTGAAACAGAAAAAGAACTTAGCGCCAGGAAAATATTGGGTTACAAGTATCTTTGTCAGTCTGGAAAGAGAGAATACTCAGGATCATTAATAATTGCATCTACAATCCCCATCCTGTCAAGTGCCTGAATAATTTTGTATTCAAATCATCAGCAATACCATAAAACAATACAAATGTTTAGAAGTACAAGAAAACTCTGTATCAGGTCTAACTAAACCTTAGCCTTGAAAGGTAAAAGACAAATTTTCTAAGTGATGCACAACTTAATGACCACATAGATTTGGACTGTATAATAACCTTGATTCTGGACTGCACAAGAGATGCCCGCTTGGCATTGTAGCGAAACTTATCAATGAAAGCCTACACAAAGAAATACATAAATGTTAAATCATGGTGGAAAGATGACCTTTATAGCAATTGTCAACGTGTAATGCCAAAACAATAAACTGAGAGTTGTTAGTGACAAGATTACCTTCTGGGTTGTAATTAAAGATGGAGCTAATGCAGAAAACAATAAACTATTTAAATGCATGTCATTTGCCAGTGATTTTGCAGCTTACTATAACTATATTAAGCATGACAAATGGCTAACAAGGTCCAACAATTCTAAGAGTTTTTTCCAAAGCATTCAGAGGTCATTTTTTCACTCAAACTGTAAATCACAGATGAAACTTCAGTGGATGTGGATGAATCCAGAATACAGTCTAGAGAAAATAGACCTGCATATGTGCTCTAGCCTTTTCATTTGCTTCAAAGGCTTTTTGTTGGTTTTGAAGCTGTTCAACTTTTGTTCTCTCAAATGTATCATAGTCTCCTTTGTATGAAGTTAACTGTTTCCCATGTAAATGAAGAATATCCGTAACAACCTGACATTTGTAACCATGTTAATCAATTCTGAGGAAATATTCCTCCTTCTACAGGAACTTGTTAAAGAAAAACAACTGTGAAGAATTTGTATCAGGAAAATATGAAGATACCGTATTAAGAAACTCTCTCGCATGAGAAACCACAATGAATGTCTTTGGCCATTTCACTAGGTAAGACTCCAACCACAATACAGCATGAAGATCAAGATGGTTCTGCAAACATACAATTAGTTTAATTTAGTCAACGAAAAAAAAGGAAAACTATAATCTTAACAATTACTGTTGGTTCATCAAGTAATATGAGATCAGGAAGGTAAATTATAATCTTAACAATTACCGTTGGTTCATCAAGTAATAGGAGATCAGGCTCGACAAAGAGGGCACGTGCTAAAGATATACGCATGCGCCATCCACCAGAAAAAGCTTTTGTAGGTTTTTTCTGCATCTCAGTGGTGAAACTAAGACCCTGAAACAAAATCATGATTTTGAAAACACAAACACACATTCATATGTATGCACCAACAACAAATGGTAGTTGAACAACATAATAAGGTGTTTTTCCATCTTTACTTACATAGGTCTAGACACAAGTAAAAAAAAAGTCTAAGCACCAAAAAATTACAGTACAACAAGTATGAAGGCTAGTACATGGCTACATGCCGATTCTAATTTTCTCACAATTCAGTAATGAAAAAAAAATGGGAAGAAGGGATATAAATAGTTGCAAGACAACCCACTCAATGTTCAAAATCTCGAGTCATGCCGAAGTTTCAATTTTTTATTGGAACAATAATGTTTCAGTATCATGCCGATGATATGATTAGTTGTAAGACAACCCACTCAAAGTTCAAAATCTCGAATCATGCCGAAGTTTCAATTTTCGATTGGAACAATACTATTTCGGTATCGTGCCGATGTTTCGATGCATGACATCGATAATGGATTAAAGTTGAAGAAGAAAAGATATGAAGCATAGAAAGGAGACTTGTTTGTGCCGAACATGATTTTGAATCTTATACCATGCCGAGTGAAACGGTCGAAACATATCATTCTAATAAATTATCGAAACTCGATACCACTAAGTACAAATAATGTCTTCTTCCTTTGCTTTATCTCCTGCAACCTTCAATCTGTCACTAGCAGCATGCATCGGAGCGTCGATACGATACTAGAATAATATCTTTCTAGTTAAAGATTGAAACTATGGCACGGCTTGAGATTTCGAACATTGATTATGAATGGTATCGAGTTTTGGTGATTTACCGAAACGATACGTTTTGACTGTTTCGCCCAGTACGATACAAGATTTCAAATCATAAACCCACTTACATTAATCAATCCCATAGTTTCTAATGTTCCAAAAATATCTAAATGTCTCAGAATCCCAAATTTTTCAATGTGCAAACTGAGACTCATTGCAAGGGCATAAAACGAGTTGAATTGATGCATAAACAAGGTGATGAAGCACCACTAACAAATCTCACAAAAAAGGAAACCATTACTAAAGCCAAAAGATGGTTGTTTTATAAAACGAGGAAAAAATACTACTCCAAAAAGATGAGGCTTAATTTATTCGGTGCGACGACAACGACCAAACCTTTATCCAACTAAGTGAGGTCGGTTATATACATCCTCCTACGTCATTTACCTCGATCACTAATATATCATCCTCTATATTTAAATGAATTTTATTCTGCTTTATCATTGCTAACTAAGTCTTCTTTGATCTTCCTCTTCCTCGATTACCTTGATTAATGTGTGTATTTATCAGTCTCATATCGCCTAACTCGAGCATTTATTGGTCGGCAAATACATATTCATATCATCTTAAATGTGTCTATCAAAATTTTTCCTCAATAAATACAACCTTGACTTTCTCTCTAATGTTCTTATTTCTTATCAAATCTATCCTCGTATATCCGCACATCCACCTTAACATCCTCATCTCTACGACTCTCATCTTCTACTCCTGTGCTCGTTTTATAGTCCATCGATTAGCTCCATATAACATAGCAGATCTAACCGTTATTTTGTAAAACATCCCTTTAAACTTTAGAGGTACCTTAAAAACACAAAGAACACCTAACGTCCTCCTCCATTTCAAATACTCTACTTGTATCCTACGTAAAACATCTATCAACCCCTCCATTTTACAAAAATGATCCTAGATACTTAAAAATTTCATTTATAGGTAACTCGTTATCTCTTATCTCTTAACATTTACTCCACGAGTTTCATTGACTAAAACAATGTCATCTACAAACAACATGCACAATGATAACTTATTTTAGATGTGTCCAATAAGTTCATTGATAACCAATGTAAAAAGATATGGACTTAAAATTGATCCTTGATGTAACGTTATTTTTATAAGAAACGTTTCGGTTAATCCGATTGGAGTCTTCACTTTGTCATTACATCATCATACATATCCCTCCTTGTCTTAATATATGCTACACTACCACCTTTCTTTTCTATAATTCTCCATATAATTTTCCTCGAGACTTTGTCATAAGCTTTTCTAAGTCAATAAACATCATGTGTAAATCTACTTATTTTCTAATACTTTTCAATCAATTGTCTAAGAAAATATATAACTTCTATTATCGACTTTTCGAGCATGAATCCGAATTGATTTTCGATCACATTGGTTCCTTAATCTTTTTTCTATCACTTTTTCCAAAGTTTCACGATATGACTCATTAATTTAATCTCCCTATAATTTCACAATTTTACATATCTCCTTTGTTTTTATATAGAGGACTAAATTACTTACCCTTTACTGATCAAAGCATTTTCTTCATTTTTAACATCAGGTTAAATAACTTCGTCAGTCATTCAACACCCTGCTTTCCTAAGCACTTCTATACCTCTATTAGAATATCATTCAGTCCAACTATTTTTCCATTTTGCATCCCATTTAACACCTATTCTACTTCTAAAATTTAAATTCTCTGATAAAAATTTAAATGTCTATACTCTTCTAACCTACTTAAATTTCCTATGCTAAGTTCACTTAACCCTACATTAAAAGGTTAATAAAATACCTCTTCTATCACTCTTTTATTTTCTTATCCTTCATTAGTACGCTATTGGATTTATCTTTAATACATCATCTTATTCGGGTAAGATACCTTTTTTTCTTCTCTCTCACTTTAGCTATTATATAGATGTCCCTTTCTTGTTCTTTTATATCAAGTTGTTGATACAAGTGTCCGAAAGCTTTATTCTTAACTTCACTCACGCCTTTTTGGGTCTCTTTTTTGGTTACTATATACTTTTTAAAAATTTTCTTTGTTCTTTTTCCTTCAATTTTTTTTATACTTCCTCATTCCACCACCAATATTCTTTATTTGATAGTGCTTGTCCTCTTGACTCACTAAGTACGCTCTTAACTATTGTTTTTAAATTTGACATTCTCTTATCTCATGTTATATTCAAGTCGTCATGTATTTCTCCTAATACTTGTGTTTCTACCCTCTCTTTAAAAATACTTTACTTCTCATGCACACTTTCCTTCTAATATTATGCTTGAGGTACGTATTTAACACCACTAACCTATATTAGGCAGTTAAATTTTCTCCAAGGATGACCTTGTAATCTTTATAAATTTTTTTATCCCTTTTCCTAACTATAAGAAAGTCAATTTGTGACTTGTTGTTCCCACTTTTGAAAGTAACTAGGTTCTCCTCTCTTGTTAAAAAATGTATTACTTATATAAATTCATATGTTATCACAAAATCCAATATAACTTTTCCTTCTTCGTTTCTTGTTCCATCTTAATTTTATTCAGTCCATAATAGAGAGATTAAATTTTGGATCAGATTTACAATAACATTAACAAGACCCGGTGAATACCATAATGTCTTGTTGAGGAGGGCAACGGGGGTGAAAGAGAGAACATGCACAATTGATGACAAGCAAAGGAGTAATAACGCATGTGACGAATAGTTTTGCGAAGGGTTATGGGAGTGATTGGGAAAGATGAAGATAAAGCCTTCCTTACTTTGTCGCACAAGAGGCAAATGTAGATTCACCTACCCTAGTGGAGGTGAGTTGGATGGCTTACGAACAAGGGATTGCAAGAGGTGGAAAAGGAGAGGAGGGTATTCAGTTGTTTGTTGGTAGTGGTGAAAGGTTCAGCTCTAACAATGGCAAGAGCAATATGAAGAGAAGCACTAAGTTAGGGAAGGAGAGCAATTTTTGAGGTGTGGATGAGGGAGGCACAATGAGTTGCTATGGCCTTCCATTGAGGGGACACCTACTTCAGCAAAACACCCAGTGGGTAGGAGTGTTGGATTAAGGTCAGCAATAATGGCAAAGAAGGCAGTTGCTCAGGAAATAGGAAAGGGTGATGCCGATTTGGGAGAACAATGCATAAAGGAACCTTTAGCCAATTCCAGTATTAGACTCTACTAATGGTGAGGACAAATTTCCAAGAGAAAACTCAATTAAAGGTGAAATATCATTACACGAGGGGTTACAGCATTGCTAATAGAATAAAGAAGATTTTAGATTTAGGCTTCCTTTAAAAAAAATTAGTTTTAAATTTTTGTAATTTTTGGATTTTAATAGTTGAAAGTTGTTTAGATTTTAGAAGAGTTTTTAGATAAAATAGATCATTATTTCAGAAACAATATTATTAATTAAAAATAAATTAATACAAAAGATCCCAACTCTTTTTATATACTAGGACTATGACCAAATCTTCAAGCCTTGTGACGCTTCAAATAATAAGTGCAGATCATACAATTAAGGTGCTTCTGTGGAAGATAGTTTTAGTGCTTTTGTTGAATCTCAATAAACAAGTTTGGATGTCATGTGTTATAATTCCTCTTTTATAATACATGTGACTTTCAATATCTAGGAATCTTTTCAAGTGGACAAAGTACCTTTTAAAAAAATAAAAAATGTATCCCAATAGCCACATCTCTGGGGGTGGCCGGCCCGGTATAAATCGGGAAGCGCATAGGGTGTTAGGATTCCTGTAAATACGCCGTATTCGATCTGCATATGAATACGACCTTCTCAATAGTATGGGCCAACTGTGATGAGGAAGGGTTGGAGTCGAAGTGATTGAACTACTATACATGACCAAATCAAAAACAAAAAGAGAGTGTGATTGCCTCTCGATAAAATATTAGATCTATATTAAGAATTGCATTAATTCTTAATTCAGGTGGTAAATCAATAATATAAGCATTAGAATGTATGTTTAATGACACAATCCAAGATTTGGGATAAAATTAGGGTTTCCTTTAAAATTTTGAATTTTAAATTTATGTATTTTTAAAATTTTAATAGTTCAAAGCTGATTATATTTTAGAAAAGTTAATTAAAATTTTGAGATAAGCTAGGTCATTATTTTACAAAGAATTAGTCATCTTCAAAGCTTGAAAAACACATTAGGATCCTATGTATTTGATATCTTTTAATTTTATAATAAATCCTCCTTGTTCAGAAAATTAGAGTTTTGGGTGACACAATTTGTTCATGTTGTATCAAGTGGTATAGAGCTAGAATTCATGTGAGGATTATGCCTGAGCAAGCTTTCTCTAATTTCCTGAAATAGGAGTCATTGTTTTGACAGTTTCTAAATTCTCCCTATTAGGTTGTAAATAAACCACACATTCATGAACAAACTTGGTGTTCAGTTCAATAAAACTCATTTGTGTTGGTTCAACAATTAAAAATATATATAAAATAAACAAGTTTGAACACTAATAAACTTGGTTCATTAACGTTCATGAACAAAGATCATTAACAATTTATAAATAAACTTATTTATTAACTTTTATAAAATTTAATTATAAATTTATTTCTTATTTTTTATTCAAATACATAAAAATATAATTTATTTTTTAATCTTAAATTATTCATAATATGTGTAAAATAAAAATAATAATAATATAAGTTTTATGTATTGGATAAATGTTTCATCTAATTTATGAGGAAAACAATTAGTTGAGCTTAAAAAAAACGTAAGCTCAGCTCAAGCTTGATAAGATTTTTAATAAACAAGCTTAAATAAGTAAATAAACAAACTTGAACACAACTAAACTTAGCTCGACTCATTTACACCCCTACTCCCTGTACGCAAATTCCCCAACCAACTTCAAGAAACCTTCAAATCCAATGAATTAGCACCTTACGCCATCAACCTAGCCTATTTCTATGGTGATCAACAATCCCTTATGCTTCTTCCACCAAAGTGATTTTGTCCTTAAAGTTTGCCAACCATCATCCATGCAAAATCTTTCACACATGTACCAAAGCCCACAGTACAACATCCTGACACTGACTCTCATGTGTCTACAGTCGCTAACACACCCATAGCTTCCATTGCCACATTGACCGTGTGATCTCCAATCATAAACCACCATTTTTTTCATGCAACGAGAGGATACACCACTATTGGTGCCACCACACCACAAAGACCCATGATCAACAACCCTCTCTCAGTACTGCTGCTTATGCACGACCCTATATGAGCAACTTTCAAACTTGTTGTCAACCAAATGGTTGCACCCACCCCCACTCCTGTGGCATCCCACACAATACAATCTTTTATCCTTCTCAACTCCTATGAAAAATCTTACATAATTAGTAAATTTTAAATTTAGACTAATACAAATGTTTAAAAACAAATCACAACAACAAATTCCTTAGAGACTAAATTAATCCTTGGGATGGATTCTATAAATATTTATTCTAAAATATCATCTTAGAAATCAATAAAGGAAAAAAGTCAATAGCAACTCCTTTGCTCTTAATACCATTTCCTTGAGTTCCAGACATGTCTATGGCAAGTGTTATGTATTTCTAACAAATGTATTCTAAGAATATAAGTAATTGCAATAGAATACTATAATAATTCTATCTCATAGCATCACACTATGATAAGAAGCATGTGACAACAAATAAGTTCTAATTTGGCATGAAACAGACACTTGAAGTGACAATTGGATGGGATTTACAACTGACCGCCAAAATTGATGCTGCACGTGATTCTGCAGAATCTGCATCTATGAATTCAAGCCTTTTGTATATCTGCTGAAGCTTATTTGAAATTTCAGTTTTATCCATGCCACCATTAACCTTTCCATTACTCTTTCCTGTTTCTGCCTCATACTCCAGATCCCTCTTCAAGAAATAATAATTATATCAATAAAATAATGAAGCAAATAAAATATATGACAAAAAATAAAAAAGATGAAAAGGAAAAGCATCAACCTGCAAGGAAAGTAAACGAGCTTCCTCTTCCAAAAGCTTGAGCCTTTCAACATCAGAATTTAAGACACATTGCAAGGGTGTTGTATCATCTCCGGTAACTTCTTGTTCCACATGTAATATCTGGCAATTCTTAGGAATACCATCAATAGCATGCATGGCCATATGTCGGAGAAAAGAAGTTTTGCCAGTACCATTTCTCCCAACAAGACCTGATTCAGGATAAAATTGAGAGATTAATCAAGCACAAATATCCATCATGCAAAAATATAAATCTATTAAACAACGCCTAGGGAAATTTAAGTGTGACAAGATACAGTTCCTGTGAACTTAGATAAAAGTATGAGAGGCAAAAAATAATATGTTAACTGTACACGTTATTGTTTCATTCTTGGTACATTATTCATACCTTCAAAGAATTTCCTCATCAAGTTGCTAAACCTTAGCGACAAAAAGATGGATTAAGGGGATGATTGGGATAAGAGAATCCTCATTCCAAGGTTATGAAAAATCTACCTTCACAACATGCAGTAGGCAGAAGGATATGTCACTAAGATAAAGCAGTTACAAGCAACACATTATTGAGCAAAAATACCAATCCAATCAGCCTTATTTAGTGTAATTAGCTGCCTGGTGGGTAGCTTTATGACAGTTGAGGCACGAAAGAATAATTCTTCACATCTGAATAATATTTCCCATGAGACACCTGGAATTCATTCTGTAATAATCCTCCAACTTTACCCAGTTGGTGTTGCATGATGCAACACTTCTTCGATTGCATAGGCTTGTATTTTGTAAGACATATATGTCATAGTGATTCACAAGTGCAATATATTGTTTTCTATCGTCTCTTGCACAATCCCAACATAGAGTCATTTGTGACCAATGCTTGAAGGATCATCATAACAATTGACCTTGATATGCCCCTAATGGCGTTGACTTTTCTTGTGGCCTTCAGATTCAGCATAAGAAGGAAGAAGACTAGTTGTGGTTCTAAGAAAGACAGAAAGTTGAGATTGCCTCCTATGAAGGTGATCTTTATCATTTCTCATAAGCAGACAGCAAATGTAGTGATTACAACAGCTATCAAAATGTTTGAGAATATTCCAACAATACTCTTATTCTACTAACTTAAAACATATAGGTTTAGTTAACAGAGTTATAAGTGTAGCGGGTTTAGTCACATATTGACAATTTAGGTCTAGGTTTTTATCTAAAGTCCTCTATATACATATTATTGTCCAGTAAGATAGCAATATAAATTATATTTTCCTTAAATTCTACATGGTCACCTTGTTAGTAATAGCCCTAGAGCCAATTATGTGATGATTGACTAGGGACTTTTGTATCATATTCTATTATTAATAAAGACAAGAGTTTTTAGTTATTATACTTACTTTATGTTTGTGTCAAATAACTAAGTATAATAATGTCCTTGGGTAGTTAGTTCTAATCTACATCATATCGATTGTTTGAGTCGATAATGAGATGATGTAGAGAACACTACTCTTAATCATTCTTAGTCAAGCATTAATATTCAGAGGATGATATTAATGCGTTGAGACTAGCATGTAGGTCAACTGGATGACTTGATCTCACAAGTCATGGATATGGGATATCGAGTTGACACATGAGTATACATTAGAGAATGTATACTGAATTGACCCGCCATGAGAAAGTTTCATGAATCGTTATATAAGTGTCATAAACTTTCTCATGTGACTATTGATATGAATAGTCCTTTGACCTGAAAGTCACTACGGTTCCCTACATAAGGAGTTATGTACTTTAGTGTCGTCAAACGTCACCCGTAACAGGGTGGACTATAAAGGTGATCACTGGGTATGTAACAAATTATGCGGAGGGATGTGAGTGATGTAGATGGAATCTATCCCTCCCATATAACGGGAGTGATATCTTGCGGCCTCTTGATAGAGTAGAACCACGAAATGCATGATCATGCTCAAATGAGTCAATATGAGATATTGAGCTCATTTGCTTAAGTGAGTCTACTTGGGGATCAAGAAACACAAAGATTGATAAGGGGATGACACAGTCTATGCCTCATTGATCAATCTAGATATCGAGGATAGAAGGACATGATCATACATTATCATAGTCACGAAGGTTATGTCGGATCTCGACATTCTTGTCACTTGGGTAGCAATGATGCATTGCTAGATGTCACTCATTGCTTATGTTTCTAAAATGGGTTTTAGAGACATTGCCAACGTTACAAGAACCTATTGGGTCACACACAAATAACATTCTATTTTGGAGATGGGTTCATTTTAGTTTGACTAAAAGAACAATTAAGCTCATTGGATGGCCAAGACTTGAGTTAGACTCAAGTTGGTTGAATTTGAGTTAGACTCAAATTAAACCAAGTTGATGAATGAAGGTTGATTCATCATGCATGATTAATGTGGATTAATCATGCATTGAAGAAGAGGAAGTTATCATGCATGGAAGTTATCATGCATGATTAATAGGATTAATCATGCATTGATGAAAGAATACCAAAAGCCTAAAAACCTTTGGTATTCATGGCATGAGTATAAAAGAGTTTTTCTTCCAAAAACTCAATGGTGGTGTTCATCTTCTTCCCTTTCTTCTTCTTGGCCGAGCACATCACAAGAGGGGTTGCTAGCACAACCCAAATTTTCTCCAAAAAGTGAGTGTTAGTGTAGATACGCATAGAGGCACGGACACTTGAACGTGCAAGAGATCCGACAAACTTTGGACAAGCGGGATAAGCGAAGGGCACGCTCCAAAGGTATACCCTATTAGATAAGATTTTGTAGATCTACTTGTATGAGTTTTCTTTCGCATGGATCGCTCAAGGGATCCTTTTTCCGCTGTGAATTTTTATTTATCGCATAGGATTCCCTACACAACCCCACACAAGAATCCACCACGCAAGCCTCCTACACACTGATGTTCCTCTTCTAATGTTGCACCTTCCAACTCCAAGGCCCCTTGCACCAGAACATGCCTCCATTTCCTACAAGAACGATGTTGCTACCCTTGAGGCACCCACATTTGTTTAGGTCTACTACTACACCCCACTAGTGGGATTTCCTTAGCAAACCAAATCATTTGAAGGGAAGTGGAGCATTTATCATGAATAGAATAAGCTACAAGAGCATGAGGAGTCTTGCTAAGGGAAATTGTGCAGTACTATATGTTAGAAATTGATTTTCATAACCAATTAGTTGAATAGGAAAATGGACTAGTTATTTTGTGAGTAGACTATTGTAAATCAATTTTCTAAGTGAATGATAAATTAATGTCTAAAACTATTCGAGTGATGGAGGAAATCATGATATTTATCGGTTTGGTACGGCAGCAACTTGTACATGAGGGTGGTCCATGGACACATAAATGCTAACTCGAGTATGTAAAAATATTAATTCATGTCAGACTAACGACATGAATTAATTGCACATGAATAAATACTAGTGTCAATTGACAACTGATATAATGGGAATCATGTCATCCAATACCATGCAAATCATTGGTTGAGGAGATGAAAAGAAAGATTTGTCTTCTTTACTTCAATAATGGAGATATTCCATTCACATTGTCTTGTTCATTCTACCTCTTCATCACTACATAAAAACCAAAAACTTCTCTCTCAAATCACTTAAACTAAAGTTGTTGTGGTCTCTTCTCTTCAGCACTTCTCCTCTCCTCTCTAAAGAATTTCAAGGCTTCAAAAGTTCAAATGAACTTGAAATTTGGGATGCTTAAAGTAAAGAGTTCACCCCTGCTTAGATTTAAAAGTCTCCTAAAAGAGTGTGTCAACATTCAAATAAAGGTGATTCAATGATCGACAATATTAAGTCAATACCGAAAAGAATACATCCCACCCAAAGGGGTGTGTTGAGACTCTAAAGGGGCATAGTCCACATTGTCAAACTGACACCCCACTAGTTTGAATCGTCAACTTACTGACGAGATGACTCATCAAACCTGAACCAATTGGATCAACTTTAAAGGATCTCATCAACAATTTAAGATGATATTTTACGATTATGACTATTGTGAATGTCACTCGTTTTCTAGAATTGACTTCAAGCGGTGACACAATCATACTATTTTACTAAAAAACATTGTACCTCACAAGGGCTCATATTAAAAAATGCCCCATAATTTCCAATAACCGTCAAGCAACAGAAATATTGATCACATGAAAAAAAGTTTTTATACACAAGAATTATATCATCGACATGCTAGAAGATAACGGAAATATTGATTGCATGGCAAAAAAAATGTCTTTATATAAAAGAATTATATCTTCAACATGCTATACATGTATAGTACAACAATAACCATCAAAGCTTGATGAGAGTTGTTAGACAAAAAGCAAAAAACGGAGGATACAAACTTACAGAGTTAAGCTATCTCAAGCATAAAATCCGAGAGGTAAGGTTGAAAAAATTAATCATCTAACTCCATAGCGAATAGGATAATAAGGTATAGAAAAGAGGACCAATGAAAGGCTTTCAATGGAAGCATGAGCCCACCTAGCCGAACTACGAACCAACAAGAACACCTAACCATAAAAGCAAGGTGGACAATAGAGTATCTGAAAAGAAGCCCAATAAAGTATTAGCCCATCTAGTTGAACTACGAACGAACAAGAACACCAAACCACAAAAGCAAGCATTCCCTCTCAAAGAAGTAGAAACTAGGTCTCCAAAAGCAAAAGCCCCAAGGTCAGGTGCACCTTACCGACATACTAGCTCACAATTAGAGTGTTAGATCTCATGTTCACCATGGTGGTACTCAAAACTAATATGGTTGATACCATAAAGGTTGATGGATTGACACGGGAGTGATATAGTATTCTCTTCCTATAGTCACTCTCTGGGCTAGAGCTCTACATGGGCAACTCTTTTAAGTCCAAGATTGTAGGACTAGGTGGGATCACATCCTCCTCAAGAATAGAGCTAATGCTTAATAACATCCTACTACACATTCTTGATACACAGAAAAATTAATATCTAGATCATTGCTATTCAAGAACCATATACTCCTAGTAATTGATGTCGACCAAGTCATACTTACAAAAATAAGACTTCATAGGCAAGAGATATCTTGAGAGAGGGTTACTCAAATCAACACTTGTAGAACTTAAGAAATAAGACTCCACTTACTCATTTGACTAAGTCATCTAAATTTTAACATATCCATCTACGGCATGTCAACTTTAACACTACGTAATCTAGTGAAATTTGAGTTGTTAGCCAAATGTTAAGGTCAACTCAAGGTACAAGTTCAATACTTGTGAGGAGGCTAAAATGACCAAATTGCTCTTCCTTTCAATAGAAAGAAGCACTACACCTTTAGAACTAGTATACAATAATATCACATTTAGAGGTGAAAAGAAGTACTTTATCACATTTACTGATGATTGTATGAGATATTATTACAGGATTGCTGAGAAGTAAGAACGAGACCCTTAAAATGTTTAAAACAATAAGAATGAGGTAAAAGTGTTAATTAAGTAAAGTCATCATAATGATCGAGGAGGAGAATATGGGAAGCTGCTTAAGGGATTTTACTATGAGATGAGCACCATGTAACAAACAAGTGCATTTTACTCATCATAATCCAATGGTGTTGTAAAACACAACCACATGCCAAAAGAAATGATAAATGTTATGTTAATAAGTTCACAATTACCCAAAACTTAAGAGGAAGCTACCCTCTTAACAAATCACATTCCAGACAAGGTACCCCACTAATAGGGATAAAATTCCCTATAAGTCATCCAAGGGTTACAAATCTTGCTATGAATACCTCTAAGTGTGGGGGTATTTGGCTAATGTAAAACTACCTAAATCCAAACAAATTAAAAATTGGACCTAAACCAATTGATTACATATTTGATAGATATGTAGGTAATAGTAGCACATACCATTTACCAATACACATATTAACAAACATGCATGTAGGTACAAAGTCAAGGAATGTGATATTCTTTAAAAATAAATTCGACGCAAATGTAAGAAAGAGATAAGTTCTAATAAAAGAATGGTAATTCAAGCAACCGTGGTAGCAATTGTTTAAAAGCACCAATGGGACGGTTCATATAAACAATATGCACAATTTACACTATTTAAAGATATTTGATTGTACTAAAGGGATATGGCAATAATAACTAAATATTTGATAAAGTGGTTACATGTTTATCATCGGAGTAGCGTACTGAAAGCCCTCAAAATAGACTAAACTTAAAATTGGAAGTCCAACAGTTATGATGATAACCAAGAGGCTCTGAACACAATATAAAATAGTGTGAATAATGATAACTCTTGACACATTCGTTGATGATAGCCAAGAAGCTATGAGCAGGGTACAAAATAGTGTGATTAATGACAGGTCTTAACACATTCAAGATCTCAAAATCATGGTTCAAAATGAATGAATAAGCTATAAAATTTGAGTCACCTAAGAGTATATCCTCCAACCTTTCTATGACACAAAGGTACAACCTGTAAATGGGCAAAGGATGAACAAAAGGCTCCTAATGATTTAAATATTGTGTTACAAAAAGTACAATGGAATATTGCAGGATAGTTTTAATATGAGATATGTGAGTTTCTTCAAACTATAAGCACTTATTAATTCCTAAGTGTTATCAATAGTCAAAACAGAGACGATAGAGAACCAAAAATAGCCTAAGAGGCTACTGTGTAGGATAATTGTCTTGGTTTATATAACAATTGAACAATTCAAAACATTGTTCACTGGACAGCCCTAAATCCAATGACTTCATATGCAATAGTTTCTAGCTAGAACTTATATTTGAGACATTTTTGAAACTTGTTCATAATTCCATTCATATGGAGATTGTTAGAAATTGATTTTCATAACCAATTGGTTAAATAGGGATGTGCATGAGTTATTTCATGAGTAGATTACCCATGCATGAGTTATTTCGTGAGTAGATTACCGTAACCTAATTTTTTGAGTGAATGAGAAATTATTATCTATAATTATTCAAGTGATAGAGGAAATCATGATATCATTAGTTTGGTTCAACTTGATTGAACGAGAGCATGAGCTTGTCCACATGTGTGGCTCATAGATGCAAATGCATGAACGCTAACTCGAATATAAGCAAATATCAGCTCATGCAGGACTAAAATCAAGGGACTTCTAGGACGCGCATTAATTGCACACAAAAGAATAGCAGTATCAATCAGCATTGCTAAAATCAGTGTCGTTTGATACTTGCTTACACGATGTTGAAGGACATTGTTGAACTAGTGTCATCACTATCTAGATCAGTCTCCCTTAGTTAAGAATAGAGATCAAAAGAAAACTATGCCTTCTTAATCCCAAAACTCCTCTCTCAAATCACTCATAGTCAAGTTGTGATCCCAATTCTTAAGCACTTATCCTCCTCCCCTTTCTAGAGAGTTTTCAGGCTTCAAAAGTTCGCTAGAGCTCAAAATGTGGAGTGTTCTTATTTTGAGTCATAGACCATCATTCTACCCTAGAAGACAAATCACCTATTAGCCTTGGGCGGAGTAATATCGTCTTAAACAAAGAGGGTTCACCCTTCCCTTGGCCTTAAAATCTCTTATTTGAAAGGATAAATTGACACAAATGAGTGTGTTGACATCCATAAAGGTGATTCAATGATAAACAATATTAAGTTAGAGACAGTAATAACAATACCAGACAGGGTATATCTAACAATTGAAAAGGTGTCTCGACAACCGAAGGGATGTGTCAAGAATCTAAAAGGACATGATCCACATTGTCATATTGGTGCCCCACCGATTGAGCCATCAACTTGCCAACGAGTTGGTTGATCAAACTGAACCAATCGGACAGTAGATAGATTTTCAAAAGAAAGCCTTTTTTGAATAACCCAATTTATATGGGGACCATATAGATCCTTTCCTTTTCCAATTAAAACACTAATCATTTATCTCTGAGTTTTCACCACTCATAACACAAGATGCCGAAGGTACTCTTGTGCTCTCCAACATCAATGTTGACTACAACTACTGCATGCTTGCCGCTACTGAAGATAGGTGACTAACTCCTTATTGCACTTCTAATTGAGTCTCCATGTGTTTTATAAATCAAGTTATTATAGCATCAGTGTTACTTCAGATGAGCACCAAAATCCAATCTCCACACTGCATTATAGTGGTCATATTGTCCCTTGAACCTGGAAGAGGAGCTCCTTGCAGTGCTATATTGGTGGCATAAAGTTTATCGACATGTAAAAAAATCATGACAAGGTAAAGGATATATAGGTGCAAAAGGGGTTGGACTTCTAGATAGGGTTTAGAGTCTTCAAACACTTAGACTGGATCGAGTGACCTTTCAACTCTAAGATGTTGAAAAATAAGGGCCAAACAACTAGATATCTCATTGACCTTTATTTTGCATTGGTTGATGAACTTCTAGAGATTTAATCATATCACAATGGGGATTCCTTTGACATTTGTCTTCCTCAAGGTGTTGCCAACACTAACTATTTTTTGCTATCTTTCATCGCTCTTTCAACCTATCCTATTTTGTTTTGTTGTGTGTCGCATATGCATTGCCTAAAATTCAAAGTACACTGGAACAAAAGAACATATTGTTCTCATTTTTCTACCTCCAACGAAGGGTCAAGCCAATCCATCTATCTTTACCAAGAACCTCGAGTGTTTTCGTCTTCCCTCTCTTTATTGTGTTAATATACCCATTGGTTTAGGGAAAAGCCCACTCCAGGTGATCCCTCTTCATTGGTTGTGTGCTCCCTTAATTGAATTTTTTCCAGCATGCATGTGAGCATTATAGTATCATTTTATTATTGTCATGTTAGTTTATGATTTGTTATGAGATCTTTTATCATTCATGTAATAAGTAGGACATAGATAATATCAATGCTGTAACTTGAAGGAGAATGTTAGATCATAGAGGTATTAGGTTGATATATTAATGTAGGGGGTTAAGTCACACATTGATATCATTGATATTTTAGGTCTAGATTTTCTATGTTTTAGTCCTATATATAAATGTCATTTCCTAGGTATAGCAATACAATATTCTCTTTTCCCCAAATTCTACAAAGTACAACCTATATACTTTAAACAAAAGTAGAGTATACAATGATTATGCATTCAAAAGTATAGAGTTTGATCATCATGAAATAAAGGTACTAGCCTACTTTTGCATTGCTACACTAAAATATGCAGTATTTTTACTTTATTTTCTTTCAGCATTTTCAATAAATTATAATAATGAAAGCAATAGAGAACTTTGATGCAAAAAAGTCTAAACAAGTTAGAGATGTCTAGTACAAAAGATTAAGCACTAGTGATCATGCATTAGATAAATGACATCTCCGAAAAATATCAATTATCGTGTCAACGGAAGTGACCAGCCTGTATAACATCACTAAATGTGAAAGAATGCAGTATTCACAAATGCACTGCAGAGAACAAACCAAATTTTGCGTAAAAGGTACAACTGACATCCATCAGGAACTAACCATAATGCCTTCCAAATGACAGGGTTACTGAAGCATCTTGAATGAGATCCTTTCCACCAACCGAAATTGTGAAGTTCTCCATGTGGATGTCCCTAATAGCTGGACCATTGTCGTTGCCACCATGATTTACATAGACAACTGGCATCCCAGCTTTTACAGCTTCCATCTCTGCCAAATGCATTTGGTATTGGGCCTGCACAGAAACATTATTAATAGAAATCTCAACATACATAGCACATTCTAACTATTACAAATATAACACATGGTAACTATTTTACTGGATGAAACTATCTCAGAAGCATATGCTAAGAATTTTGATTCTATGACAGAAAATTTGAATATTTGATCATTTTTCTTACGTCAATAAGCATTCTGGTTCTTTTGAATACAGAATACAGAACCAAATGCAACAAGTTGCAAGGGAAAATGGTACACACTTCACTTGTCCTTAAGAATCTAATATTATCAACCAAACACTTACTTCTCTTTGCCGCTCATCCTTTCTTTTCTTTCTTTCAAGCTTTGCTCGATCACGTTCAGATAGCAATGGACCATCAAAAACTTCTGGTTGTTTCTTGGGTGCTTCATCATCCATTCCATCAAACATCCGCATCGGTGTTGCTAAACTTCGAACAGCTTGTTTAGGTTTCACGAGACCATGTTTCCCAAATCTTTCTGAAAGCTTGTTGCAAACCTGTATTTTATCTTGAATGAAATTATCGGCATTAGGAACAAAGGTAAATATACTACTCTTAAGCTATCCTCTAGGGTAAAAGGAGAAAATGTTCAATTCAACATTGTATTTCAAGAAATGGACCAACGTGAAATATGCCAGAGATTTTGTATTAAATTTTTAATAGTGGTAAAAGCTCGGAAATTAGGGAGCAATAGTGTTAGTTTAGAAAAGCAGAGTTTGATACTCATTTTCATGCATATAGCTAATTGTTCGATTATGAAGACATTTTAAGCAATGCATATCAATTGGATATGTTAAGAAAACAAAAGCAGGAAAACCTGCCAATACAATCGTGATACATCTTCCATTGGGTCCATTCAAAATTTATGTTAAAAAAGTAGGAACCACAACTAAACTATTTTTTCATTATTGACATCCCAAGTTATCTCAAATGACTCCATATGCTTAATTCTTTCCCCATAGTCAAATAATATGATTCGATTCTCCACATTTACTTTCTTTTGGTGAACTCTACAACTTGATATAGCAGTGGAAGATTCTCAAACATCCGTGTAGGATTCACTAAAAAATGAGCAATAAATGTCAACCAAATAAGTCCTAAAATTTTGAAATGTAAAAAGTCCATACACCTACAAAAAAAAAAAAATCTAATTAGTTTATCAACAAAGCCCTCATAGTGACAGATCATCAACTAGATTACTATTGATTTATAAGTTCAGTAGCTATTCATATTGGAAAAGCACTAGAGACGAACTTGACTCCAAACTGGCACTGCATCATCAAATTTTGGTAGTGTATGGGAGGTTACGGAGTTAGAGGATGGAGGGAGGTGGATACGTACATATCGACACTCTTCGTAGTCCTGGACGCAACCGGAGTCGACAAGGAGCTCGCCGAGGGCGTCGAAGGCGCCATCACCGTCTTCACCGAAGTCGAAATCGTCATCGGCGAGGACGTTAATGATGTAGCTGACGATGGGCGCATCTACTTCCTGCAGCTTCTGGCCCAAGACCTCGTGCACCACCGTGCTCGCAACGTCCACCATCGCCGCCTTCCACTCCCGTTGCTTCTCGCGACCTCTCCCTTTTCCTACCCTTGAGATACTTGAAAATCGGGGTTGCAACTTGGGCCATTAACATGGGCTAGGTTTAATCCATCTCTTGGGCCCAGAAAAATACTCAATTTTATAATTAAAAAAATCAATTCCCCAACTGTAGCTGTTTTTTAAATAACCCTACGATTTCCTAGGGGCAGTTTAGTTTAAGTTATAATATATAATCTTTATTATATTATCTAATAATTACATAACTAAAATTATAGAAAATAAAATATAACTTATGTTGTTTGGTTCAATTCTAAACTTAGTAAAACTTGTTTGGTTGAAGGTTCTAATGTATGTCTTAATTTCATATTCACAATATTATCCTTCTTCTCCGCTCAGCAGAGGAGGCGCAATCGTTGGCGCTCAAAGTTTGATATTTTTGTCTTAAATGATAAATATTGAAGGGTATTTTTGAGAAAAATTTATTATTAACCCTAGAATTGTGAAAAAACCTTACTCTGCTAAGGTTATCATATTCCGGAGTTATAACTCATTTTGCTGACGTGACAGTAATATTGTATTACTCAAGAATCATTAATAATCTAAACCAAACAAGATTATCATTGATAACCTTGGACAGATAACTCTCTAAATTATTATGTTTCATAAATGTTATTTCCTCTGTTGTGTCAACTATAATTTCTCGATTTATCTCCTCATAAATGATTATGGGACCAATCGTATGGAGTTGCTGGGATGACAGATTCTATCTTTTATAAAAATAAATGTTACCAAAATGTATTAACTGTCATTTTACATTATACCACACACTTTTATCAATATTGTCAATTTACCCTTTGTTCATGCTCATACGAGAGGAAAGGTGAATAACATCATCTATAAAAGTATGGAGATCAATGACAATAATAATTATAAGAATATTTCAACAACATACATTTTTTTATAATCGGATATTATACAATAAAATATAATATCCAAAGATTCATTTACAAAATAATCCATCTTTTTTTTATTTATTAAATGGAATAGGACTTTGTCACCTTTCCAACTATCTCTCTGTTAAATAAGATTTTATTAGCTCAAGTCTTTATTTGTTGAAAAGAAATTAGAATTGACTCTTACAAGATAATTAATCCGATTAATCTCAAAATGTACAATTCAATCCCATATTTCACACACCAAATAAATCTAAAAAATAAAATAACTACTGACATGACACTTCAAGATCATCAATTATTCAAACGACACATGCATACATTGTGTGAGTTTCAAACCCTTGCCCCCACGGGCGGGGTCAGCTGGTCAGGGCATGGGTGCTTGCAGCATGAGGTGGGCGGTTCGAGGGCTCATGATTGCATTTGCGATAACATCAATCTGTGTCATGTTTCCAAATCCCTCGGCCACCATGCCCTGGTCAGTCCCGCATTCACCGTGATTTACCTCTCCACAGATGGTCAGGGGGCCGATCGTGTGGGGCCGCTAGGTTGGCGGATTCCAACCTTTTGCAGCATGAGTTTCAAACCCTAATTATTTAAGTAAAACACTTAGTCTCTTGTCACCAAGTCTTTTACCACCACACCATGCTCAAGAGAGCTTCAATAACATATACAAAAAAAATGATAATTCTCAATCAGTCTCATGGACTCAATCCCTGGAGATGACCGACCCGGTCCCACAAAAATTTTCTACCGACCACCAGAGTAAATCGAAAAGCGCATACGACGACCAATCCAGATGCCCAACATCCTTTGATTGCGTTCCTTATTTGAAAGAAAATTTTTACAAATACGCTGTAACTAGGGATCGAACCGCAGGTCCCTAGATCACAACCTAAATGTCCTACCGTTGCACCATTGCTCCGGGGACTTCAATAACATATACATGATTGTAGAGTAAAACAACAATAATAAAAAGGGGAGATCAATGACAATAGTAAACTTCAAACTGTAGTGGTTATTTCGAAAAGAATAATTAAAGAATGAGAGTAAAAACAAATTTTATTAGAAACAAAAATTTGTAGATTAAAAAAATACTTGAAATCAAAACGAATTTTTTATTCAAAACTCAGGAAAAGACAAGGAATTTTCCCTATAAATGAAAAGACAAGAAAGAACTTTCCCTAGAAATTGTGTGCATAGGAAATTTTCCTCATTTGCCCTGTAATTTTTTTCACCTTCCAACTAAGAATATTTTCGAAACAAAGTTTAATCTCTCTATGTTTACATCTCTCTGTTCATGTTCAAGATACATAAAACTATATCACGCAACATTTAGCTAAAAAGAAGTTACATTGACAAAGCTAATGGCCTCAATCTGATGAACTTATCTCATTTGCATCATAAAAATGCTAACCGATCGAATATTGATCCAGTTAATTAGGAGTATTCACTGATCGAAAGACTCCAATAGCCCATCCAACCACCAGAGCTGATACGAGCGCGAGAATAGCAAATAGAAAGTAGAAAGTGCTGGTTTGTGATCGCCCAGTTTGGACTGCTTTGGTTGAGTGCTGTTTTCTGCATTCAACAGCAGGAGATGGAGATGGTAAATGTCCATGAACAACGTCCCAGAATGATCTGGCAATCATGGCGCTTGGTGTAGTTTCGAGATCAACTACTGTTGAGACCTCGATTGGGGCTTCCATTGACATCATCTCTTTGCAGTGATCTTTTATATCCTGAACATTGACGAACAATGAGATAATCATTAACTACCACAATAAACATTGTTACTGAAATGAGATCTGAGAGGTAGGAAATTAGCAAAGTAGATTTCTTGCAAAGGTTGATTGAAAAGAAGGATGCCTGTAACAAAAATAACCGTAGACTGAAATAAAATGAACATGGATTAAAGATACCTCAGAAGTCTCTGATGCCTGTAGATAATCGCATATGAATAGGCCATCCAACCAGGGAACAAGTACTCGTCTCGGAAAAGTCAGGGAACATGGTTTCCTGTCAGAAAATAAAATGCAATATATCAATTAAATTTCAGAAGGACGTAAGAGAGTTTTAGTATGTATGATGTTATGAATAATCAAGATGAGAAAACTCATTTAGAAGTGAACCAACCTAGTCGGGATTTCTATGATTTCAATGTTAAAATGAGGCCTCTCAGATGGCAATATACTCAAATATGACTGTAAGATAGGCGATGTCAAAAAACAAAGGAAATTAAAAGTCAAAGGAGGTAGTATAATTGAATGTCATGGCACAAAAACCCTGAAAAATCAGATAGACATTTAAACCAAGCTAAGCTCTTTGGTGGAAGAGCGGTGTTTGGAATGATGATGCCTTGGTGAAATCCTAATTCACGGTAATGTGATCAAATCACACAAATATAAGGAGAGGAATTCGGAGGTCACAGGAAACAGTATTACTGACGGTTGTATAATATTAAAATTCTAGAAATTCAGATCAAAGACTTAGATTCTAAAACAAATTTTGCACACAGAGTAAACAGGAAAATCAAAACATGAAGATGTTCAAACTTGAATATTAGAAATTCTTAAGTTGTTAAAAAAAGGAGCTATTTGTTGAAAGAACTCCTCCAATGTTCCAATAGTTGGACAAGTATTATATGTTGGAATACTTGCATTATCTTGTATGTTTCATATCATCAGCATGGCCTAACAAAAATCCGTAATTGCCATATCAAACCCATGGATATGGCTTTAGATTAGCTCAGCATTTGACAATCAGTTTGGAGTATAGGAAAGAACCACATATTGATTCGTATGAATGCTTTTCATGGTAAAGAAGAAAGTCAACCTTAGCTCATCCAAAGTAAGTTGATGGATAGGCTTCTCTGCTCCACCGTTAGTGGACAAAGCATCTTCTTCTGCCTCATCAGCAATCATTTCCAATCTACTCCTTAATGTGGAAGTTATATCACACTGAACATAAGAAAGCCACATAAGTTTTTGAATGGCACAGACTTAAGTATGACACCAGAATAGAATGGCTACTAAGTTCAACTTATAAGTGGTAATTTCTGTTGCAGAAAAAGACAAGTAAACATAGAAGATCCACAGAAATGCATAGAGGCCTTAAGGAATAGAACATTGGAGCTGATAGGAGAATAGCAAAAACAGAGACAAATTAAGTTTTCATCAAACATATTATTATTTAGGTAAGAAAAAACTACTCACTGAATTGAGCAATAACTTATGTAGAGGTACTTAGTCAAACTCTTAAACAAACAACACTGAAAACTCACTTAGAAGCATTCAACATTGTGCGCATACACAAGGTAAAATACCGTCTCCCTACCTCAAATATGAACCATGTTTCCAGTAACTAGTTGATTAAAATAAGAAAGACAGACATTCAAGACTAGCATTCTATTATTAATTCTACAATTAATCTAGCTCTACACCAAGAAAGAAGTCAAGATAAACCAACTTTCATCATAGTACACAAAGTTCCAACCATGGCTGTGTAAACAGAAGTTGTTAATGATATTAAACATGTGCTTAAACATAAATCACTAGAAGTATTTCATCCAAATTAATAGTCTGAGTTTGAGGAAATCAGAGAAAATTATAAAAAAGGAAAAATGGGTTGATGGAATGACTGTGCCCTGAATTGTCTCAATGTGAGCTATGGTACCAATATAAAACACAGACCTTTTTTAATCTTCTGAACATGGAATACAATATGTATGGACCAATAAAATTAATGAATCATTGCTGTTTTTCTCATCTCATGTGGCAAAAGGTGATAACGCTCATTCCAAAAGCTCCTCAATGTCGGCCCCATAGCGATTTGAAGGGACGTAAATTACAATGACTAAGCGGCCTCTTCAGGTGGGAGGGATTTCATTCCTCAAGGGATTGTTTCCCCGAGGATTCGATCCCTACTTTCATGTGACAATGTTTTTCTCATCTCAGGAACCATATAGAAGAAACCATAAGAAAAATGGCACAATTCTTCCCTGCATAGTTTCTTGGCTTGACACAAGTTTTAAGATAAAAAATACATGAAGTACCTTCAAGTCTGATATAGCTTGCAAAATAGGTTCTCTCGGAGCCAAGTATGCAAAAGCAGCGACCGAACCATTGAAGGAAACTAGGCCTGCCACCTCCTCTGAGCTAAATTCTTTATATGAAATTCCACAGTATTAGTATATTTCAAATCATAGCAGAAAAATGAAATACTTGAGGGAAGTAGTGAGGCATTCTCTTTCAAAGAAAGGCAAGCACACCTCCACTAGACATAATTTTGTTGAAAGGAATGAGGAACTCAACGTCATGTGTGCTTTTTGAAGATAGTTGTAGGTCCTCAGTCACCTAGACAATAGAAGGAAAATGAAGAGAATTATATATATGTGAACATGGGAGCATAACTAATTAATTAATATGACATTGATTGGAAGATGTTTGTTATAAAATTCACAATCATTTTAGTCATGGCTGCGTGCTAATTGTGGACCAAAGGCCATAAATACATTCCTGGAAAGTGGAAACGGATTTAGAGTTCACTACTCTGTGGAAGAAAGGCTAAAACTAACCTTGAGGTTAATTAATTACCGGAAGCTTTTAGATAATAGTTAGAAGGTAAATAATAAACACGTTTTGGGTTTCAAGTTCACACAGAACAGACAGATAGTGATGAATTCAGTCAATACAATTTTTCCTTTATTAAGACATGGAGAAATAAATATGCACATCAAATGAGGGTCACAAAAAAAGACTTAGTTAGAAACAATAAAAAAATTATTTAAATATAAATGATAATATAATAGGAGATAGAGCTTAATATCGCAGAAAAATCTATATAACCAACCCCAGCTAGTGGGATAATGTTTGGTTGTGGTTATTGTTGTTGTTGTTGTAATATATGGAGAAGACCAGAGGTCGTAAACAATTCCATTCTACAAAGAATCATTATCCATATCTTATATAGTTCTACAATGTTTTTATTGGAACAAAAAATAAATAAAAGATAAAAAAACAAACATATAAAATTATCGTGATGCAGAAAACTGAAGCTATAAACCTAAGCAATGATAGCTAATCACAGTTCATTTACAAAAAAATAAATATGCAAAACATTATCATCTTAAAAAAAGAATTTACCAAATGACCATTTATCAAAGATCTGGCACATTGTAAATCTTTCGAAAGATTAGTAATTCCTTTGTATATAATGTCCTTCAGAGCTACCCCTAAAGTACCATCTTGATAAATAGGTAATCTGCAATATAAAATCATGACAACATAAGTCAAAGACATGGAAAAAAAAACATTAAGGTTTATTTGTGGCATGTCATGGTTAAATTATAGTGCCAGTATAAATCAACTTCATTAGTAGAGTTAGCTCAAGTAAATTTGTAAACACAAGCTGCCTTCATAAGTGCACAAACATATTTTCCACCCCTGAGATCTCAAGAATTGTGCATAAAAATAAAAATTGAAGGTGAATAGATAGCAACCTTTCTTTTCAATTCTTGTGAACAATAAAGCTCAAACAAAATGTTAAATATAGGGGTGCGGGTGTTGATCAATATCAAAATGTGAAATCTTCGACACAAATAAAAGAGAATTAACCATAATAGTTTGAGGGGAGCTTTGCTTTTCGGTTACTTTTATGTATTCTATTAGTTTTTATTGTTGATAACTTGAATTAATTGTCAAACATCAAAGAGGAAAACATTGTTGAGACAATGAATCCTCCATTGTGATTAGGTTTAACCACCATGTTTTAATAGTGTGGCAATATAATTTAAGTTAAACATTTGTGTTTGATTAGTTGCTTAAGTGTGCAAGACTTCTCATGTGAACTCAAGATTAAAATAATCAAGCTTGGATGATGATGGACTATATGGATTGAGCCATGAGAAGCTTCAAACTCATAGATAGTCATCCAGCTTGAAGATGGAGCAATTGTTGTAATCTTGGATTTCCTTGAAGCAGATTGATTATATTAACAAGATTTAGTTCATAGGTAGAATTTGTTACCTATGGAGCTTCATCCTAAGCCCTTGAGTTGATAAGTTGTCTCTAGGTTTCAATTTGACCCCTAGTTATTGGGTGGCTAGAAACCAAGACAAATCTTTACCAGTGCCGGCTTTAGGCATAGGCCATTAAGGCCTATGCCTAGGGCCCCAAATTTAGAGGGGCCCATTATTTTATATATTAATTATTATATATATATATATATATATATATATATATATATATATATATTAAGAGAATAAAAATTTATTAAAATATTTTTATTGAATTTTGAAAAGATTTTGCATGATTATTGAATTGTGTAGAGATTTGGTATGATTCCAATATATTTAATATTATTTAATTTTCAAAACTCTAATTTACTAGTTTATTTATATTCCTCTCCTCCTTCTTTATTAACCTAACAATCTATTTTGCTCAACTTCAAACATTTTTTGGTGATCATCAAAACATTTCCGAGATCATCACAAGGGGTGCAAGGAGAGGAACGATCAGAATAAAAAGTCTTTGTTACAGGTTTTTTGGTGATCTTAAGACCTATTATAAATGTATCACCTTCCTTATTTCCCTGTCAAATTAAATTCTTTTCCTAATGCATGGATAACTTATATAATATTACTTATCATACCTGTTAGTATAGCTTTAGCGGAAAGAAGTTTTTCAAAATTAAAATTAATAAAGTCTTATTTACGTTCAACTATGTCTCAAAAAAGATTAAATAATTTAGCAATGTTATCAATTGAAAAAAATTTATTATTAAAACTTGAATATGAAAATTTAATTAATATAAGAAAAAGCTAGAAAATTTAATTTTATATAAAAAATTTATTTATAAAATTAATATTTTAATTTATTTTAAAAAAATTTTAAACCCACCAATATCGATCTCAAGTCCGAATAAAAAAGGATGAGAGAAAAATTTTTTAAATAATAATAATTATTTAAAAAAAATTTCGCCTGGGGCCTCTAGGAAGCTTGAGCCGCCCCTGATCTTTACACACCTTCATATGAAAGTTGTAAACATCAACCTAATATTGGCTATCAAAAACATGATTCTCAAAATAAATATCCACCAAAATTTGAAGTGTGTCAGCACTGTAGTGAGACAACATGGCATTTGAATCTTCAACAATGATATTTCAAATGTTGGTTGATATAAGTAAGTTTTTGATTGACACAAGTGCTTAAAAGTCTCTTTTGGTGAATCATTTGGCACTAATGTATGAAAGAAAATGTTTATGATCATCCTCCATCTTACTCAAGTTCCAAAAGGAACACCATGAAACTTAAGAAACAATGTCAAGAATTTATCCTTGGATTTGATGCTCACTTGGCTAACAGTTCCCATCTACGGATAGATCTTTATCTTTAGGGGTTAATCTTTAGGATAAGGTTGAATTTTTGAGGGTGTATCCAAAGGATATTTAGAAGCTTTTCGTTTGTATTTGATCATATGGTTCACTAGAAGCTTTCAATTTTTTGGGTGAACGGTAAATATTACAACGTCAAAAAACTATTGTACATGTTTAAATGTCTACAAAATGATAGACATGTATCTGCACTTTGCAAAACATCCTGTCTATACGAGGCACATTACATTATTAGCATCTATTCCTAACTTGCCACAAAAGATATATCATGCATGTAACAACCAAAAGTCGCGCCTTGACCAGGCGCCCATTGCCTCGATACATCCTTCGAATGGTGCATAATAGTCTTCGAATGCTAGGAACATTCTGCCAGATATACCTTTGTCCATAGCTCCATACTGATGGGGCATTGGAAGAAGTGATGTTCCCTCAATTCATCAGCTTGTTGGCACCGTGGGCAAGTCTTGCATGGTTCATATGGCAATTGATCTTTTGTACGTAGCCTTCCGTGGGCTAGCAACCAAAACATAAACT
Source organism: Curcuma longa (assembly GCF_044706935.1). Lineage (NCBI taxonomy): Eukaryota > Viridiplantae > Streptophyta > Magnoliopsida > Zingiberales > Zingiberaceae > Curcuma > Curcuma longa. The sequence continues at coordinate 2,454,902 of NC_133878.1, read as the reverse complement.
TGTGTTTGGGCAGGAAATATGCCTTCCACACAGTTTTGACCACCCCTTGCTTTTCTGAGATGTACTAGTCAATGAGTTTCATGTTGGCACTGCTCTGTCCGCCTATTTGCTACACAATTTGGTCCCGCAGTTGCAACATGAGATAGGCCGGTAGTCCGATACACCCTCTGCATGATCACTTTTTGGCACAAGGTATATTAGAGAATGATTCCATTGTTTCAAGAGGTTACCTGTCCCAAAGAATTCTTGAATTGCGGCAACAAAATCCACTCCCACAATATCCCAAGATGAAGTGAAAAACTTGGCGCCGTAGCCATCCGGTCCCTGGGCTTTTTCACTCCCAATATTGTGCAAAGCTGTCTTAATCTCCTCCATCCCAACCGGATGTATAAGGTTGTTCCTTTGGGCATTATTGAGTTTCCTTCCCGAGAGGGCAACACCATCTAGAGGAGAGCATGCTTCCGATTGGCCAAGAATACCATGGAAGTGATCTAAGAATTCCTCCGCAACTTCTTTGATGCTTGTTGTTCTTTCTCCATTTCTCTTTGTAAGCATAATAATCGCATTCCTTTTGTTGTTCCTCTTGACTACATCATGGAAAAACTTTGTACATCTATCCGAACTCCTCAAATATGTGTTCTTCGCCCGTTGTTGATAAAACATCTTTTCCGCCTCCGAGAATAGGATTGCACGCTTCTTTACCTCTCCATAATTTGCGGGTGTGATGTCACCCGATAATATATTCCTTTGCACCTCTTCTAACTCCATATTTGCCCTCTTTGCTTTCTCCGAAATATGGCCAAACTCCTTCTTGTTCAGCTCCCTCAAACTAGCCTTCAATCTAAACAATTTAGTCTTTAGCCGATATTGTGCATTGCCTTGGACCGGTGCCTCCCATGATTGTTCCACCACCCTCTTATAATCTTGATGTAAAGTCCACATGTTTAAGAACTTAAATGGCCTTGTTGCTGCCCTCTTCTTTGTTAGAATGTGAACCATGGCACAAGAGTGGTCCGATAAGCATCCCGGGGCTAAAAATTCCGCATAAGCATCAAACTCCTCCAAGAGCCAAGCCGAATTCACCATTACCCTATCCAATTTGCAAGTCACATCACCTTTAGACCAAGTGAATTGACAACCAACGGATCGTAAGTCCACCATTCCACATGCATGAGTGAATCTTTGGAGGTCCCTCATCTCATAATTTGTAGCCGGATTGCCTTCTTGTCTCTCATGAATAGCCAATATCGAATTGAAGTCCCCCATGATCATCCAAGGTCTGGGAATGCCTCCACCAAGGTCCGTGAGATTCTCCCATAGTGGCCTTCTACTAGTCACCGAGTGAAGTCCATATATAAAAGTAGCATAGAAACCCCGGCTAGAAATCCGACATCTAACATATGTATGAATGAATTGCTCCGATGTATTAATAACCTCCACATCAGCCCGCTGTGCATCCCAAATAAGCAAAATGCGACCATGGTTAGAAATACCAAAATTATGCACATACTCAAAACCTAGAAACCTTCTTTGCATGATTGGCATAATGGATTGTTCATTGAGCTTAGTCTCCAATAATGCTAATACTTGAATCTCCTTGCTCCTCAAGAGGTGTTGGACACCCCCATGCTTTAGGGATTTGTGAAAGCCCCTAATGTTCCATGCGGCCACCTTCATTGAACACCCCTTCGGGCTGCTCGCACCCGTAATCTACGCCCACTTGTTGGCACCGGTGTGATGTTCCCCACCTCCTCGATTGCATTTGTTGAAGTAGCTGATGGTAATGAGGAAGAGGATGCCCCTGAGGTTGTGTGGGATGCCTCATTAGCAGCATTTTCCTAAACAAGTGGACCGTGCGTGTGTACTGGTCTAGAGGGCTTGCCACACTCGCCTTGCGATTGTCATGGAAGAGGTTTGCTCACACTTTTGGTTGTTCGGTCCGTCCAACAGTGTTGGGTAGATTTACCACCCTATCATGTTCGGTAGTCTGATCTATAGCACCATCATATTGTGCTCTCACCACTACTGCAAGTTGAGCCACATCGGATTATGGAGGCGCCTTCTTGACTACCTCATTGACTGCCACATCAACTACTGAAGGACCTGCCACATCAGCTTGTTGGTCATCAGTTCCAGGATTAGCTAGGACCAATGGCTGTGTAGACAATGCTTATGCTTGACCCTGACCACTGCTCTGACCAACCAATGCTTTTGCTTGATCCTGACCACTGCTCTGACTTGGTAATGCTTCTGCTTGACTCAAGCCACTACTTTGACCAACCAATGTTTTTGCATGTTCTTAACCACTGCTCTGACTAGCTAATGTTTCTATTTGACCTTGACGACAACTTTGACTTACAGATTTCTTTTTCCTGACCATGTTGTCTGTCACTTCTTGACTCGGTGTTGTAGGTCTACCGCACAAGGAGTGGCAAGGCAATCTGCCTCCACCAACTCCCGCCTCTAACACTAACATATCTTGTGCAGAAAATCCTTAACGCAATTAGTGGGCAATCTGCTCCCCCCAACCACTGCACCAGAACATCCAAGAAAATTTTAAAAAGACAAGAACATGCCTTAGAACTCTGCGAAGTCAAGGGGAAGCTCCCAAATTTGCCGGAGAGACATTGAGGCACTGCTTCCTTGCACCCTCAGCCTTGCTTACTGGACTACACAAGCCATACACACCAACAATAGGGCTTTTCGACCACGTCACTGCCACTCCCTTGACTACCAAGTGACACACCAACAACCTTGCTGCTGGCCTTACCACTACTGTGCACTAAGTTGCATAGGCGACAACCTGGTGAGGTTTCCTAGTCCTGCACCACTATGCATAAATTGCGCACCACTTTTGCACCACCATCGACACCACTCTATACGCACCACACAATATTTCTGCAACACCATCAGCATCACTGCTTACCTCTGCTTCCACTGTACACTATTGCTGCAACACCATCAGCACCACGATACCACCTCGCGGCACAACACCACCACATAGCAGAGCAACACAACCTTACTGCACAGCAACACCACATAGCAGGACCACCGCACAACACCACGACACCACCACACAACACCACACCGCACCACAGCAGCCTCGTCACGTGGCACCACCAGCACCCTCTCCTTGTTGATCAGTAGAAACTCAACAACAGAAGAAACTACAGAGCAGTGTGCTACGGTGTAACCCTCAAAAGCCCCTACCAACTTCTAGTCACCTTGCTCACTAGGAATTCTACATAGGAGTTTCTCTCTCTAAACAGAGAGGTAGAGGACTAACTGAGAGCTCTTTCACGATGACTTTCACTCTCTAGAAGCTTTCAAGCAATGACAAGGTTTCGCCATAGGACAACTAAGGTAGGTCACAAGAAATGAGCAAGAAGTTGGTGATTTGCTCTGGTAGAAAGTATCTATATGAAAGACGGGTTCCAAATCAAGGGTTTGTTCAACTAAGGAAAGTCTAGTTGAGGATACTTCACCTTTATAGCTCATCATTATAATGAATTCTAGCATCATCTCATATTCATTGTCTCATTTAAGGAAGTAGTAAAGGTGACATATCAGATGCATCACAAGTTGTGGATTTCAAGCAGAATCTTCAAACCATGTTATATCTTATTGATAGTGTGGTTATGGAGGAAATAACCTCATAACATTTTAAACATATTCAAGATTACATGAAGTGGAACGTAAACCTAACACTATTTCGTGTAGTAGTAGCGCCTAAGGTCTATACTTCTAATTTTGACAATGATCATAGGGATCAGATTGGAAATACTAAATAGATCTGCCAAAACTCTCCACAAGGACCACAACCATGAAAAACAAACTATTCTTTTTTTCAATGGATTACATCAGAGTGTTCAGAAACTTGAAAGAAAGAATACCACTGGAAACATGTGCAAATGCATTATATTGCAACCAAAAACTACCTTATGTCAAAAGTGTAAGTGCATTTAAAAGCTTGAAGTGAGGCTATAAGCTTGCTCATCTTGAAGTCGCATGGATGCAAACTGCCTGCTGACACGGTACAGATTCGGCAGGACCACCTATGTAATGTAAACAAACATAAATTGTTCAGCAAAATTAAATAGATGTAGAAACAAATCTAAATGATTCTTCATATTGCTTGATTATCAAAAGTAATGACTACAAAGATTATGTGCATTATGGTGAATGTCTTGGGAAAAGGATCACAGTTGCTAGAAACAAGAAAGGAAACGCAGAGAGATTTGACTTTCACAAAAAGAAAGCACAAGACAAAATGAGTATTTAAAATCACTTTTCAACCCAGACCAACAGGGATATGGATACAGAAACAGTACAATGTTTGTAATTATTCCAAAAAGAATTAGAAGTTTGCAATGCAAGACTGTTCAAAACCTCTACAGCATAGCAAAAAGGTTCATAATATTGCAGAATTGTTATATTTTTCATTTCTGAAGTACAGAACTTTGTTAGATTATGCAAAGACTAACTGATACAGTTGCATTTTTGTTTCTCCTATTCTTTCAGAACAGCATGAGTTGTATCAGAACCAATTATATAACGATAAGCATCAGAAATCAGTATGAACAGGATACTTTTTCATTCTTATAGTATACAAATATGTAATACCTTAAAGAGGGCAACCAGGATTGGTATCCTTTCAATAATCACAATTAAAACCTTAACACTTCTAAGATTCTATAATCATCATGCAGAGATCAGAGTACCTAAACTCTATCCTTTCCAAGTGTCAGATTTAAGAATGGAATTTATGGCAAACCATCCAATTTCTAACTATCATATAAAAGTTACACTATAATTTAGTTTTGTCTATCTCTTTGTCATCAAAAAACAATTCATACACCAGTATACAGTGGGATGTCCACTGCAACTTAATATCAATCCTCCACAAGACGAGATGTGTTTATTATGAAGAGCAAGGAATTGCATGCCATAGACATCAGAGTAATATATACCCAAAATCAACAATGTACTCAATGGATAGATATATAGCAAAAATTTAACACTCAATTCTTTACAAACTAGAAGTAACACTATCGTTGCTTCTATATGCATGTTTAGCTTTGTTTACGAATTTTCAAGATACCATGAAATTCAAAAGGGCACATACATGAATTATCATGGTGAGGATACTTATGAATAGTTGCCCATCTATGTTGAAAATATACACTAAAGAGATATGGATGATCTAGGGTTGTATAGAATATTTGCTACAAGCAAATTTACTATTACTTCTAGGTGCAAGACTCGTAAAAAAAAGTTTCCAATGTAATGAACTTCTAAGGAGGAATCATTAATGAACTTAGTTTGGCATAGAAATGATCAGAAAAAATTACCACAAAAGATTCACAAGAGTAATTCCAGAATAATATTCATTCGAACTTTCACAATATATTCGACAGACAAGAAGAAATGACGAACTGCACCTTCTTGGGCTATAGCATACATGAATAAGCAATCTTTCGCCAAATTCACTGTCATGAAAAGGTGCAGCTTGTGCAACCCTTTTAACAGCCTGAAAAACAATTGTGATACATCAACTCAAGTTTGGTGTATAGCAACAAAGTGGATTTGGTAGCTAGAATGTTATGCATCTAAAAGATCTGGAACTGAAAGTACTAAACCACAAGAAACCATCCTATAGTACTAAATTAAACATAGATGACTACCGGAACCCTTCCACAGTTCCACTCTAGAAAACAACAACTTTGTACACTCCTTCAATTCCCAATAAGAAAACAAGATGGAAAAAAGGTGCTCCTATATTCCTAAGTCATCAAAAGAGATACTTTGAGTTTCATTCTTAACCTCTTGCCATACCAAGAAAGTTTTGAAACTATAAGCTTTAATTTGGGGAATTTGATTCATGTAATAACCCTTGATGGAAATTGACTTTCACAACCAATAAATCCAGTAGAAATTATTGATTCATTAACAGACAAATCAATGGACCAAGGATCAAAAAGTGGATTTGTGCAGAGTTTCAGTCTTTGACACGGTATTATTTAGGTATCATGCCAACATTTTAATGTATGGAGCAAATTGAATGTTGAAAAAAGGAAGGAAATAAAAAAGAAAAAGAAAAGCCAACTATATACTTAAGTTCGGATTTTATGTTCCATCTGGAATGGTACACTAATCTTGTATCGACAATAGATAAAAAAATCATATTGATTTATCTTAATTTATGGCATGCCAAGGTGCATCAAGTGTTGGCATAACACAATTCTCAACACGGTGACAGAGAAGTATGTGCCAAGCAATATCGAGTTTTTCTAATTAATTGGAACGATAAATTTCGAACATGTTGCCTTTCAAACCATGCAATGGAAATAGACAATCTATTTCACAAGTGGATTGACATAAAATTAATTTTTCAACTGAGAAATTAATGTCCAAAAAATGAGTTACTCGAGTGATAAAGAAATCCATGAATAAGTCATCAGTTAAGTCCGAGTGACCAGATGAGAGCACAAGCTCAATATATGCACGAAGTAAATCCATGGGCACGCGAAAGTGCATGATCATGTAGAACACAAATAAATGGATGAAAAACTCTTCAATGCATGGAGAGACTTTGGGGCCTAATCACCTAAATGGAAACATGAATAACTACATGTTGCAGCTGATGGGATTGATGTGTTGACTGTGCAAACACAGTCCAAATGGCCTTTTGCGTTGAGTGTTGACTAATTTAAGGTGTTAACCAAACAAAGGTTAGCATGCCTTTAGCCTTGGTTTTGGTATGCATGCATGAAGCGCCAAAACGCCAACGGATGCTCAAGCTTGGTGTCGATGGTTGGTTGACCAAAAGGTCGATAATCTTTACCTTGCCATATTGCCATGTCACAATGCATGTGTGAATTGTGCATTAAAGAAAAATGCCACACATAATCCGAAACACTCAAGAGAGACATACACTACCAATTTGTCTCTTAGTTGCACCCTTCCATCCTATAAATAGGCCTTCCCTCTTGCATTTTGATTCAGCCAAAGCATCCAAGCAATCTCCTCTCTTGGGTTCTAAATCCACTCTTCTCTCTTTCCAAAGGAGTTTTAAGTTATTATAGGTTGGCAGGATCCAGAGTGCTCCTATTTTGAGATAAAGTTGTTGCACTCAAAAGACAATTGTTGATAAATTGTGAGCACCAGACAATATCTTCTTTAAGAGAGATGCCCAACTCTTGCCTCAAGCTTATGATTATTTTCGCAACATTCCCACATTGCTAGTTCACATCGGATAGAACTTAAGGTGCTTTGACCAACTGAAAAGAGTTGTCAACCATTAAAGGACTGTATTTTCTCCAACAATGCTTGATTCCTCGTAGCACACAATAAATTTCACACATCAAGGGTTGTTTGCCTCAACTATTAGCAGTCAACTACATAGATTTTCCTCTATTTAGCTCTATGCAATGATGTATCACTAAAAATATAAAAAATATTGAATAGTATTTTCTATGATCTCCCTCTACCATTTACATCTTACATTCTAATAGATTCAACTCTTTTCACAATAGAATTTATCCACTAACGGTGTTCATATCATCGCAACTTAATTTTTTTCTCATTTTATAATCTATTAGAGATACACATAATTGCTCTTAGATATTTGTCTTTTTAAATTTTATATTTTATAATAACTTCACATATCCATCTTACCATTCTCAATTCTGCCGTGTTAAACCTCTTTGTATGTGTCTCTTCCATTTTATCCTAACTGAAAAAGATAAAGTGGTGCTTTTTTGCTACTTAACCAAAAAGGATCTATCGTTGATTTTTTGCAGGAAAAAATGAGAGAGAATAACCTAACTTCCTTGCTAACATAATCAAGCTGCCAAAAAAAATGTATTATAACAGAATCAGAACAAAGCTATACATCAACCAAATCAAGAAGTATCGGACCTGAGAAAGCACAGCAGGTAAAGTGGCCTTAAAAGTCGCCTCAGAAGCCCATAAATAGATCCCAGCAACGCTCATTCCACCCAACAGCATTCTTGAAACCTGAGATGAAGTTGTTGAAAGAAGATGCCAACGGAGAGTAAGAAAGCGTCAGGGGGGTTGTGCCCCAGCATCCAGAGCCAATGTTTCATCTTTACCTGCCTAGCGTGCTCGGCAACCCAATCAGTGTCGATGACGAGAGAAGGCGGCACCTCGGAAGCCGGCTTCGCACCCTTCGATCCTTTCTTCCCATCTTTGCCAAAATTTCCGGAGACCTCACGTCTAAGTGAGCACGCAGGTCCTCCCCCATCGGTGGGTGGCGTGGGTATCAAATAGTATACAAATCCTCGGTCGGAATTGGCGCTCAGCTTCCCGATCACAAGCCCAACCTGAAGGTAGAAAAAGGAAAAACCCAACCCAAATCCCTGTAAAAATAGAGACCACAACCGTAAAAGATGGTCTGCCGAATTACGAGACATACCTCGGCGGAGACACCGGATTGGAACAGGCGATCCTCCGCCGCCTTCAACTGGGCTTCGTCGCTGACCACAGTTTTCACCATCTCGACGAGCGGAGCGGAGATCGAAGATCTACAGAGGAATACAACTGAACCGATACTTAATCCCGGTTGAACCACCAAACCGGCCGTTCCATTGCACGGGGAACAAGTCCGGTTCGACCGCTCCCCTCGCTTATCCTTCCTCGTCGGGCCCTTTCCACCTGGAGGCTGGTGGCGCGCGCCTCCGCCGAAAACTCTCCCTCCCGCCACCGCGATTTATGCAGACGCGAGTCCGCCTGACGCTTCCGCTTCCGCTTCGCCAATTCCGTGACTTTCTCTCGTGGCATTGAACTCTCTGCAGACTTGATTGGTGACTGATCACAGCATATCCGAAAGCTGAATGCTAGATCGATTCCACTCACCGCCATCATCTCCGACGCTCTTCGCTGGGTCAGGAGCACTTATGGCGGTCGGGTCGATTCCACTCACTGCCTCGTCGTCTGGGCAGCAAACGACTGTGGGTGGAACGGGTGTGTGGTGGATTTTGTGGCGCCCAGCGCCGCCCTTTCCGCGCCCTTCTCTATTCTTCCCTCGCAAAAGACCGCCACTGTGTTGTCTGCCGCCTCGAGTCTAACTCAAGGCCAGTTTATCTCACTCAAGCCCACCTCTCTTTAAGTTGCAAATGTGTGAACTTTGACTCTTTTTACCGGTGATTCACAACATTTTGGAAGCTTTGGATTTGATTGTTGACGGCGCGAGGATCTTTCCGGTGATCCAGGAGCAAGCTCGGTGGCGGCGGCGAGTTTTGCTGGCTGACGCAGGAAGAATTCGTCCACCTTTTCCTCAATTTCAAACTCCCACCCCTCTTCTCCTCTGTCTCCGAGCTCTCCATCACTCACGTCGTCGTGCCTCGTCCGCCATCAAGACCCGCTCCAGGCCCTCGGAGAACCCAACCTCCGCCATCACAACATATCATCAAACATTAAAAAAAAACAAAAAAAGTGAAAAATTACTAGGAAAATTAGTTCCTCCGTGATTAAGATTAATTATAGTTTTGATATTTGACAAATATCAATAAGTGTTTATGATTGATAGCCCCAAGATCAACACATCAAAAGTGATAATTGATGGGAAGGAGGATTGTGCAAAAAAGTGAATTCTCTCCCTCCAGCGCCTCGCCAGTCACAGGATCAACACGAGGAGTAGATAAAATGAGAGATGAGTAGATGAGTTGTACCTAGGTATAAGGATTTACGTCCTGCTAGCCTCTGGATTTGACTTTTGCTCATTGTACAAGTATACCTTACCATCTCAGCTAAGCCCGTGGGGGCTACCTCAATGATGATGATACCCCATGCAGATTTGCGAGGGAGTACGATGATGATACCCCATGTGGATGTACGAGGGAGTTAGTACTAGTTCCTGGGGTAATGGTGTAACGGTAGGACATCCGAGTTGTGACTCAGGGATCCGCGGTTCGATCCCCAGCTACGGCGTATTTATAAGAATTTTCTTCCAAATGAGGAATACAATCAAAGGATGCTGGGCATCTGGATTGACCGCCGTATGCGCTTCCCGATTTACCCTGGTGGTCGGTGGGAAACTTCCGTGCGATCGGGCCTGCCACCTCCAGGGATTGAGTCCATGAGACTAACTGGGATTTATCATTTTTTTTTTGCGAGGGAGTTAGTACTAGAGTTGAAGTGGAATGGATATTCTTTGAACTACGTCTAAGCAACTTAACCTACCTTTGAATACGTAGGACCCCCTAGCCTGAGCACCTCCTCACAGATGGTCGAGGGCTGAAGCCGAACCACCTTGCAAAAGAATAAAGAGCACTTGAGCTCAAACACTTGAGAACTTGAGCTCCACTTGAGAACTTTGAAGGCCCAAGCCTAAGTGACAAAAGGCGAATTTGAGGATATTATCTTAATGGTACGTGGGACCCAAACATGAGTAACAATAGTAACAGATAAATAAGGAGGTATAGTAATGGACGATGATTATGACCAATATGCTACATCGGTTACAAAGGGCAATAGTTACAGAGAGAGGGAGATATCAAGTGCAGTAGCCTAAAACAAGGAGATAAGCAAAGACTCTCGATATTCTTTTCATCTTGCTTATCTGTGTTTCTTCAGTTCCAGAAGATTTCTTAAGCATCGAAGGGGCTTCATCGGATTACTCTGGTGTCGTTGGACATGAGTTGATTTTGAATAGGATATTATTGTGGAGGTTGAAAACGATCAAAAGTGTTCAGGAAGGGGGCACAAACTTCAGCCACAACAAAATTGACGTCATTTATGAAAAATATTGAACTATGACATTGAGGATGGTATACACTCACTGGAACCCTCAAGAAAGGCTGGAATCGTCAAGGGAGATGCAATAACCTCAAGAGGACGAGGGGCATGGCTATATGGGGCCTCTCATTCGTAGCCAGCTTACTCATTTGATCATGATGATGGTGGAGGAAGTTTTGCAACATCAAAATCCTCCTCTAGTGGGGCACTTGAACAAGCAGGAGTGTGGACTCTCGTAGGAGCCTCAACATAAGGTTATGGGGCAAAGTTTGTAGGAGGTTCCATCTCATTGAAACCCTCAATGGGTCTTGGGGAGATTTGATGAAGAGAATATTCTAGGTAAGGTTGTACCTAGGAGGTTGAAGAGCTTCCTCCTCATTTCTATCCCTTGCAAGTGGGGGAATACGATGGATCATCCGATCCAAAGGAACATTAACCTTGCTTCACTAGTATACCGACAAGGTTAGATGTTGAGTTTTCTTAACGACTCTAGTAAATCCAACACATCAATGGTTCAACACTCTTAAGCCCAACATTATTTGGTCATTCGAAGAATTTTGCTCAACTTTCCCGCTTCGCTAGTTGCAAGAAGTAGCAACAAACATCACTCAATTTATTCAATTTGAAGAAATAAAGATCGAAGGCATTATAGAAATATATATAGCATAACAGTTCAATAAGGTTTCTCTGGAAGTCCCCTCCGGTTTAGTGAGGGTGACTTCTTTTAGTCATTGGTTGATGATGTAAACCACAAGCGCATGGTTGTCATTAAGCATAAAGATTATCATCCTCAGGGACCATGGAGTTGAGTATCGATTTACATGCAATGGAAAACTATTTAGATGAATCGAAATTCAGAGAATTATTGTGAAAGCAAATGCACTAAGAAAATGGAATTAAAAGATGGGGAGAAAACAAATTCTTTGAGACAATTTTAGGACATTGTTTCACCAAGACGATCATTGACAATGTAGTTGGGAATCTCTCTTTTACCTAAATGTTGATCATGCTTAAAGGTGGTCTATCCTAAGGTATTTGATGCTCCCTTTCGAGAATACACCAGTATATCTATGCTAACGTGGCCCCTATTTTCATAATAGTCAAACTAGGATAGACTCATTACATTATGTGATAGCCAATAGTGCCCTCTAGATAGTTTGAACTACTTTCATAAATTATCCCTCAAGTTTAGTTATTATAGGTTCGAGATTAGAGTTCACCTTTCGATTCTTCCTCCTCACCCAAAAATCTATGCTAACATCTGTAAAAACATATTAGCATGTTATATATACTAACAACTATATCAAGGATCAATACATCATGCGATAAAAGAGATGAATAGAAAACTATAATTATCAATTCAATGTTGAGTTACTTCCTAATTCTAAAATTTAGGAGATTACTCCATCACAATAGAGAAACAAGTTAAAGACATCATTAAAAGCATTCTACAACTCAAAAAAAAAAAGAGGTGAAAGAAGAACTCAGTTTATAGATGTTGATGACACTTTGGGATGATCTCTATATGCTACTTAACGGTCAGAATATCTCGCTCCTTGGAATTCTTTGAAGATGACTCTCTTTTGGAATCTCCTATCATGAAAACCTTGTGATCCCTTGAACTGATGCCCCATGGTTGCGTAAAAGACTCCAAAAATTATCAAATATAGTATAATTTTCTTTTTTTCTCCCTTGGGGCAGCATCAACAAACCTGGTGGGCACCACTACCTAGTCGTGGTGGGATCTGCGCCACATCTCATTGAATTTCAAAATGAAACATGACCATGGTAGGTGCCAAAGTCTAACCGTGTTCCTTGCTGGTAGCTCCGATTATTGTTCCAATGCCAAGTCTTCATCCATGGGTGGTACACGATTATGGCAGGTGTCACAGTCAAGTCGTGTATCATGTTGAGTTGTCACTCCAATAACTTTTCATCTTCAAACTGTAGGATCGTTGAGAGTGCTAAAGGGGATGAATACTGTTTTTGTAGCATTTTTGAATTTCATAAAATGCTTGTAAATTCTTACGATCAGAGTAGTGTAAAAATACAGCGGAATAATAAAAGAACATAAGAAAAGAGCACATCGATATTTACTTGGTTCACAGTCACAGGTTATTTCTCCAACGTCCACGATCAAATAACCATTTTCGACATATAATCAACTATATAACTTGTTGGGTTGCAAGGGTATAAACATAGTCCCACATCTAAAATACATGGAAAAGATCATGCATTTAAAAGGATGAAAAATATCTCCATTCGTATGAGGCCTTTTGGGGAGAGCCCAAGAATAAAGCCATGAGGGCTTAGCCCAAAGTGGACAATATCATGCCATTGTGGAGATATTTTGATTCCATCAGTACTAATAAGTGGTATTAGAGTGAGGACGCTCTTCACCGGACTAATCGCCGGAAGAGTCATGATCCGGATCTAACCATGTGGGTTGAACCTTAAATAAAGGAAGTGGGTGCACTCGTGTTTGAATCGAGAGGACCAGACACCAGGTAGGAAGTTCTAGTAGGTTTGATGGACCGAGGGGCAGAAAGTCCTAGTTGCGGCTAGGCAGGAAGTCCTAGTAGGTCGGGTGGATCGAGGAGCAGAAAGTTCTAGTTGCGGCTAGGCAGGAAGTCCTAGTAGGTCGGGTGGACCGAGGGGCAGAAAGTCCTGGTAGGTCGAGGATTCAGACATCAAAAACGACGTTTGAGGGGGGACTGTGATCCTTTGTTTGAGGAGGGGATTGTTGGGTTGCAAGAGTGCAAACATAGTCCCACATCTAAAATACATGAAAAAAATCATGCCTTTAAAAGGATGAAAAGTATCTCCATTGGTATGAGACCTTTTGGGGAGAGGCCAAGAACAAAGCTATGAGGGCTTAGGCCCAAAGTGGACAATATCATGCCATTGTGGAGATATTTTGATTCCATCGGTACTAACATAACTCCCCTCTTACAAAAGGGAATTAGCGATTACAAAATGTAGGATCGGTAACAATGATACCGTCCTTATAAAATTACGTATAAAATAAAATTATCGAAGGAGTGAAGATGTCAACTTGTTGTGCAGCTCTTTGGCTTACGACGATGTTCCTGGTTGATGCTTTGCGTGCAGACGATTGTCGCTTGTTTGTAGAATGATGCTTCAAGGGATCTCCCTCGAGGCTATTTATTAGGCTGTCTGGGCGCTGATGCGGTGTATTTGCATGAAAATATTTTATTTATATACATTTATTTCCCTTTTATTTATTTGTCACTTACACCCATCAAAATTAATTATTTATTTAACCAAACCTCTTATTATCGTTTAAATTGGTATATGGAGGTCCGGGTCGTCTCTCTCGGACTCAATGACTGGATATTATTCTAGACTTATTGTGGGATTTTATTGTATTTTATTCATTCCTAATTATTTATAAGATTCACTTATTGATAATTAAACCCTACAATGTGATAAAAAACATATGATACATTCAATCAACAATCTTATTTACATTGATATATAACAAGTTCCATAAATCTACAAATTAATCTACAAACATGCTATATACATCATCAAATTATTATTATTACCTGCAAGGACAAGGCATATGCACAAACATACATGTTAGTTACATACAACATACACCTTAAACACGAACATGCACAACATATATAACTACTAATTACAACATACACTTCGAGTTATCCATAAGAACACTAATTGTTATACAACATATACAATTAATTCACAAGTTAGTTTACATCTACACCATAGCATGCTAAACAACCACACCTAATTTACAACATTTTATCTAAATACAACAACAGTTCTTTATTGAATTAAAGAATTTCATTTACAAATTATTGCTATTTACAAAACACAGCATATGAAAATCCTTCAACAGAGCACTCAAGTTCAAACAAGAATCACACACAACTTTCATCAACCTAGGCACACCGATTATCAAAATTTCAATGCTCTGCCTATTCATGCTACGGATCAACAGCAAGTCAGGGCATCCAACAAAGCCCATAGCATAGGAAATCAACAATCAGGGGGGGTTTTGAGTGAATCCAAATTAGCAGCTAACAAACTTAAGGAAACAAACAAATAAACAAACTAGGGTTAGAGTTAGGGATTAATGCCTTCCCTTTCGGTTTGACACAGAGAAGAAACAGGGGATGAGGATGAATGGCTATGGCAGTGGATGGGCGGCTCCAATCAGCACCAAACAGAGGTAAGGCAACCACCAGTCGAAGAACACTAACAGGAATGGAAGAGCGCCACCGGAACTGGCCGATTCCGGCGAGCTCCGATCGAAGAAGAATGAGATCAGTAGCCGCCGCCCAGCTCTCTCCCTACTGAAACCACAGACAGGGATTAGAATCAAACGGAAACACTTACCTCGTGTCCTCTGTGGAGAAGATGGTCGGAAAATCAGAACAGGGCTTCCTCCGCGTTCACAACCACGTTGGCGAAGGCTCCACTGCTCGGAACTCCGGTGGATGCGAAGGGATAGAAAGCTAGCCGGAGCAACCACTCACGACCTGCTCTCTACTGTGCGGGATGGACGTCGACCGCCGATAACCAGAGCTGGCCACTCTAAGCTATCTCTTGCTGCCGACGGGGACAAGGAGGGCATCACGTTCGCAACCACGTCGGCGAAGCCTCCTGCGAGTTGTCGACGATCGTCGATCGGACTCCAGCTGCCAATGCTCTGCGGCTGATCGGAAGGAAGAAGGAGAGCTTGTCGCGACGGTCGGAGCTCGATGGCGGCGTCGCAACGAGGAAGAATCGGGAAGAAGAGGAAAAACCTAATTACGCGAGCTGCTTTCTCTGTGAACCCTAACTTGGCTTTTAAATCACGCGTAAACCACAGCTTGAACCAGCCTGCTGAACCGCCAAATTGGAATTGAACCGGGCCGCAATTAAAGGATTGAACCGGGTTTGATAGTTGATTGGGCTGGTGGCTGGTTTTAATTGGATTTGGACCGGAAATTGAAGATTTAACTAGTGCATTTTTGAGAAAAGCAACTGTACGATATAAAAATTTTACTTTAGCACTATCTATTACCTCATCCTCACTTGAGGAGGATTCGTCGTCGCTTGATTCTTCTCCACTTGAGGTGTCGTGGTCACTCTCTCGTGCCATGAGCGCCATGTGCCGGGTGATATGGCACAACTCCTCCTCATCATCCGAAGAGTCACTACTTGAGTTGTCCCACGTGGCTTGAGCTACCATCACCTCCTTCTTCTTGTCCTTCTTCTTCCTTTCTTTCGTGTCTTCTTTCTTCTTCAGATTCGGACAGTTTGGCTTGATATGTCCCTTTTTGTTGCATTCATAGCAAGTCACGTTAGGGTTATAATTCAAACTTTGAAATTTACCTTGGGGTGGTGTGAACATCTTCTTGACATCTCTTCTAGTGAACCTTCTCGATTTCCCCATCATTCTTTTAACGTAGTGTGCCACCTCTCTAGCCGACATCTCTTCATCACTGTCGGAGGATTCTTGATCGGATTCGGATGATGCTTCTTTCTCCTTTTTCTTCTTCTTGTCCTTCTTTTCTACAAGCAAAGCTATACCTTTCTCTTTTGTGGACAAGTTAGCTTGTTCGTGTAGCTCAAATTCACAAAATAGTTCGTCTAGTTTAACAACGGACAAGTCCCTTGACACTTTATAAGCATCGACCATTGATGCCCATAGAGTGGTCCGGGGGAAAGCTTGTAAAACATACCTTACCAAATCGCGATTGTCGATTTTCTCTCCTATGACGTGGAGCCCATTCACAATCTCCTTGAATCGTCCATGCATTTGGCTCACATTTTCGTTAAGCTTCATTGCGAAGGATTGTAGTTGACCCACCAAAAGATCTCTCTTGGCTCGCCTTGATTCGCTTGAGCCCTCGTTGAGTTCAATGAGTTTCTCCCACAATTCCTTGGCCGAGTTGAATGGACCGACCTTGCTCAGTTGCTCTTTGGAAAGTCCACATTGCAGAGTAGTTGTGGCTTTCGCATTTGCTTGTGCTTTCTTACATATCTCCTTCGACCAATCTTTGGTAGGTAGAGGCGCTCCGGTTGCATCCTTGGGTTTTTCGAAGCCATCTACAACACTAAACCAATTTTCAATATCGTTCATTAAATAGTACTCCATCCTACCTTTCCAATACGCGAAGTCATTGCCGTCGAAGTAGGGTGGTCGTGCGGTGTTGTATCCCTCTTGAAACGCCATCTGATGTTTCGGTTGAATGTGAGTTCGTCCGAAACTAACCTGCTCTGATACCACTTGTTGGGATCGGTGCGTTCGCTAGAGGGGGTGAATAGCGATTCTTCGAATTTCTCTGCGAAAATGTTAGCGGAAGCAAAATAAATATGAAAAATAAAGAACAATCGCTAACCCGGTTGTTTACTTGGTATCCACCTCTTACGAGGTGACTAATCCAAGGATCCACACACACACCGACGACCTTTTCACTATGAAAACCCTCCTTTTCGAAGCACGCTTCGAAGGTGGAGAAAACCCTCACAATCTGATCTCTTCCTTTCACAAGATTAATTAGTGAAGTAAGGAGGAAGAGTAGTGCTTTACAAAATCAGAGAATTGCCAGAGAAAAATGATGAGAGAAGAAGATATTTTCTTCGGCGTCGTTTGCTATTTTTATATTTTTCCGTACACCAGTCGACTGCTCCAAGGGCCAGTCGACTGATGGGCTTCAACGGCTCTTTAATCTGCATTTAATCAGCCAGATTGTTGCCTCAACGGTCACCTAGCAGTCGACTGCACCATGAGCAGTCGACTGCTCCACTGCTCCACTCGACTGATCTTTCTGTGACTTCAGTGTGTGCTTCTGATCAACCAGCAGTCGACTGCTCCAAGGGCCAGTCGACTGCTCAAGCTGAAACTCCCCATTCAGCTCCTTTTTCAGCCCTTAGCCTTGACGCAAGCCTTCAAACGCCTTCCACAAGCCTCGTGCCCTTCCTTGCACTAGCTTGAGACGTTTCCCTCAGCTTCGTCGTGCTAAGTCTCCCTTTGCCAAGAGACACCGTGCCTCCGGGACTTCATCCTTTGCCAAGAGAACTCGCCTCCGGGACTTCATCCTTTGCCAAGTCTTCCAACCTGGACTTTCCTGTGGACTCAAACCACACAAGTTAGATTACCAACATTGCCTAACTTAAACTCATTTTAGCCAAACATTAAAATCCAAATCACTTGGGGCAAGATTGCACCAACATTGGACCCAGAGGTGAATTATTCAAGTGACCATCTGAGTTCACTGATTTGGGTCCTCAGTTGGGAATTTTCTTCCTCGAGTCAAATCCTCAACAAGATTGACCTGAGTCAGTGGTTCAGTGTTGACTTTCTCCTTGAGGAGTACTAACTCCTCTTGGAGCGATTCAACTAAGGCGTTGGACCTAGCTAGTTTCTTTGATAAACTAATGATTATTGAAAATAAACATTCATTACTTACAGCGGGGGTCGAACCTTCTGAACCGGATACGGATCCGTGGCTTTCGTCGCTGTCCGAGTCGCTGTTGCTCCGATTAGGTTCGTCCCGAGCCGGAAGAGCGAGGAAGCTGATCGTTGTTGGTTCCTCGTCCGACTCTTCGGTAGATGATTTATCCCAAGTTGCCTTGAGGGCCTTCTTCCTGGTCCTTCGGTCTTTCCTTTGATTCGGGTAGTCAGCTATGAAGTGCCCTTTCCGACTACACCCGTAGCACCTCATCTCTGACTTGCCGATAGACGTCGATTTTGCCTTGTTGACAACCTTTTTGACCTCTGATCGTCTAACTCCGTGCTTCTTTCGGAACATCTTCCGGACGAGGTTCACTAACTCCGAGGTCACTTCGTCGTTCGCCTCGGATTCCGATGATTCAAAATCTTCGTGTACTTTCTTCTTAGCCTTCTTATCTTGATCGGTACCTGCAATAAGGGCTATACCTTTCTCCTGCACTTCCGTATTAGATTGTTCATGCAGTTCAAATTCTGAAAAATATTTTGTCAAGCTTAACCTTAGAAAGGTCCCTGAAAACTTTGTAAGCATTCACCATGGATGCCCATAAGGTATTCCTCGGGCGCTTTTAGAGCGTACTTGATTACGTCGCGATTCTCCACCTTTTGTCCGATCACGTGTAGGTCGTTGAGTAGATCTTGTATTCTTGCATGTAGGCCACTCGTGGTCTCCCCATCTAGCATGCGAATATTATAAACTTTATTTAAAAGAAGGTCTCGTTTACTTACCTTTATATCAGAAGTTCCTTCGTGGAGTTCAATTAACTTTGTCAATAGGTCATTCACGCTGATGTCCACAAGTTCCTTTGCATTCACGCTGATGAATGGGCCGACGCGGTTCAGCTCCTCCTTGGTTAGACCACACTGGAGAATCTGGGTCGCTTTTGCGTCTGCTTCTATCTTTTTTCGTGTTGAAGCATCCCAGTGCTCGCAAGACTGTGGAAGTCCATCACTATCAGTCGAGATTGTGAATCCCGTCTGTATAATGATCCACGTCTCCACCTGTGTCTTCAGGTGACATTCCATCCTACTTTTCTAGTAGGCAAAATCGTCCCCTGAGAATAGTGGAGGTCTTGCGGTGTTGAATCCTTCTTGATGAGCCATTTCTCTAGCACACAAGAAAAGACAAGCAAAAAAAGTTCCAAGACTGGGTCTTGGATTAGTAGTGCGGGAAGAGAAAAAAAAATTTGAATGAAAAAAAAATTCAAAAAGCAAATCAAAAATCTCCTCGATTAGTGGTTGCACTGGATTCGAGGACCCCGCTCTGATACCAATTGTAGGATCGATAAAAGCGCTAGAGGGGGGTGAATAGCACTTTTATACTTTTCAACCGATTTTCGACGACGAGTTAAAATGCGTGCGGAAGCGAGTACGAGTGCGGAAGTAATACGAATGCGAAAGTAAATAAATTAAACACAAGAACATGGGTCGATTTTTTTACTTGGTTCACAGCCCAAGGCTGCTACTCCAAGGCCCACGGTCTTCGATCGTTTTCGACGGGCAATCCACTATTAGACTTGTTCCTTATGGACACAAGTCGAACGGTACAAACACAAATTTGATAACAAGCTTTAATAAGATTACAAATTTAAACTAAAACATGTTACCCAAGGTGCCGAAGTTGCTTGATCTCCATTTCCGTGCGATTTCGGCGTTGCGGCAGCTTTAGGGTTGCTCCAGTTTGCTCAGGGCGCCGTCGTCTCGACAGAGTAGTCATGTATGAATAATCAGAAAATTGTTACAACGAGCCTCTGGTCGAGATCTTCTTTTATACAGTGCTCAGGTCGACTTGACTCAAACTCAAGTCGATTCCAACTTAGCGTAGATCCACGTTCTCCGCGACGACTTTATCCTCAGGTCGACTTGAGTCCCTACTCAGGTCGACTCTAGTCCGACGTGGAGCTTTCCGATAACTTTTCCTTCTCGCTGTGTTATCCAGTCTTCAAGTCGACTCGAGTACCCTCTCAGATCGACTCTAGTCTGACGTGGAGGATTTTTGAACTACATCGACTTCCGTTACGGTTAACCAGATTCAGGTCGACTTAAGCAATACTCAGGTCGACTCCAACATTGAAATTCTAGAAAACTTTGCTCGGAGTCTAAGTATTCAATCTCTCCAACCCTGCATTGAAAGTTAGCCAAATAACATGCAAAAAATAATAGTTGGAGAGTCAGTTTCTAGAATCGTCTCTTGTTCTTAACTTTAGGTCTCCAGTGAGACCCTGGGTTAGATCGACGCTTAATGTTCCCCTTGGGAACGCATCCTGATCCACTCCACTCAGGAGAATTTTATCTTGTGCCAACCAAGTCCTCCTGACTTGTTGGACTTTTGCTCGACTCTGTCCTTAGCCCCCAGGATTTGCTGCTGCGGCTCGGTCCTCCTGACCGCCCAGACTTCACCACGTCCTCTGGTTCTCCTGACCATACATGATTGAATTTTTGTCATGCCCTTTGGTCCTCCTGACCCTGTATGGACTTTTCACCTAGTGCCTTGACTCTAGCAGGTCTTTCGCCTGATCCTCCAAATCAGGACTTTCTAGTGCCTAGCCGCAACTAAGACTTAGTCCAAACATGTGCTCCCTGCATACTTAGATTAACCATGTTAGCTCAATAACACGCTTAGATTAACCATGTTAGCTCAACAACACACTTAACTTGAACCTAGTGTCATTATCAAAACTAAGGTTCGATCATCTGATGCTCCCCGCACTAATAATCTCCCCCTTTTTGATTATGGCAACTCAAGTTTCAAGTTAAGTTAAAAATAATATTAACAAATAATAGATAACTTTATAACAGATAACAAAATAGAGTTTTAACAAAATGCTATGCATGAAAGTGCAAGTGTCACTCAAACTCCCCCTGCTTCAGAACTCCCCTGAATTTTTACTTAGTTAAAAACAAGAAAGTTTTGAAAATAAATAGGTTTTTCAATTCTCTCCCCCTAAACTTGATATTGCTTAGCTTAAACAAACTTAGTAAAATTAATCAAGTCCTTAAAATAAAACTTTAAGTTTTGAGAACTTTTGAAAATTTTGAACTTTTTCAAAGAATTGAAAATTTAAGCTTAATTT
This sequence comes from Curcuma longa, assembly GCF_044706935.1. Taxonomy (NCBI): domain Eukaryota; kingdom Viridiplantae; phylum Streptophyta; class Magnoliopsida; order Zingiberales; family Zingiberaceae; genus Curcuma; species Curcuma longa. The sequence continues at coordinate 2,433,584 of NC_133878.1, read as the reverse complement.
AAAAATTACTTTCAAAACTTTTCAACAATTTTTCACTTAGCCTAGAAAAGTATTTGAATTTGAATTTTGAAAACTTAACTTTTGAAAACCTTCAAATTGTTTGAAAAATTTGAATACTTAACTTTTGAAAACAACTTGAAACTCTCATTTGAAAATTTTGAATACTTAACTTTTGAAAAAAACTTAACTTTTGAAAACAACTTGAAACTTACAATATCTCCCCCTTTGACATAATCAAAATATAACCTAGGGGTTTGAGTCCAAGCTTTAATAATAAAAAATAGTTAGACAAAAAAAATATTATCCATGGGGCGTGTGTCCAACTTGGATTTTAGCTAACTACTAGAATGTAGTAGCTTGACCTAGTTAGCCAAGTTTAAATGTATCATCCCATTAAACTTTTTGACTTAGGACACTTAACTTGATCACTGTATTTTAAAGCCTAAGTAAGGTTCGATGCACTGATTTAAGCATCTTGTACTTAGACTAAAATTCTATGCATCTCACACCAGTCTATGTTTCACAAACACAAGCAAAGTATCTAGTGTGCTTTGTGAGATGTCCACCTAAATCTATAGGTACATGCTTTCTAGGGGATTGATTCTAGTCTAAGGCTAAAACATCAATTCCTTAATTTTAAAAATAAAATAAAAGTTTAAAATAGTTTTTTTTAAATAAAAAATAAAGTTTTTAAAACTGTTTAAAAAACTATTTAATAATAGATTTAAAAATAAAAGAAATGTGAATTTTAAAAACTTTCATTTTACTAGTCTACAAAGCAAAGTTATGCTAGGATCGAGGCATTCACTAGAGGGGGTGAATAGCATCTTTCGATTTTCTCTGCGAGTTTGTTAGCGGAAGTAAAGAGATAAAGATAGATTACAAAGAAACAAACGCTAACTCGGTCGATTTACTTGGTATCCACCTCAACGAGGTGACTAATCCAAGGATCCACACACACAACCGACGATTCTACTATGAGAAAAATATCCTTCTCGAATCACACTTCGAAGGCGGAGAAACCTTCACAACACGACGTCTTCCTCATACAAGATGTTTAGTAAAGTATGAGAGGAAGAGAAGAACTTTTACAATGTCAGAGAGCAGTAAAGGAGATGTAAGAATGTGATTCTTATTCTCTGCGACGTTGACCGCTCTTTTTATAAAATTCAGTGCACCAGTCGACTGCTCCTAGGGCCAGTCGACTGATGGGCTTCAACGGTAATTAAATATGCATTTAATTCGCCAGTTGTCACCCCAACGGCAGTATATCAGTCGATTGCTCCAAGGCCAGTCGACTGTCCACTCGACTAATCTTTCTGTTCTTGGCTGTGTGTTCTTCGGATCAACCCCAGTCGATTGCTGGCAGGGCCAGTCGACTGCCCAAGCTGAAAACTCACTTTTCCAGCTTCTTCTTCATCCCTTAGCCTTGACACAAGTCTTCAAATGCCTTCCACAAGCCTCGTGCACTCCCTTGCACTCGCTTGAGACGTTTCCCTTGACTTTGTCGTGCTAAGACTTCTCTTGCCAAGAGGCCTCGCCTCCGGGACTTCACCTTTGCCAAGAGGCCGCGCCTCCGGGACTTATCCTTTGCCAAGACTCCATTCCTGGACTTTCCTGTGAACTCAAGTCACACATGTTAGATGAACAAACATTGTCTAAACTTAAACTGATTTAGCCAAACATTAAAATCCAAGTCACTTGGGGAAAATTGCCCCAACAATCTCCCCCTTTTTGATGTTTGGCAAAAATCATTTAAGTTAGGTATTTAAATACAACATGTATAATATCACCATGTATAATCATGTTTTAAACATAATTAATCAAGTAAGCGTAAACATTTAGCAAGAATAAGTGATTATGAAAGCCTAACTTTCCATCTCATTTTTCCCCTTTTTGACATACAGCAAAAAGAAACAGGGAATGTCAGAGCAAATAATGAACAAGTAGTCAATTTTTTCAAGAGGAATGAATTATGACTAATGTTATAATTTTCTCCCCCTTAATCCTTACTTCTCTTTTGTTCAAGCACTAAAAACATAAGATTAAACACTCAAGCTCATTAGTGATCAAGGAGTATATTAAATAAATCAAAAATTCATTGAAAAGTCAGCATAATTCAAAAAACAGATAGATCAGTCGACTGCTTATCAACACCAGTCGACTGATGCTTGATAAATTGATTTTCAGTGCCAACTTTGAAAAGCCTTAATTAATTCATGTTAAATTAGAAAAATAAGAGATTTGACACTCTGAATTAATGACCCATAAGTAATTATGGAAAAATAGTTTCAACATATTTTCAATCCCAAAGATATCGTTTTGATACTATGTGCCAAAAGAGTTTAAATTTTCAAGAAACAAGCATTAGTATCAATATATATTAGGGTATTGAGATGTATTTTAAACCAGTCTCATTTACTATTAGAGTGATTATAGAACATACATCAAGCGTTTGATGTCAAGGAATGGTCAATTTTTAAGAAAATAGGTCAAAATTTCAATGGCACAGATATATCAGTCGACTGATATCTGTCACAGTCGACTGTGTTAGGAAGTATACTGAAAAGACTAGGTCTTTTGTATATAAACATTTATGAGATCTCCCCAGTAACTATGACAATTCCCCTAATACATATATGCATACACAGCCACATGCGGCTGAAATAAGGACTACACGTCCTTTAACACATCACATCAAAATATCACAACAAGATATGAGGCCTACACGACCGTAACAACTACAACACATGCACAATGCTACAAAAAACGAAATCAATATAACGAAAAACATCGTAAATCCGAAACAACCAACAACCACAAGTACTACCAACACAAACTACAACCTCTATCACAACCACAAGTCTCAGAATGGAAATACAACTATAACTATAATAAAATGACAACCCGACAACCAACATATACCAAAACCCTCAGGTGTGAGATAGAACCAGCCGACGGAATCTCCAAGCTCCAAGTACCTATCTGCTACCTGAGGAGAAAACAAGGAAAACCCCAGGGTTTGGGTAGTGAGTATATAATACTCAGTGGGTACAGGGAAGAAGTGCATATAAAGAATATCAACAGGAGTAATAACAACAGAAATACAGAAGATATACATGTGAATAAATGAGGAAAGATAACTACTAATCAACAGGTAACAGGGATCATGGTAATAGAACATGATGTATCAACTGAGGTAATAAAAAGGTATACAGTCTCTACAAAGGATACATAAGGAAAAGATAACTACTAATCAACAGGTAGCCGAAATCATGGTAACAGATCATGATATATCAACTAAGATAACAAGGGAAGATCAACACGGTATAACAGGTATAGGAATCATGTAAAATCATGCAATGCATGGCATGACATACAATGCAGCAGTCACAGATCATACAAGTGCAACAGTCATACACAAAGATACTGTAAATAACAATGCAGTATAATATACAACAAATATATACTAGCACCCACACAGGCAGTGCAATAATAGTCGCACCCACACAGGCAGTGCGAAGCACCCACATAGGCAGTGCTATATGCTTCGCACCGACACAGGCAGTACGATAATGATCGCACCTACACAGGCAGTGCATAATGATCGCACCCACACAGGCAGTGCTATAATGATCTCACCCACACAGGCAGTGAGATATAACAATCAACAACAAACAACATGCATATGTCATGAGGATCATCTCAACATATAATAGTATAGCTAATCAGCATGCTCAATATGAATCAAAAGGAATCATCATGAGTCAACGATATCAGTCAAAGGTCAACCAGCATATGTCAAGCGACAAATCACACAAGGTGTCAACTGGATGAATAACATAAGTCAACATGAACCAAGATAGGTCATCATAGGTCAACGATACAAAATCGAGACTGTACTATCAAAGGATAGATTAATCAAAGGTCAACCATCAGGTATCAAGCAACGAATAACTCAAGGTATCAACGAGGTCAACAGGAGTAGCAACAGAATAGCATTAGATCATGTCAAAAGTCAACTAGGTCATCAAAGATCAACTAGATCAACTAGATCAACTAGCAAGTATCTAGCAACAAGTAATACAGGAGTATCAACATGATAATAACAGATCATAGTAAAGGTCAACAATATGAATCAAGCAACGAATCCAACAATGAATGCCAATAGGATAACAACATGATAATAACAGGATAATGAATAACAAGATAATCATGCACTATAAAAAGAAGACCTGTGTTGACCAAGCATAGGAATACCCACCTGATCAGATGATCGTCCACAACTAGAACCCCCTGAAAATAAGCTCACTCCGTATAATAGGACCAATAAGAATCAAGGTCCTGCAACAACGATAATACAACACTTACTACAGCCATAACGTATCAAATGACAGTAATTAAATTCATGGTTTAATCCAAACCATCCAACCAATCCCAATCCTAGGTTAATAATCAACTCAACATTTAACCTAACCAAATCGACATGTATCAACTTAAATCTATCTCTATTAATGTCCAACAACACCACTAATTAACTTCCAATGGTAAACATGATTAACCTCAAATCCAACGTCAGTAATCAACTAAACAAAACCCAAGTTACCCATATGAATCTACCCAATAAACTATAATCCCTTACTAATTAGAAAAAACTTAATCGGATTTCAACGAGCTTACCTCACTTCTATTCCAAACCAAGCCTTAGCCCGCAGTTGCTCTTCAATAGCTTCACTCTTCCCACTGCTCTGTTCCAAAAACAATGCAATCAAATCACACTAGTCACGGCAAAGCATGAGTATCCAACTTAACACCTTGCCTAAACAACCTAAATCAAAATCCAGAACCCTTACCTTAGATTGAACCCTATAGAGCCCTGATCAAGCTTCTGTTCTTCTTCTCCTTGCTGCTGCCGTAGCCCAAACCAAATCCAACCGAACCAACTAGCCCCAAGGATCTTGCTTCTTCTTGCTTCCGATCAGAATCGAGGAACCTTCACTCTGACCAGACCTGAGGTGATACCAAGAATCCTAATAAGATTCAATTTACGAAGCCAAGACAGTAATACCCGAACCCTTGCCTTACCTATTTGTCGCCGGCCAAATCCCAAACAGCTCCGACTCCTCTTCACTCACAATCGAACAGGGAAATCACCTGATTCAACATCAAACTCTGAAATCTAACTCAAGAAACCCTAGATCTAAGCTTAAACCAAGTACAAACCGAAAATCCAACCAAAAACCCTTACCGATGGGCCTCCTTCTTCTCCGATTCGCCGCCGCAAGCGCTGCCCCTCCACCTCATGGTTCAACTCCTTTTCGGTGAGATCCAATCCTAATCGATTATGCCCTAGGTCGTCGTTGCTTCCTCCTTGGCATCGACGGCCGACCTTCAGGCGTGGGCGTCGGAGAAGACAAAGAGGTGGCGGCGTGGTGGCGGTCGCGAGAACGCTCGGAAGGTAGGTGTCGCGAATAGGTTGCTACAGAACCGGTTTTAAGACACTCCTTAACGGATCGGGTTCTAGAATCCATTAAACCATTAACTCTTAATCCTTTAACCCATTGATATAATTATATGAGTTAGGGTTAGATAAATCAAACCAATCAACCCATGATTAATTTAGTTAACTCCATCTTCCATAAAACCCCCCTAAATTAAGGTTAATTATATTTTATTTTTATTTTTATTTTTTTTTACGATTTACCCCTTTTTTGTTCTAAATTGTCACGCCCCGAGAAGGCCGTCCGAAAAATTTCGACAGCACCTCCCCAGTAACTATGACAATTCCCTTAAATACATGCATAAATACACGACCACAGGCGGCCGGTGAATAGGACTACACGTCCAACAGACACACAACAATCAACAGATATAAAGTAAAGGCCTACACGGCCATACAACCACCAACACATGCATACTACACAACCCAGACAGGATATAAGGCCTACACGGCCACATAACATTATCACATGCACCATAACCAGAATATGCAAAGTCCATAAAGCCAAATCATCGAAAATCCGAAGTAACGAATACCCACAATGCAATCCAACATAATTACAGTCATAACAAATCCAAACCATAACTACATGTCCACGAAATAGTAAATATAACTAGAGACCACGACAGACTAAATGCAACTAACAGGAAAACCTTCCGAAGTGAGACAGCAGCAGCCGACCGAAACTCCAAGCTCCAAGTACTTATCTGTTACCTGGGGAGAAAACAAAATAACTCCAGGGTCTGGGTAGTGAGCATTAGATGCTCAGTGGGTACAGGAAATAGTGCATGTAGAGATATCAGAAAGGATAACAAAGATATAACAACCAGGATAATCAAGTATAAAAGAAACAAGATGTACATGGTAGCAAGTATCAACAGAGTATCAAAAGTATCAACTGATCAAACAGGGTATATCAACTGAGACGATACGAAAAGATCAACTGTGCAACATGGTATAGATATCAGGTACATGTAAGCATGTATGCAATGTCATACAAGTGCAACAATCATAGCAAGTAAATGCAACAATCAACATGCATATGAATAAAGTAACTATGTAATAGTCCTACCAACAATGCATATGATATGCATCAATCAACGCAACCAAAATATCCGTCATTGTCCGCACTCGTCGTCCCAGTCACTCTCCCAGAGCTCAGTGAAATGGGGGCAAGACATGACATACTGCACAGCTCCGACAACTGGCCACTAAAGATAAGTGGGGAGGGGCAGTGTGGCAGGAGGGCAATGTAGTCAGTCCTGGTCGCACCCAACTGTAGTGCAACCTCTTACCTATGTGGCACCACAACGCGGTGCAGGTAAGATCCATCAACAAACAACACCTACAACTACTATGGATGCATGATGATCATCCCAACATGTAATAGCTAATTAATTAGCATGCTCAACAGGAATCAGCAGGGATCAACATAGGTCAATGATATCATGGTTAAGATTATTCTAGTCATGAATAGATCAGATGGAGATCATACAACAGGTAATAAGCAACGAATAAGATGAGTACCAACTGGGTAAATTCTACTGAAACAAAGGTATCAGCATGATATCAAATAGATCATTATAAGATCAGACAACAGGTATCAAGAAGTGATTATCAAGGGTATCAACTAAATACTATCTATAGAGCATGGATAATTAACAAAATAGATAGAAAAACAACAATACATGCACAGAAAAGAAATTCCTGTATTGACCAAGTACAGGGTACCCACCTGGTGTAGACGATCGTCGTAGAACCCTCAGAACCTCCTCCGTGTACAGCAGGATCGATAGATCAAGGTCCTGCAATTAACAATAAATCTCTGCTAAATATTTCATTTTTCAATGAAGTCAACCCTGGTTGATTCTAAGATTAATCTAACCCAATTAATTCAACTTGGCAAGATTTCATCTAACTAAATCACTCCATCGGATCAAGAATTTACCCTAACCTAACTCCACTCATCATTTATTAATCCCACGTCTAATCAAATTAACATACGTAATTAGTCCCTTTTTACTTACATCTTAATCACCTATTAATTAGTAAATCAAATTAACTAATAATTAAATCTGTAATAATGAATTAATAACTTAGTCATGGATACTTGCTTTTAAATGCTTATGGCTACTATCATGCATTACATACTTAGCTTACTTAGATTCATGATCATGCTCTTGATATAACCTTTGCTTTTACTGTTTCGCATGCTAACTAAAACTAAGAAATATTAAATGCCACTAATTATGGACCAGCCACTGACCTGTAACTTAAACCAATTGGGACTCAAATTCAAAAATAAAATCCTATTGTGATAGCTTTCCAACTTTGATTCTAAGATGGTCTAAAGAAGACGTTCATCGTAGCCCTAAAACCCAAATTTCTCTAACAAAGGTGAACACCAATAAGAATTCAGATTCCGAAATGGTTGAGACACGCACCAATTTTCCCTAAGCAACCAACGAAGGGTAGCCACGGGAAGGAAACTCGCAGGAGATGGAGACCTTTGAGGCGGGCACGTCATCAGGCAGCACAAAGCAGAGCACCAGCGTGCTCTGATTTCTTCCGGTCAGCAATATGGCAGAGAACGCCGACAGAACGGAGGAAGTCAACAGCGTTGGCAGCTAGGGTTCGACCTTCTCGAGGAGGAGGACGAACAGGGGAGATCGACGACGAGTTAGTCTTCACACGATAGGCGGCAATCGGCATCGGGCGGCGACAACAGTGGAGGGAGGAGGCGCGGCGGTGTGGTGGCAGTAAGGCAGAGGAGAGCGCTTCCAAGCGGCTTCTTCTCGCGTGCGGCGACATCAAGCGGCGGCAGGGCAGCAGCAGAGGATGGAAGAAAGCAGTGGCGGCGGCTGGCCTTTTCTTCGTGCGTCGGCAGCTCAAGGTGAAGAGGCGGCCTTGGGCGTCGGCGGCGACCACGAGCAGAAGGGGAGAAGGAGAGAAGAGGAGAAGGGGGAATCGGGATTAAAGAAATCGCGATTTCTTGTTTTAACGAGGAGTCACAGTAAATGTGGTTAGTCATCACGATATTTAGGTTAAACCAACTTAAAACCTAGGGTTTATTATACGACTGAACCGGTCACTGTAGCAAACCGATTTAAATCTTGGTTCGTTTGGTTTACTAACCCAACGATCTCCGATTTGACTCAAACCAGTTTTGTTGGATTCGTCTTCGCAAGACGAATCTTTTTATTCATTTTATTTTAGCAAAATCTCTTCCTGTACGAACCAAACCAACTTGGTTCAGTTTGGTTCGATCTTGGTTCATTTGGTTCACTACCCAAACGATCTCTGATTTGATCCAATTTGGTTTCGTTGATTTCGTCTTTGCAAGACGAGTCACATCCTCCAACACTACGAAATTTTCGGTATCTTAC
>NC_133878.1:2421430-2424598 GCF_044706935.1 Curcuma longa | reverse complement strand
CAACAAACATCACTCAATTTATTCAATTTGAAGAAATAAAGATCGAAGGCATTATAGAAATATATATAGCATAGCAGTTCAATAAGGTTTCTTTGGAAGTCCCCTCCGGTTCAGATGATCATTGACAATGTAGCTGTGAATCTCTCTTTTACCTCAATGTTGATCATGCTTAAAGGTGGTCTATCCTAAGGTATTGATGCTCCCTTTCAAGAATACACCAGTGTATCTATGCTAACGTGGCCCCTATTTTCATAATAGTCGAACTAGGATAGACCCATTACATTATGTGATAGCCAATAGTGCCCTCTAGATAGTTTGAACTACTTTCATAAATTATCCCTCAAGTTTAGTTATTATAGGTTCTGAGATTAGAGTTCACCTTTCGATTCTTCCTCCTCACCCAAAAATCTATGCTAACATCTGTAAAAACATATTAGCATGTTATATATACTAACAACTATATCAAGGATCAATACATCATGCGATAAAAGAGATGAATAGAAAACTATAATTATCAATTCAATGTCGAGTTACTTCCTAATTCTTAGAATTTAGGAGATTACTCCATCACAATAGAGAAACAACTCAAAGACATCATTAAAAGCATTCTACAACTCAAAAAAAAAAAGAGAGGTGAAAGAAGAACTCAGTTTATAGATGTTGATGACACTTTGGGATGATCTCTATATGCTACTTAATGGTCAGAATATCTCGCACCTTGGAATTCTTTGAAGATGACTCTCTTTTGGAGTCTCCTATCATGAAAACCTTGCGATCCCTTGAACTGATGCCCCATGGTTGCGTAAAAGACTCCAAAATTTACCAAATATAGTATAATTTTCTTTTTTTCTCCCTTGGGGTAGCATCAACAAACCTAGTGGGCACCACTACCTGGCTGTGGTGGTCTCTATGCCACATCTCGTTGAATTCCAAAATGAAACACGACCATATTAGGTGCCACAACCTAACCGTGTTCCTTGCTGGTAGCTCCGATTATTGTTCCAATGCCAAGTCTTCATCCATGGGTGATACACGATCATGGCAAGTGCCGCAGTCAAGCCGCGTATCATGTTGAGTTGTCACTCCAATAACTTTTCATCTTCAAACTATAGGATCGTTGAGAGTGCTAGAGGGGGTAAATAGTGCTTTCGTAGCATTTTTGAATTTCATAAAATGCTCATAAATTCTTGTGATTAGAGTAGTGTAAAAATGCAGCGGAATAATAAAAGAACACAAGGAAAGAGCACACCGATATTTACTGTTGTTGTGAGCTAGTTTGAGTTAAATCTGATTATAGATTGATTGGTGGATTTGATTAGGTTAGGTTGTGCTGTTGGATTGTTGGAATTGATCTAGGGTGTGTTATGCGTGTGGATCTTGATTCCGGTGGAGTTAGGGTTGCGTTCTGTTGGATCTGTTTTTGAGTGAGTTTCGTATGTTATGGATTTTTTCTTGTTGTGGGAATCGATTGGGTTTGCTTGTGGTGACTTGGATTGATTGGATGGTTAATCTGTTGTGGGATAAAGGATTTTACTTCAATGATTAGTGGATTGGGTTAGGTTGGTTTAGATTCGGATCTAACAATTGGATTATGGATCTAATTGGATTATAGGGGATTCATGTTGTGTTTTAGCTAGAGTTGACTGAAATTAGATGATTTATGTTGTAAGATTTAATATAATATTGTATTTAGTGGGTGTTGTTTATTATAAATTACAGGACCTTGATTGTTGATCCTGCTATACATATACGAAGAATTTTATTAGTTCTTCTTATTCGATGTGAGGTACATCAGGTGAGTACCCCTGTACTTGGTCAATACAGGTTTTTGTTGTAGTGCATGACTTATTATAAATCTACTATTAGTTATCTTATTATTATCCTTGCTACACATGTCTGTTATCTTGTTGTTATCCTTACTACACTCGTTGCATGATACATCATTGTTGACCTTTGCTATGATCTAATTGTATTCAATACAGTCTCCTTATTTATTGTTGATATGTGACGACTTGTTGATTGATGTTGAGCATATCATGGTAGATGATTATTTGTTGAGCTGCGCATCATAACATCTACATGCTAGTGGTAGGTGTTGTTGATTGTTGTTGTTGTTGGCTCTCACTAGACCATTGTTGATAGTGGTACAAGAGTGAAAGCATTATAGCACTATGTGGGTGCGATCAGGACTAGCTAGATAGCTCTCCTAGGATACTGTCCCTCCCCCTCACGTGTAGTTAGTTTGTTGTTAGAGTGGTAGATTTCTGTTGTGCGCCCCTAGTTTATTATGTGGATGTTTGGAGATGTTGAGTACAGACAGTGACCAGGTAGCTAGATAGCTCCCTTGTGATATTTTACCGCTCCCCACTCACGTGTAGTGCTCTGTTGTTACAGTGTGTGTAGTTGTCCTATCGTACGCCTCAGTTCATTGTGTGGATGTATGGGGGTGACGAGTGTAGACAGTGACTATGCATGTTACCTGTGATGTGTGTTACATATGTGCATGTGTTTGCTGGTAGGTTATTTTACTGTATTTGTTGATAGTTTATTTACTACATCTTTGTGTGTGGTTTGCATTTGTTTAATATATGATTGTTGCATTGTGTGACATTACATACATTGATTGCATTTGCATGATTTCTATTACCTGTTATATAGTATTGACCTTTTTCATTATGTGTCATTTAGAGAGACTGTATATCTTTGATATCCACGTTTATATATATGTTGTGCACTTCTATCTTGTATTCCACTAAGTATTTTATACTCATTACCCAGACTCTGGGGTGTCTTTTGTTCTTCCTCATGTAGCAGATAGGGAAATTTACTTTGAAGCTTGGAGTTCTTAGAGACTGCCTCCATCTAACAGCAAGAAAAGTATCAGTTGGGTTTACCTTGTATGACTTTCAATTTATAGTTGGATATATGGATTTTGGTTGTATTTGGATATGTGATCTTTATTCGTGGACTTGTAGAGTTTTCTGCGTATTTGAGATTTGGACTTACGTTCATACTTGTGTAGATTTGGACCTTGTTAAAATTCTGATGCGTAACTTTTGTTATCTCGTGTGGATTTTCATATATACGCATTTGGTTTTCTCGAAGTGGTTTGATATATCATACATATGTTAGATTGCTAGTTTGTGGCCATGTGAGCTTTATTCATGT
>NC_133878.1:2415015-2421330 GCF_044706935.1 Curcuma longa | reverse complement strand
ATGGAATCAAAATATCTCCACAATGGCATGATATTGTCCACTTTGGGCCTAAGCCCTCATGACTTTGTTCTTGGGCTCTCCCCAAAAGGTCTTATACCAATGGAGACACTTTCCATGGTTTTTAACCCCATGATTTTTCCATGTACTTTAGATGTGGGACTATGTTTGCACCCTTGCAACCCAGCAGACACAACCCACCATATTATCTATACATAAATTAAGTGGACAACTGCATTACATAAGAAATGCAAACATTCTAACCAAGGTGAATTCTCATTTCAATATTATTGCAAAATGGATGTTTATACAAAAAGTAATACTTTGTAGTATACATCCCAACATTTCCTACCTATGATGTGCATACTAATCAGATGTTTATAATGAAGGCTACACTTCTTTGAACCATAAATAACTTTCCGGCTAATGGTATGTTAATGAGATGGAGTACCGTTGGAATTTTAGGATGTCTAATATGTATGGAGAGATTAAAATCAATCAGATTAAAATATGAGAAGAAGCTGAGTTATTTTGATTGTCATAGATAATTTTTACCATCGAATCATAATTTCAGATGGAATAAAGAAGAATTCATAAAGAATAGAAATTGAAAGACACTCCAGCCAATGAGATTAACAGGTTAACAAATTTGGTATAAAGTGCATAATTTTTCATTTATTATTGAAGATCCACATGGTACGCCTTATGAATATGGAAGTACACATAAATAGCTAGACTAAACGGAGTATATTTTAGGATTTACCATATTAGTACAGTCATTTGATACATCATAATCTTGATGTAATGTATATTGAGAAGAATATTTTTGATAATCAGATTAATACAGTGATGGATATCGTTGGAAAAATAAAAGATAATCTGAATGCAAGAAAAGATATGTGACTCCTTTGTAAAAGACCACTCTTGATGTCGATGAAAGTAGTAGGGGACCAAAACCAAAGGCAGTTTATACATTAAATAGAGATCAGAGACATATTCTTTGTGAATGGGTGAAATCTTTAAAATTTTCTAGATGGTTATGTCTCTAATCTTGGAAGATGTGTCGATTTAAAGGAATGTAAATTGATTGGTTTAAAAAGTCATGATTGTCATATATTCATGGAAAGACTCATTCCTATCACTTTTAAGGAGTTGTTACCAAATTTTGTATGGGTGTCATTACGGAGTTAAATATTTTTCTTCATGATATTTGCTCAACAGTTTTGAGATACTCACACATGGTTTTGAGACATTAGAGAGAGAAATTCTAATAATTTTGTGTAATTTATAAAGGATCTTTCTACCTTTATTTTTTGATTCGATAAAATATCTTTTGGTTCACTTGCCTTATGAAACTAAAGTTGGAGGTCCTTTCTATTTTCGATGGATGTATCCATTTGAAAGGTAAAATCATATTACTTATATACTTCGTTATTTCATATATATTAATATCTAATACACTTTATTTTATTACAATCAGATTTCTACATCATCTGAAGAAAAAAGTGAAAAATAAGTTCATGTTGAAGCCTCTATTATTAATGTATACATTGTGGAGGAAGTAACAACTTTTGTATCATATTATTTTGAGCCTCACGTCCGAAGCAAAAGACGAAGAGCGGGAAAAAAATGATGAGGGTCCTATTGATCCTAATTTGACATCATTTTTAATTTTTAATTACCTTAGTCGACCAAGTGAACCATGTAAAGAGAGATACTTAACTGGTCAAGAATGGCATGTAACTCACACATATATTTTACTGAATTGTCCAGAAGTAACATCATATTTTGAGTGAGTATATATTTTACATTTTTTCTTCGATCGTAAATAATTTATGTTATAATTATTTTTTTATAGGATTTTTCAGAATTTAAATTCTGAAATGTCAACACAAGAGTTTAATAGCTTCTGCGATGAAGAATTTGTACCATGGTTCAAAACATATGTGAGTAGAAAATTTAAATTTGGTTTACACATATTTTGACTTTTAATTAATTTTAAAATTTGATTTTAGATTCAGGCTAATCAAGCTCACGTTGAGCAAGAATTGTTATTCCATCTTTCATGGGGTCTAAAAGCAATGGTTTGGACTTGGCCAGCATATTTCATAAATGGATATAATTTTCATACTTAGGAATATGGAATGGGGAAGACTACAATGAATAACGAGGTTTGTGTTCAATCATCCAATGATGGAGCTACAAGTAATGATTTTTATGGGTTATTGGATGAAATTATAGAGGTGGAATATCCAAGTCCAGAAATACGAGTTGTTTTATTTATGTGTCACTGGTTTGAACCTGTCATAGGGATGAAGGTGCATCCACGATATAATTTAGTTGAAATCAATCATAAGAGATTGTATAAGAGATATGAACCATTTGTGTTGGTACAACAAGCGATTCAAGTATTTTATGTTTCATATCCTAGTTTGAAACGAGACAAAAATAATTGGTGGGTTGTTTGTAAAACAAAAGCACGAAAAAAAATTGAAGAACGTTGGCAAGATATTGCATATCAACAAGACGAAGTTGTAAACACATTTCAGACCGAGGAATATCATATTCCTACATTACGAGATCCCAGCGGAGTAGTGATACACGTGGATACAAGTGAAATTCATGAAAATGACGACGACGATGAAGATGATCGATGAAGACAATGAAGACGACGACGATGACGATGATGACCACGACCATGCCCACGACGACGATGACGATGATGATTTTGATTTTTCATGATGAGTAAGTTAGGTTAAATTAAAAAAATATTAATAATTTATTTTAATATATGGATATTGGAGTGTAGGTGTATATTTTATTTTAATCTGTAAATTTAGTTTTAATCTTCAAAATATGCAAATTTTGATTTAATAGATAGATTTACAAAATTCTTAGTTTATTTTGTTAGTTATATATTTATTGTCTTAAAGTCATATATTTAACTACACTATCTTTTTTCCTATAGATCATTAGAGGTGACTTATTGGTGTGTTGATTGACATATTCTTTAAAAAGATAGCATAATGGTAAGTTTTTTCATATTCTTCATTATGCAAATAATTTTTATTTATTTTATCCTAATATTTTTTTTTACAGTTTCGACGTGGTTGACGCAGCACGAGTCATGGCCAGTCTGCACCTACGGCCCCACTCCTTCAGGTGCAGGACCATCTCAGACACATGACTCGCTAGGACCTTCCCATTCCCCAGTACCCATGGAAGGTCCTCGACTCGACAATTAGCTGTAGAAATCACCGATACTCGAGAGTTTATATCCCCTCTCGGTGATTCATAAGTATTTTAAATTAATTAATATTATCAATTGGAGCCTCGAGTCGTGTTTTTCCAAGGACTAGCAGAAAATTACTTAAGTTGAGCTTCCGTGTGTCATTCTTTTTGGGTTTTCCGAATAATAATGGGGGTTTTGGTGTTTCTCGAATCAAATGTGAATTAAGATCAACAACTAAATGAAAAATGCAAAAATTAAACCTATGAATCTTAGAATTGCAAAACACTAGCTTATAAATGAAATAGAACCGAATTCATCCGTATAAACTAATTCTAATTAATCAAATGTAACAAGCTTCACAATCACAGATTCCTACAACTAATCAACTAACAAAACCCTAAAACCAATGGCACGGAACAGTACTGAAATGGCACAAAACAAGAACAAGGCTTATCAGAAACTACCCGAATGCATGCTAGCAAGGCTAGAAATCGAAACCAATTCAATCCATCAAGTTTAACTACAAATCCAATGGTTCAAGCAAGTAATTCGAATTGATAATTGCAAAGTCTAATTAATGAAGTTTAAAAATGAAAGGTGTAGGTAATCAAAAATGAAGAACAGAGCGCATCCTCTTCTCCCCATTTCCTTCGATTCTCCTCATCCCGGCGTCACTCGAGCTGCTGAATCCACATGTGGGTTCAATGATCCTCAAGAAACTTCAATTTCGGTCTCTGGTATGGTTTCCTTGCAACTAGATGCTGCTTCAACCGAAGAAATCCTCTTCGGACAGAAACAAAACATCGGCGCAGGCTGTGAGTTGGCAAAACTGGATTCCGGGCTCCTTCCTTGCTCCGATTGGCTTTCTGATGCTTTAGGATTGCTCACCGTACCTCGGAGAACCCCTCCTATGGAACTCGGCGCCTGATTTTGCAGCCGATGGCCGGAGCACGAAGAAACCGAAGTTGGCGCCGCCGGAAGAACCCCCGCCGTCGAGCCTCCTCCAGCTGCCGGATTTCACCCAAGGAACCGGATTTGAACTCCCTGTTGATCAAGGATAGCAATGGAATTGGTTTGGGAGGAAGGGGACGCCTGTGCCGTTACGTCGCTGAGTAGGGGACGCTGCGTCGGGGACGATGAACAGTGGTGGAGCCACTGTTCATCGATTAAAAGGAGGTTTATATAGTCTGATTAAAGCATTAATCTCGGCCGTTGATTCTTGATCCGACGGTGGAGCTTGATCTGGGGTTTAGGGCTTCCAAAAAATTCTGGGATTTTGATCGGGCTCAATCCAGATCATGTTCTTCATGTTGGCTTGATCAATTTGACAAATTTGACTTGATTTGACTTGATTTGACCGCGATTGAGCTCGAGTCGGATCCGATTTAGCCCTAAAATCAATAAAAATCCATTTAATGCCAAAAAATCACCATTAAATCACAAAAATTATATCAAATCTCAAATTATGCAATATGGGACAAATATGGTTAAATCGATTCAATAAATGATCATTTTCATGTAAAAGCCCAAGAATAAATCGATTTAAAGTTAATAAAATCCCAATTCATCAGACTGTCGGTTTAGAGAGGCAAATTTACTAGAATATGTGAATCTTGTATTGAGTTACAAAGGGTTTCTAATTTTGAAAGTAGTTTTTTGCATTGAATTAGAAGTAATTCTTTTGATCTGCCTACTTCTTAATTACTACACTTTATTATAAGAATCTTAGGAGAAGGCCTGGACACCTTAATTCCTCAATGAACAGTCCAAGTTAAGGCGACGCCTTCCAGCACTGCACTATACTGCACTGATTGGAATCCTGGACCATCAGCCTTTCGTTCGTCACGCATTTGTCACCGAGGTCACTGTTTTGGCACCGACCTGCCACTTCCCATCAAAGCTCGATCGTTTATTGCGAGCAGAGAAAGAAAGAAAGAAAGAGACGACGGAAGGCCAAACGTACGCAATAGTCCAGCCACTCACATGATGATCAAAGTACAACATTAAAAATCTTCTCGTGTGCCCTCCAACTTTCTTTGACAAAGAGAGAAGATCCACCGTCTTTAGGACTTGCTTGTATCCTCTTTGTTCAATCAGCTGTGCCTAAACCAAGTGATTGAATAATATTTTGGTTAAATATCGCGGATGATTAAATCATCAGTCAACGAATGATCGACGTGTATGATTTCCTGACAGAGCTTGAAAGAGAAGAGGATAAGGATTTGAAATGCACTTTAACAGGAGATTAGAATGATGCAGAGGAGTTCCGACAGACTACTCCGACGCTCAAATTAGTATTCATGGAAAGAAAATGAAAGTGTAGAAGAATGTAGAAGAAGAAGACGAGTATATATAGTTGCTCAAATTGTCGAGAGCGAGAGAGAAGATAACTTCTTGTTCGTATCTTACGAAGGGAATTTATATACTCACGGAGAATGTCTCATCCCTGTCGAATTTGAGAGAGATCACGGGTCGAGGCTCGAAGAGACCGGACTCTGACGATTCTGACCTGAATGTCCCGACATGAGGCATATGGGGAACCAAGTCTGTTAGCCTCGTAATTGCCCTGTGACACTGCAGTCGCGTGATTATTCTTGCCTTTTGACTTTATGCACAGGTACGAGGGCATCTAGGGACCAGGTTTGATAATCTCGTAATCGCCCTGACCCCTTTGCAGGCATCGCACGCTTGAAAAATTTTGGATAGCTTCTGCGTAAGGCGGAGGGTGGCAACCGAGATGTGATGGTCTGAGACGAGACGGTCGAGATTGAAATTGTCGAGACCAAGACGGTCGAGATGAGGTTCGGGATCGAGATGGCCGAGACGAGACTGACCTAGACGAAACACGAGACCGAGATGGCTGAGGCGAGACTCGGAACCGAGATCGCATGGCTGGGACTAGACTTTGGGACGACTGGACGAGATTGCTTTGGAGGCCCAAGCGAGGTCTAGAACTAAGCCTATGCTGTGAGCTCGAACTGCAGCTTGAGCCGAAGACGACAACTATCTTATCCTAGTGGGATCGTTTCTCGCGAGTTTATGTTAACTCATCTTGTCAGATCTAACCTGAACTTTGATCTTCATTT